>NC_057854.1:60331646-60652475 GCF_015237465.2 Chelonia mydas
CAAAGTATTATTTATTTTAGCAGAAGGAAGAAATCATAAGAGAATTAAAAAGACATGTGCATAGATGGTGGATTTTTTTTATCTTATCTAAAGTCTTACCTTCCCCGATAGTAATCTAGGCAGGCCTAATTTCTTCAGATACAGCCAGCAGGTCCTGCCTCTCAGTCTTGTTCCCCCTGAGGGTATATCTACCTTGCAGCTGTGAGCAAGCCTCCAAGCCATGTTAGACAAGCTTGTGCTAGTGGGTCTTCAGCTAGCATGAGAAAAATAGCTGTGTGGACATTGTTGCACCAGCAGAGACTCAAGATAGACACCTGAGCTTGGACCCACCCAAGAACCTGGGTCTGAGCATGGGTGGTTATCTTTGCCAGTGCATCAATGCCCACATTCGCTCGAGACCTACTACCGAGAATCTGTCTATCCAGACTCTGAGTCTCGCTCTCAGCTGCCTTGTAGACATACCCAGAACAACTACAGCCTCTTTCTTGAGAGAGGATCCCTTTTAATCCTACCTGAATACTTTTGTTCTCTTATTTCGTGGGCCTTTTCCTGTCCTAGACAGAACCAGTTTTGTAGGTTGACCTAGTTTCCACTTTTTGTAGGACTCTTTTGAGTTTTAGATAATTGAAGATCTCCTGGTTAAGCCAGGGTGGTCTCTTGCCATACTTCCTATCTTTCCTGAGCAGTGGGATAGTTTGCTCTTTTGCCCTTAATAATGTCTCTTTGAAAAACTGCCAACTATCTTCAATCATTTTTCCCCTTAGACTTGCTTCCCATGGGATTTTACCTACCAAGTCCCTGAGTTTGCTAAAGTCTGTGTTCTTGAAATCCATTGTCTTTATTGTTCTGTTCTCCCTCCTACCATTCCTTAGAATCGTGAACTCTACCATTTCATGATCACTTTCACCCAAGTTGCCTTCCACTTTCAAATTCTCAACCAGTTCCTCCCTATTTGTCAGCCTAGAACAGCCTCCCCCCAGTAGCTTTCTTCACATTCTGAAATAAAAAATTGTCTCCAGTACATTCCAAGAACTTGTTGGATAATCTGTGCCCTGCTGTGTTGTTTTCCCAACAGATGTCGGGTAATTGAAGTCCCCCATCACCACCAAGTCCTGTGCTTTCTGGCACAACAAAATATAATGTTGCCAAAATGCAAAAAAATAGGCAAAACCTTATTGCCTCACATATAGATTCAATGTATGGTACTCAGGATGGGAATGCACAGCACACTGGGAATTCTATCTCCTCTGTCCTTTTGTCATTTATTGTACATTTCTGATGTGGTAGAAATGCCTTTCTAGCTAAAACAATGGGGTTGGTGAAAGCATGCTTTATGGGGCCATATCCTTAGCTGATGTAAATCAGCTTAGCTCCATAGTCTTCAGTGGAGCTACACTGACGTGCCCCAGCTCAGTGAACTTAATGGGCAGATTGTCTTTTCATTCTGTCACCAAAATGTACAGCAGGAGTGCTCCCAATTCTGTACCTGCCATCTGCCAGTGAAAGTATGAAATGTTTGGAGGTTTTGTTTGGAGTTTTATTGTCATAGATTTAGAATATATTCCCAACCTGCCTACTATTTTAGCTTGTGGAGATGCTCACATATTATAATATATTAGAAACACCTACAGCAAAAATTGTCTCATACTGGCAGTAGTCAGCTTAGAAAATGCATATAGCAATTGCTTCCTGGACTCCATGGAGTTTATGCTTCTGAATAGAAAAGCTTTTTTTCTTTTTTTAAAAATTTCTTTAAATAAAGAAAAATAATAAAATATCTATCACTCTGTAGTAAATGTAGGTGAGGAATCCAAATCTGGCCTGCAGGAGTCTGCTTTTCCAAACACAGTAAGCTAAAATCAGATCTTATTAAAGTTATACAGACTGGTGGGACAAAATCATATCAATTTTTTGGATTCCGTTTTATTGCCTATTTATTCTACACTGACCTTCAATAAACACTGCTTTCCTTCTTATCTCCCCAAACAAAAAGAGGTCAACAAAAAACATGCCTGTCAAATATCTGACAAAACAGATTTATTGTACTACTTAAACCTTGTTGAAGAGGGTTTTTCCCCTCCTATATTCTGCTTCAGGGGCTAAACACTCAGGTCTATTATTTTATTTATTTGTTTGCTTCTGAACAATCCCATACATGAAACAAGACAGATTCAAGTTGGAGCTTTTTGGTATGGGGTGTTAAAGCCAGGGCAGAACTTCTCACTGCCAGCACAATTGACTGACAAATCATCCACCACCACATATTTTTGTGTGTTGATGATTATGAGAAACCCTTTTTATTTGTTTTATAACATTACTTTTGCTGCACAAGTAGAGCCTGATCCATTGAAGTCACTTCACACAGATCTAGGTCCCAATCCTGCCATCAGATCCACATAGGTGGATATAAGGGGGCTCCTCGATTGTGGATCCAATGGTAGGCTCAGGGTCCCACTTATTGAGTCCCAGTTTTCCAGATTTTCATAAAATGTCACCCCCATTAGATTAGCAAAAACAAATGAAATCCCATTTCCATGCATGCTTATGTTAAAGTAGCATCTTTGACCTGCCATTATTCATTAATAAATTATTGTAAAATTGCCACAATGCAAGTAAATAAGTAAAAACAGCCTCCCACTCTGAGATAAAAGTGGATTAATGACATTATCCCTACTTACAAGAACAGACTGCATTTAATAGCTGCTAATGCCAGTCAGTCTCTTACCTAACAGTTATTTAATTTCTGAGGGAAAAGTAACATATGGTAAATATAGAAAAGGTCTTTAGTGCAGTTGCAGAGCTATTATCACGCCTGCCTTGTAGTCTGCAGTACGCAAAGGTGGCTTTATGATTTGCTAAGCTCAAATGAAGTGCTCAACACTGTGAGGTACAAATGGCTCAGAATAATGGGATTGTAGAGCAGGGGTATAATTATATTTTACTGAGTTCTGGCGTTCTATCTGGTGATTCTCCCTCAATCAGTGCTTGAAAACTGAGCGGCCATATGATCAGTTAGTGTAAATGAATGTAGTTCCATTGACTAAACCAATTTACACCAGCTGAGGACCTGGCTTATTACATTTTCCAACAGCTAGCAAAAGCATTCTCACCAAATCGGAAAAGGACAATAATAAATGGAGAAAAGAGATAAACCACAAACACACTGTGAGCCTCTGTCCTCGGTCCTGTAGGTTGCATCTCCACCTGAGAGATTACTCTCTTTTGGGGTTAGGGTTGGTTTTCCCATTCATCCAGGCTTTTGATGCTCTCCTTTGCTGTTTATTATCTTGTCCTGGTGACTTCAGACATTTTGTCATAGGTGCAGGGGATTCATTTCCTGTTCTAGCTTTATTGCTAAAATGTGTATTGAGATGGTTATCCTGTCCATTACCATACTTTAGAGCCACAGAAATTAATGGACTCCACCTGACGGGTAACCTCAAATTGGAGACAGAATGCAACTTGTTAACCACATTAAATGAGTAAATAAACATTCTTTAACCATATGGCTACCATGTTTAATATAAAATATATTCTTAGAGACATTTCAAATATATTCTGTCCTCTTTCAAGAGTTAATTGCAACAGGTGGATCTCATTAGGATGCATTTTGTAGTAATTTCATTTTGTCATTCTTCACATCTTATAAGTCTTTGATGTAGCAGATGGAAAAGCCATGGCCTAACTGATCTATTTTCTTGTGGCTGTATTTTAGGGAAAGTTCAGAAGTAGTACATCAAGTAAACCAAACCCTCCCCACCCAACCCCCATTCTCCACATACACAAATAAAACAAGTGATAAATAAACATGGACAAAAACACGTATCTGGGTAAAGCACAATGCAAAATCAAGGGAACTCAGATATATGCTGACACTGTGTTTGGAGCATGCTTTACTGCCATGTTGTAATGAAGTTGGTTGCATGCAAAGACATTAATTGAATGAATATTCTTGTTTCATGCATATTCATTAAATGACTGGTGCTCCCAATGCTTTAGCAATTGGTACCAGCACGGGCAACACCATTCTTTGAAAAAACACTGGTTGTTTGTCTATGCAGCAATTAAACACCTGTGGCTGGCCCATGTCAGCTGACTCAGGCTCGTGGGGCTTGGGCTGTGGGACTAATTTTACAGCGCTGCAGCCCAAGCCCCGTGGGCCTGAGTCAACTGACACGGGTGAGCCAGGGGTATTTAATTGCTGTGTAGACATATCCTCAGATCTCCTCTCTTATTTTGCTTGTACATCTGTACAGCGTCTCCATACTGGTCAGTTTGAAATGTTGGCATTTATTTGTAGAAACTGAGTCAGGGAGCATGAGGGATCTACCCCTACATGTCCTTCTGTTTGACTGGCTATAAGACTGCTTGGGGATCTGAACGCCTTTCAAATACATTTCCTTTCCTGACCTCAGAGTCCCTCACTTCAAAATCTGGGAATATATGGGCCCAGGAGTTTGGTTCCTGCCTATTGCTAATAAATGTTTTACATGTGCCATGTGAATATTAAATGTAACCTATGTAATTCAGTTGTAATTACTTAGACAGTAATACAAGAGAAGCTATATTATTTCAGATAGCTAAGAATATGAATTCTACAGACCTTGTATGAATGAATCATATTTAATTTTACAGGGAAGCTACCATTTGTTCTGAGATTTTACAACAGGGGAAATTACTCAATTTCTGAATTACACATTAGACATATGAGTAGATTATTCATAATTTGCTATGTGCTGGTTAATTATGTAAGTCATGTGATATTGTTTCAGTCATCCAAACAGAGAACAATGTGACTAATCAACAATGCATATTACAAGTTTTATAATTAAAAATATAATTTGAAAATCATCTTTAATTATTAGTAGTATTAGTATTTTATTATTATTTGTATTGCTATAAAATCCAGATAGCCCAATCAGGACAGGACCCAGTTGTGCTAACAGCTGTACAAACACAAAGGAAGACATGATATGTGTTTCTAGATATTAGCCAATTATGTAACAGAAACAATGCCATGTGACTCGTGCAAGTAACCAACCCAAAGCAATTGTGAATTATATATTTGATTATAAAATGTATTATATTCACAATTCTGGTGGTCTACAGACCAATATTTTTTCTGATGAAATTTGTGAGTGATTTTGAATAATGAAAATAATGAAATTTGCAAGCAGTTCATGAATAATTAATTCATAATCATAAATGGTAAAAATGGTTGAATACAAATATTCACTGATTATTATTTGTCTATTATTCAGAGCAATTTCAGACTTCTATTTCTTGAAGCCAGTGGAGTATCAAAAATGTCTGGTTTCTTTCTCTGCTAATGTGAGCACTACTAATTAGAACAACAAAAAATTGGGGTTTTATTGCAAGACTGTGATCATACAGTAGCTTTGCCTTGCCATCATTCCTTAATAAGATGGAATAAAATCACCCTAATGTATGTAAACAACCGTCCCCTCTGGGATAAAGCTGTATTAATAACATCTTTTGTGTTTATAGAAACAAACACCATTTAATAGATGTTCAGTCTCTAGGGATACCTGTCAGTTGGGGGTGAAGTATTCATTTCAAATGGAACTAGAAAAGATGATTAATAATGCTAAATCTAGTCATTGGCGTAGGAACAGCATCATCATTAACCATCATCAGTAGCAGACCAGGATCATTCCCAGGGTTACAAAGAAGATGTACATCTTTTATATGAAGCATGGCCTTTTCCTTGGGGACTGTGGTCTTGTGGTTACAGCAAGGGACTGGGAGTCAGGAGACCTGGATTCTAGTTCTGACCTTACCACTGGCCAAGGCTTTACCCTTGGTCAAATCACTTTCTGTCTATACCTCAGTTTTTCCCTCTGTAAAATGATGATACCCCTGTATATAAAGTCCACTAAGGTCTTTTGAAAAGAATCTCAGGCCCATGGCCTAACTACAAGGCTACACTGTTCCTTGTGATCTGATACACAATGTAATAACTTTCTATAGTAGTTACTCTATTTTGTATGTTACCATGCTCTATATGCATACTGTATTTCCTTGATTTCCATTTATATAACTAATAATGATATGAACTTAATCTGAGCAATTTCAGTGAACTCCTAGGATAAATGTAGTTCCTGGCTTTGAAGTGTCTGAGTAATAGCAAATGTAAGCTGGTAGAAACATCATCTCTGATAAAAACTTTAACAAAAGTGATGTATTTTCTGCGCCTTTCAAACATGTTGCTCTGCTTTCCACCTACTCTACTAAAAATATACAGTTCAATGGAATTACCATCTTCCACTTCACTAAGAAACAGTCAAACTACATTCCTCTCTACTGCCCCTTTGCTCACTGCTCACCATTTAGAAGTGCCCCAATGCAGTCTGAGTGACAGCAAATCCCATCCTGCCTTGATGGGCTGTTGTTTGTGCTTTCAAGGGTTCTAATCAAAGCTAGTACTTCACTGTCCCCACTGATTATTTCACTACTAAACCCATCACACCTGTGTTCTTGTATGTTTCAAGTATTTACCTCTATCCATCTCCTGTCCTAGCACTTAGTAAGTAAGTGTCCATCTCTAACTAGAATGAGCAATTGCATTAAGGAACTGTAATGTCTGAAGAGGTAGTTCTTTGGATATCACACAGCTGTAAACGTGTTGGTTTATGTGATAGATGGAAAATAAACAGGAAAAAAAAAAGGGTGGGGGGAAGATATATCAGAAAAATTATTAGAGACAAATCCCTATTTAAAACCCAATATCTTTTTTGGAAAGTAGCAATAATGTTAGAGATAAAAAAAATCTCTCTTACCACTAGAACGATCCTATTCCCATTGCAGTAAGTTGGGAGTCTTTCCATTGACTGCAAAAGGAGTTGTAGCTTTCCCTTACTTCTCATTGTTACATTATTATAATTTCATTTTATTTTATTAACATCAAATATAATTAAGTTCTGGTAACATGAAGGAAGAGTGACTGCCCTCAAAGGGTTCTCTGACAGCTTAGCTGTGCTACTGTCAAGGTGAAGTTCTAACTGGAAGAAATATTATGGGTATCACATAACATTATTAAAGATTTCCACTAGGCCATATCACATTTGTTAGGCTATCAGATTTGTGTGTACCTAGAAATGTATACATTTTTGCCACATACCAAAATATCCCATTCACATGTTTCAAGTCTCAGACAAAAACAAACAAACACAAACAAAACCATGAAGTTAAGGTTTAGAGCATGTATCAGTTACTTAAGGGTTAAAAACCTTACACAAATGTTGCAAAAAAATGACAAAAAAATTTTAAGCCCAGCATATTCAGTGTTTCAGTCAAACTTAGAAGAAACTACAATATTTTAAATATTGGGAATTCACATTTAAGGGCACCCAGAAATCCTCAACTGAGTCCTGTAAAGACATCAGCCTCCCACCTTCCCTCCTTTGCAACTGGAGTATCAAAAGTGTGCACTACAGTAATGTTTTATAATTTGTTTCATATATAAGGCGTGATGCATTGAATCACAGAATCATAGAATATTAGGGTTGGAAGAGACCTCAGGAGGTCATCTAGTCCAATCCCCTGCTCAAAGCAGGACCAAGACCAGTGAAATCATCCCAGTCAGGGCTTTGTCAAGCCAGGCCTTAAAAATCTCTAAGGATGAAAGTAGCAATAATGTTAGAGATAAAAAACCCAACTCCCTAGGTAACCCATTCCAGTGCTTCAACACCCTCCTAGTGAAACAGTGTTTCCTAATATCCAACCTAGACCTGCCCCACTGCAACTTGAGACCACTTGCTCCTTGTTCTGTCATCTGCCACCACCGAGCTCCATCCTCTTTGGAACCCCCCTTCAGGTAGTTAAGGCTGTATCAAATCCCCCCTCACTCTTCTCTTCTGCAGACTAAATAATCCCAATTCCCTCAGCCTTTCCTCGTAAGTCATGTGATCCAGCCCCCTAATCATTTTCATTGCCCTCCTCTGGACTCTCTCCAATTTGTCCATATCCCTTCTGTATTGGGGAGGACCAAAACTGGATGCAGTACTCCGGGTGTGGCCTCACCAGTGCCGAATAGAAGGGAATAATCACTTCCCTTGATCTGCTGGCAATACTCCTACTAATACAGCCCAATATGCCGTTGGCCTTCTTGGCAATGAAGGCACACTGCTAACTTATATCCAGCTTCTCGTCCACTGTAATCCCCAGGTCCTTTTCTGCAGAACTGCTGCTTAGCCAGTCAGTCCCCAGCCTGTAGCAGTGCATGGGATTCTTCCTTCCTAAGTGCAAACTCTGCACTTGTCCTTGTTGAACCTCATCAGATTTCTTTTGGCCCAATCCTCCAATTTATCTAGGTCACGCTGCACCCTATCCCTACCTCTCCCCCCAGTTTAGTGTCATCTGCAAACTTGCTGAGGGTGCAATTAATCCCATCATCCAGATCATTGATAAAGAGGTTGAACAAAACCAGCCCCAGGACTGAACCCTGGGGCACTCTGCTTGATACCGGCTGCCAACTAGACATCGAGTCATTGATCACTACGCGTTGAGCCCAACCATCTAGCCAGCTTTCTATCCACCTTATAGTCCATTCAGCCAATCTATACTTTTTTAACTTGCTGGCAAGAATACTGTGGGAGACCGCATCAAAAGCTTTGCTAAAGTCAAGATATATCACATTTACCGTTTTCCCCATATCTACAGAGCCAGTTATCTCATCATAGAAGGCAATCAGGTTGGTCAGGCATGACTTGCCCTTGGTGAATCAGCAGCTGTTGACTGTTCGTGATCACCTTCCTCTCCTCCAAGTGCTTCAAAATGGATTCCTTGAGGACCTTCTCCATGATTTTGCCGGGGACTGAAGTGAGGCTGACCAGTCTGTAGTTCCCCAGGTTCTCTTTCTTCCCTTTTTAAAATATGGGCACTATATTTGCCTTTTGCCAATCTTCCGGGACCTCCCCCGATCACCACAAATTTTCAAAGTTAATGGCTAATGGCTCTGCAATCACATCAGCCAACTCCCTCAGCACCTTTGTATGCATTAGATCTGGACCCAGGGGCTTGTGCATGTCCAGATTTTCTAAATTGTCCTTAACCTGTTCTTTCACCACTGAAGGCTGCTTACCTCCTCCTCATACTGTGTTGCCCAGTGCAGCAGTCTGGGAGCTGACCTTGTCTGTGAAGACCAAGGCAAAATAAGCATGAGTACTTCAGCTTTTTGCACATCATCTGTCACTGTGCTGCCTCCGCCATTCAATAAGGGTCCCACCCTTTCCCTGACCACCTTCTTGTTGCTAACATACCTGTAGAAACCCTTTTTGTTACTCTTCACATCCCTGGCTAGCTGCAACTCCAATCATGCCTTGGCCTTCCTGATTACACCCCTGCATGCTCTAGCAATATTTTTATACTCCTGTCTAGTCATCTGTCCAAATGTCCACTTCTTGTAAGCTTCCTTTTTGAGTTTAAGCTCACTGAAGATTTCACTGTTAAGCCAAGCTGGTTGCCTGCCATATTTGCTATTCTTTCTGCACTTTGGGATGGTTTGTTCCTGCGCCCTCAGTAAGGCTTCTTTAAAATACAGCCAGCTCTCCTGGACTCCTTGCCCTCTCATATTAGCTTCCTAGGGGATCCTGCCCATCAGTTTCCTAAGGGAGTCTAAGTCTGCTTTTCTGAAGTCCAGGGTCCATATTTTGCTACTCTCCTTTCTTCCTTTTGTGAGGATCCTGAACACAACCATCTCATGGTCACTGCTGCCTAGATTACCACCCACTTCTACTTCCCCTACCAATTCTTCCCTGTTTGTAAGCAGCCAGTCAAGAGGAGCATGGCCCTTCGTTGGTTGCTCCAGCACTTGTACCAGGACGTTGTCTCCAACACTCTCCTAAAACTTCCAGGATTGTCTGTGTATTGCTGTATTGTTGCACTCTCATCTTCTTTCTTCACAAAAGTGCTATAAATGTTGTGATCTAGTGTGTAGGAGTGTTATCTTTTTGGAGACATGCTAGCTCTCTGTATAACACTTGGATAATTGGTGGACATATAGAACAATTGGGTGTGATCCTTGGAGGTACTTAGCACCATCAGCAAACTGTAGGATTGGATCCCCAAAAAGTAGTTAGGAATGATTGCCTTCAGTATGCTCTGTGTCTAATCTGGAATTTGTAAAGTACTGTGAGTCTATTCTGTATATGGCCATGTATCACTGTAAAGAAGGCTTAGCAATTTAGAATGAAATCATCCTAGTTTTGCTGTTACTGATCAGCTGAAACTGTTTTTTGTGGATGGATACGGTTGTCTTATCATAAGCTTCTGCTTTCCTCAGAACATTACCATAAGAGCAGTTAAGGCATTTTGGATACAGTTGATATTAATGTCCATATTTTCTAATGTTTGTGTTTCTTGTAACTTTAATCCTAACTGAGAATTTCCAAGTTAAAATGTATTTACTAAAAGCCATAGATAAAGAAATATCAGCTTCAAAATCAGTAGGGGATGTGTTTATAAAACCATTTTTGAAATGAGTGGTTCCAGAATTATGACAACATAAAATTGTGTGCACCAAAATCTTCAACTCCTCTCCCCTTTCCTCCCCAAAAAGAGAGAGAGATTGAGAGATCAAACTTAGTTTACTAGAATCATTAACCCCTTGGCCCCTTCAGTACTGTATCTTCAGCAGCTTCTGTGAAGCAATGTTCTTTCAATTGCCCCTGCCCCACTGGGTGTGTGACACATTAGCAGCGTTAAAATGGATTGTTGTCTGTTGATATCCTGAGAATTTTTTGATATGTCTGAGTTCCAAAAATTACAAACTGACAACTGTGCACATATTTAATTCCCTTCAGTTAATATAATAGAAACAATAGAACTACCAGTCTCCATGTAAGTACCCTTTTTTTTTGTTTCCTAGTTGTTTTTGCAGTACCGTACTTGTGAATGTTGCTTGACAGACAACTTGGGAGACAATTTATCCACAGCTGCATCAAAAGATACCCTGACCTGAAAGACTACTTCTATGGGCGGGGGCTGGTCCACCTGTTTATTCAGTCTTTGTCACATACTTTGATGCTGCAGAAAAGACTTCTAATTAGTGCGAACAGTGGTGGATTTTTTGTGTGTGTTAGAATCCTCTTTTAATGAGATTTCCCTTCAGCTTACTGTGGTGTAGCGGTAGCTGTAACATAGTTAAGGTTGTGTTACAGAGCTCGGTTTTAACAGGAGTTTTAAATCTTTATTTTGTAAAAAATCTAATTGAAATGGCAAAAACCAAATACAAAAAAAACAGATACAGAAAAAATAATTATAGCTTAAAAATTACTTTTTGGTGATTATTTTACTGTATTGTCTAACTTTCTTTGTATCCCTTTTGCAAGAAATCTAAACACCCTGTGCAATTTTATTAGCCGTACAGAGCTAAAGTTCATTGTCACTGTTGGCAGGATCTGAAAGTAAGGGGGTTCACTACTGCAGTGTAGGATATAAGTTGGCCTGCAGAATTTTTGTAAGTGGTAATTATGCATGAGATAAAGGAACAGAATAGAGACTAAATATCAAGAGGAGTGAGATAAGGTTGTATAATGATACCAACTTTATTCAACATTTATAAGGAGTGCTTGATGAAATTAATTGAAGAAACAGAAAAAGGTATTAAGATGACTGGAAAATGGGTGAATAATATTCGCTATGAAGATGATAGTGCTGTTGGCTGATTTAGAAGAAGGCCTGATGAAGTTAGGGGGAATTATATATGAATATGTCAAATAATATGGTCTAAAGTTGAATGTGGACAAGACAAAAACTATGATGGTATTCAAGGATCCTGGGAGAACATGAAAAATTCCAGTGAATGACATAGTCATACAGTAAGTGAGAAATCACTGCTACCTAGGAAGCGTTATTACAGAAGATGGAAGATCTGGATATTGAAGTCAGCACCAGAAAAGCAAGAGTGAAAGAGACATCCTGGAAGAACAAACATCCAACAAGAACATAAATCTGAAGACTAAATTCTGACTCCTAAAAACTTACATTAGATGTGTGTTAAATTATGGCTGTGAAACCTGGACATTCAAAGAATCAATAATAAAGAAATTACAACCATTCAAAATACGGTGTTATGAAAGAATTCTGAAAAGGTCCTGGTTAGACTGCACAACCAATAAAAAAAAGTATTGGAGATGATTGGAACCATAGGCACAAACTCTGTGGGTGTTCCGGGGCTGGAGCACCAGCATTAAAAAAATAGAGTGAGTGATAAACAGGCTGGCAGATTCTTAAGGCACAACTTGGCTTTCCCAGGTTTTCATACGGAGGCTAGCTATCCCTTCACCTGGGACCATCACTTCCCCCCTGTTCAGTCTTCGTTCCTCAGGTGTTTCCAGGTGTGTTGTTGTAGGGAGAGTGAGATACCATCAAGATGTCATTTCCCCCCTTTTATATCTTCTTCCCGCTTGCTGGAAAGTTCTTTTGCTGTGACCTGGGTCAAACAGTTCCCATTGTGTAGTGCGATCTGTGAGAGGTGTCTATTGTACACAGTTCCTGGGGTAATCCTTGTGCTTGTGTGCTTTTCCTCAATAAGCCATTAACATTGTATGGCCTTTTTACTGTTGTACTGGAAAGGCTGCTTGTGGGTGTTTTCAACCTCACAACATGTTTTAGTAACACATACACAGCCAAACTTCAAAACGTCACATACAACGATAGCACATAAAATCCAGTGAGATATTAATGTCTAGCAGATCAAGACTTTTAGAATGATACCTCACAAGGTGTACTTTGTACAAAACATATCCTAATTTCATGACAGTGTTGAATATTGGGGTGCCAGGGTGTCGAACAGGTGGAAGGAGGGCAGGGCCTTGGGGGTGAGGGGGAGCGGGAGTGGGAAGAGGCAGAGCTAGGGTGGGAATTTGGGGGAGTGGGAGTGGGAAGAGGCAGAGCTAGGGCGGGGATTTGGGGGAACGGGTGGAGTGGGGACAGGCCTCAAGGTGGAACAGGTGTGGAGCACCCCCGGACGAAAATAAAAGTCAGCACCTATGATTGGAACTCAAGCACTAGTCAGAGATCTTATAAAATGAAAGTGCCAATCTGCTGGGCACATTTTAAGAGGTTCAGTGGACGATGCATCTTTATGGGGATTGGAAGGGAAAGTTGATGGCAGATGAACTTGGGGCGAGACAAGAAGATCTTGGATGGATGATGCAATATGCTGAGTGGATCAAACAGACTGTTCATCCACAAAGAAATTAGCAGACGATTATGCAGAATGGGCTGCCATGGTTCCAAACACCGATAATGGAGTTACCACATAAGCAGCAGCAGAAGGAAAGAACACATTTTGACTGTCAGAGCCCAGGCTGATTTTGTGGGGCTGGCTGTTGAAGAAAACAACATTTTATTTGCAAAGGGCTGGGTTCTGATACCCTTATTCACACAGAATAATACCATTTTTTTCCTGAATATAACCATTGAAGTCCGTGGGATTTATAATGAAGCAAGGTGCTACTCTGCATGAGTAAGAGTATCAGCACCAGGCTCAAAATGAGCAAATGTGATATGGAAATCAGTGAGATGCTTTGCATCTGGAGCTCCACTTTGACATTTGAAAGTCATTTTTTACAGTGGAACAGCACTTGAAATGTACACACTCATCCTTTCCTTTTAGGACACATTTCTAAGGTTCTTTTAGAGCAATTTATGTATGGTGGTGTTGCTCATCCCCTGAAGGCATAAGCACCTGAGATGAGAGAGTCAAACTCTGGAACATAGAGGTCACCAGCTGTGTGGTATATTTCAGACAACAGTCACGAAGACAGATAAATAATACAGACTATGCTGCTTGTCTTCATAGCAGAAGTAAAAATATCATGAGCAAACCACTTTCAGATTTAGAGAAGGCACTTAGACTAGCTTTATTTATTTTTTATTTCACCCAACACATCCTTTTCTTTGCCACCCAACCCCAGTTTCTTTGTTTCAACAGCCCAATCTACAGTGAAGAGGAATGAAGTAGGACTTTATACTTTTGCAACGTCTCCCAAATGGTTTGGTTTCTTAAAGACATCAGAGTTTCCTTAAATTAAGAATATATATTATAATGGATTTTGGATGTGAGCCTGGTTTCACAATATCCCTTTCCGTCAGCCGTGTAATCTTTCCTTTCCCCTATCCAGTCCTGCCACTCAATACACATTTCATACGTCCAAAAGGGGGCAGGCATCTTTATTAAAATTGTCAGCAGCAGGGAGAAGAAGGGAATGTGTGGCAAATTCTTGAAATCCACAACTTTAGGTAAAGTCAGAGGGAGCAAAGGGTGATTACTACCTAGAAAATCAGACCCTACCTGTAAATTCAAAGGGCTCTGAATGATGAACAGAAAATCGGAAGCTCCTCAAACACTCCACCTGTTATGCCATTGTTGTATTTTCTGGATGAGCTTGTGGAAGTGCTGAGTGATGACTGGGTAATTTAACATTAATCTGCTGAGCCCTGAAGGCTATCATTGCTCTGACCTTTTACAGTGCCTTGGATGTGACGTGTATGCACCAGGCTGTCATTTAAAGAGCCTGGGGAGAGGTAAATCAAGCATTGTTTTGAGTCATTGCAAAAAGAAAGGACAATACTGTATAACAAATGTAAATATAAAATAGAAAGGAAGAATGCAAATTCTAAAACAAGGCAAATCTCATAAAGAAGACAAACAGGAGCCAGGGAAGAAAGACAAATATTGAATTGAAAAGATGCACTACAGAATCAGACAAATCAATTCTGATTATAGTGATGAGTCACATGTTGACAGGTGAAGATGAACAAGTTGAAATTTAAATTTCAAGCCTTGTGAGTTGTACTAACTGCCTCAGGTGTTGTACGGCTAAATGAGTGATATGGGTTGGTCTCTATTTAAATTAAAATTCAAACTTTTTAAATCAGGGGCCATATGTGGGACCCTTTACACCTACCCACCCAGTCATAATTCAGTAATAGCTTGAGTGACAGGGCTCTGTCTAGGGAATTTGTTTCAGGAACATGTCTATCTGTCCTCCAGGCTGTGTTAAGAGTAAGCACAGTCCCCTTATTAAATAACTGCATTATTGGTCATCAGGACATATCATGAAGTAGAAAGTGAGTCATAGCAGTAAGTGGAGAAATGGGTCTGCCAAAAAGATGTTTGGACCCAGGCAGAAGCAGTGAACTGTCCTGACACATGGACACCAGCATAACTTTGTCTTCACTACCTTAGGACTTCTCTTCCAACAGGGGTTCTCAAATTGGGGGTCAGGACCCCTCAGGGGGTTGCGACGTTATTACATGGGGGGTGAGCTGTCAGCCTCCACTCCAAACCTCGCTTTGCCTCCTGCATTTATAATGGTGTTAAATATATTTAAAAGTGTTTTTAATTTATAAGAGGGGTCACACTCAGAGGCTTGCTATGTGAAAGGGGTCACCGGTACAAAAGTTTGAGAACAACTGTGTTATAACATGGTAAAATTTGGTGATTGGCTTGCAGAAAAGCCAGTCTTTTGGCATAATTGGACAGTAAAAACCTGGGTGTGAGCAGGCATTCCTGCCCTTAGCTCAGGAATGCAGTAGTATCCATTCAGTTAGCACAAGTTAACATGAAAAATTAGTGTAACGTGCTAAGAAGAACTGTGTACAAACCAATTAACAGAACTTAATATCTGGCCAATGGAGTTTTTCCATTCACTTTAGTGGGATGTGGATCAGGGCCTGAGCCAGCAGTAACAACACCAGATGCACATACCATGGTCAAACAGGTAACAGTCCAACAATACATATGCACATGCTGTGCGCTCAGGCATGTACTAAGGGGATGCATTTATGGGTCTCAGTGATGCATATTACTTTCCAGAACATAGGGCTTAATCTAAAGTCCATTGAAGTTCAATAGGTGTCTTTCCATTGACTTCATTGGGCTTAAGATCCACGCTCATATTATACAAAGTGAGTAGCAGTTTCCTATTAGTGCTGATCAGCAGGGACATAATCCACTCTGAAGAGAATAGGTGACTATGATGGTGGCTACATGATGTGATGAGAAGATGCTGGCAAAAATCCTGAATTTTCTTTATGGACATTATTTTTTTGCATACAGCTTTATTCATATGTAATCCTGTATTTGCCTATATGCACAGCAAAGCTATTATTTGCTTTCTTTTCATAAGCTATATATGTACACACTAACAGTGGAGACAGATCCCTTTGGAGAATCTGTTCTTCATTTCTTTGGGCATGTATACACTGCAGTAAAAGACCTGTGGCTGGCCCGGGTCAGCTGATGTGGGCTCGTGGGGCTTGGGCTATGGGGCTATAAAATTGCAGTGTAGACATTTGTACTTAGGCTGGAGCCTGGACTTTGAGACCCCATTTTGGGGGACTGTCCCAGAGGCAGGGTTCCAACCCGAGCTCAAATGACTACACAAGAATTTTATAGCCCCACAGCCTGAGCCCTGCAAGCCCGAGTCAGCTGATATGGGCCAGCTGGAGCTTTATCCCTGGGTCGTTAGTTGTGTACCCTTAGGGTATATCTACTCTGAAATAGAAGCTCAGGGTTTGAACTCAGTTTCAAGCCTAACCCTTATCTACACACAAATTGAGCTAATCCAGAGCTCAGATATAGGGTCTCCAGATCCCACAGTGGAGGTAGGTCTGAGCCTGAGTCAAGTTCACAAACCGGGAAGAATTAGTAGGGGAAGCTAAAGTGGATGGGATCCTGGGAAGCAGTGACCATGAGATGGTCGAGTTCAGGATCCTGACACAGGGAAGAAAGGAGAGCAGCAGAATATGGACCCTGGACTTCAGAAAAGCAGACTTTGACTCCCTCAGGGAACTGATGGGCAGGATTCCCTGGGACAATAACATGAGGGAGAAAGTAGTCCAGGAGAGCTGGCTGTATTTTAAAGAATCTTTATTGAGGTTACAGGGACAAACCATCGCGATGTGTAGAAAGAATAGTAAATATGGCAGGCGATCAGCTTGGCTTAACGGTGAAATCCTTGCTGATCTTGAGCACAAAAAAGAAGCTTATAAGAAGTGGAAGATTGGACAAATGACCAGGGAAGAGTATAAAAATATTGCTCGGGGATGCAGGAGTGAATTCAGGAAGGCCAAATCACACCTGGAGTTGCAGCTAGCAAGAGATGTTAAGAGTAACAAGAAGGGTTTCTTCAGGTATGTTAGCAACAAGAAGAAAGTCAAGGAAAGTGTGGGCCCCTTACTGAATGACGGAGGCAACCTAATGACAGAGGACGTGGAAAAAGCTAATGTACTCAATGCTTTTTTTGCCTCTGTCCTCACGAACAAGGTCAGCTCCCAGACTACTGCACTGGGCAGCACAGCATGGGGAGGAGGTGACCAGCTCTCTGTGGAGAAAGAAATGGTTCGGGACTATTTAGAAAAGCTGGACGAGCACGAGTCCATGGGGCTGGATGCGCTGCATCCGAGAGTGCTAAAGGAATTGGCGGATGTGATTGCAGAGCCATTGGCCATTATCTTTGAAAATGCATGGCGATCCAGGGAAGTCCCGGACGACTGGAAAAAGGCTAATGTAGTGCCCATCTTTACAAAAGGGAAGAAGGAGGATCCTGGGAACTACAGGCCAGTCAGCCTCACCTCAGTCCCTGGAAAAATCATGGAGCAGGTCCTCAAGGAATCAATTCTGAAGCACTTAGAGGAGAGGAAAGTGATCAGGAACAGTCAGCATGGATTCACCAAGGGCAAGTCATGCCTGACTAATCTAATTGCCTTCTGTGACGAGATAACTGGCTCTGTGGATGAAGGGAAAGCAGTGGACGTGTTGTTCCTTGACTTTAGCAAAGCTTTTGACACGGTCTCCCACAGTATTCTTGCCAGCAAGTTAAAGAAGTATGGGCTGGATGAATGGACTATAAGGTGGATAGAAAGCTGGCTAGATTGTCGGGCTCAACAGGTAGTGATCAATGGCTCCATGTCTAGTTGGCAGCCGGTATCAAGTGGAGTGCCCCAAGGGTCGGTCCTCGGGCCAGTTTTGTTCAATATCTTCTTTAATGATCTGGAGGATGGTGTGGATTGCACCCTCAGCAAGTTTGCAGAGGACACTAAACTGGGAGGAGAGGTAGATACGCTGGAGGGTAGGGATAGGATACAGAGGGCCCTAGACAAATTAGAGGATTGGGCCAAAAGAAATCTGATGAGGTTCGACAAGGACAAGTGCAGAGTCCTGCACTTAGGACGGAAGAACCCCATGCACCGCTACAGACTAGGGACTGAATGGCTAGGCAGCAGTTCTGCAGAAAAGGACCTAGGGGTTACAGTGGACGAGAAGCTGGATATGAGTCAACAGTGTGCCCTTGTTGCCAAGAAGGCCAATGGCATTTTGGGATGTATAAGTAGGGGCATGGCCAGCAGATCGAGGGACGTGATCATTCCCCTCTATTCAACATTGGTGAGGCCTCATCTGGAGTTCTGTGTCCAGTTTTGGGCCCCACACTACAAGAAGGATGTGGAAAAATTGGAAAATGTCCAGCGGAGGGCAACAAAAATGATTAGGGGACTGGAACACATGACTTATGAGGAGAGGCTGAGGGAACTGGGATTATTTAGTCTGCGGAAGAGAAGAATGAGGGGGGATTTGATAGCTGCTTTCAACTACCTGAAAGGGGGTTCCAAAGAGGATGGATCTAGACTGTTCTCAGTGGTAGCTGATGACAGAACAAGGAGTAATGGTCTCAAGTTGCAGTGGGGGAGGTTTAGGTTGGATATTAGGAAAAACTTTTTCACTAGGAGGGTGGTGAAACACTGGAATGCGTTACCTAGGGAGGTGGTGGAATCTCCTTCCTTAGATATTTTTAAGGTCAGGCTTGACAAAGCCCTGGCTGGGATGATTTAATTGGGGATTGGTCCTGCTTTGAGCAGGGGGTTGGACTAGATGACCTCCTGAGGTCCCTTCCAACCCTGATATTCTATGGTTCTATGATTCTATAAGTTGGGACCCAGGGATCAAGCCCTATTGCTTTGCAATGCAGATGCAGCCCCACTAGGCTCATGCTCTTGGAGACTGCCAAAAGTATTCCACAGTCCTACAGGCCAACTTTCTTTGTCCTCAAGTTTAGTTGACAGTCAAGTTTTCTCTCACTGCATCATGAACAGAGGGCTAGAGTGAACAGATTTTTTGAGGGCATTAGGAAGTCTGGGATATGCGTGGTTGACTCAGGCCAACATAATGCAGTGTAGATGCTGGAACCCCAAGTTGGGATGCAGGCTTGAAAAATTCCTAATCTGGGTTTGCACATGAATGTAGACACTGAAGTCCTAGTTTAACAAACCCAGGGTCTGCTAACTTGAGTTCTACTAACCCTTGGTTTACATTGCAGTATAGACATAGCCTTAAAGGGAATGCAAGTTCCACACTTACCACTTTACAGAACCCTGAAAGAAAAGCTGCAGGGTTGGTCAGCGTGATGACTGAAGAAGTAGCAATCACATTTCTTTGACTTTTGAAAAACAATTCCATGTAAAGTTGGACTCTCCAAAATATTTTAAGAAAAAGACTGCTTGCATCTGGGAATTAAATACTATCCGTTTTATTCTGTCAGTCACCTATAAATTCTACACATCTTTAACTAAATTTATAAAAAGATTTTTCACTCTCAGGCACATTTATGGCCTTGATTATGCAAATTGCATCACGTGGACAGAGCTCCACTCACTTGGAGCAAGGGTTCTGTATGTACAGCTCATGGAAGTACTGGGTCTTTGTTTCCAAATGTGTTTAAATGTTTGCAAAATAAGGTCTTGATCCTGCAATCAGATTCATGGAAATATATTCTTATAGCTTCCTAGAACCCCTTTCAAAACAATGGAGCTCCACACAGGTGCAGGGGCCACCTATGTGGATATGATTACAGGATCAGCACCTTAGGTCTTAAGCTCTTGCCTGCCTCTTGAGGCAAACTGAAATCTTACCATTTGCTCCACCAGTAGCCAGATCAGATATTAAAGAACTTTGTCTGATACTTAAATTCTACAGAGTGCAAAGTATGTGTAAAATGCTATCATTCTGCACTGGTAACATATTACACCCACTTTGTATTCACTTTGTATGGATATAAACCAATAAAAAGGTGCAAGGCAGTGGAACATCAAGTCCTAAGACAAATCAAATAATAATATGTTTTAAAGTGTTAATATTACACCTAAAGGCATAAATAGAACATTCTGAAAAAGAAGAAATAATTTCACAACTCCGGTATTACAGAAGTAAATAAATCAATATCCGAGGATATTTCCTCATTATCTTCATCATCAGATGCTCTAATTTTAAGCTCAGCTGCTGAAAAAAACCCTTGGCATTATCAAAATTATTAAAAGGAAGAAAGTCTTTTTATTTCTCATGAGACTTAATGTGGCTGGAAATAAATCAGAAGCAGTAAAATCCAAAGAGAGACATTTGGCATGTAAATGAAGTCATTTTCTTCTTTGTGCCTGTGTGGCCTTGGCCATGTCAGGAAAAATAGGAACTTTCGCATCTTGATATAAAATGTTACTTTTGTTCTTCCTCACAACCTTCATCAGTTGCCCCCTAGCAAATGAAGTTTCAACACAAACAATAACAGCTGAAAATTTGTCATTGTTTTCCAGAAGGTAGTGAGGGAGTCATATGCAGCTGGCAGAACTCGGTATCTCTGTTCCTGGCTATGTTAACAGATCTTTCCTCCTTCCCAACTGGTCTATGGTAGTTTGGTTTGGGCTGAAGGAGCAACAAAGGAATAAATGTTCAAAGGCACAAAGGGCACCTAAGCACCTAATTCCCATTGGAGTTAGGTGCTTAAGTGCCCTTTGTGCCTTTGAAAAGCTCTCCAAGATGTTTTTAAGGTTACTCATTGCATGCTGTCAGGTTTTGTTGGTTTTTCTTGCTGAGCTTTGGGCTATGGCTGATTTCCAGTTCAGGATGGGAAGGAATTTTTCCCATGTGCAAATTGGCACTTGCAGCAGATTTTATTTCCCCTCACCCATCTTCCCTTTGGCTGTCTGTAGTTGTGACTAACAGGTAGTTCAAATGAGGCATGGTTTGATTCTGGTGACTCAATGTGTTTTATTGCAACTGTAGTACTGGGGAATACTGAAGTTGTTGCTTAACAGATCTGAGCAGAAGGCCAGGAGTGAGGGGACTACAGAATGCCGTGAATGGGAGGATGTGGGAGAGTCTTTGAGATTGAGTTCAGATTAGAGGTCCAATTATTGTCCAGTTATGTGGACGAGGAAGGGGTTGATGGGTGGGTTGTATTGCATCTCCTTGAGCAGGTCCTGCTGTATGTCCTCGTCTGTTTTGGGGGCCATTGTAATGGAGAACAACACTGGACACGTTTTGCTTCCTTCATAGCAGGTTACCATTGTTTTTTTCCCTGTGTTAGCACAATAAAACTTCAGCCAGTTGGTGTATACAAAGAACTATCTGTGGAGTCTTTATTCACACCAAGATTTTGGTGGCCAGCCAATCAATATTTGATTCTAGCCCCACAATAACCTTGAGATTAATCTTGAAAGAAACTCCTCAAGCCAAAACTGAACTGGATGTAGCTAAAATTTTGTCAATGAGACATACAGCCTTGATTCCTGCAACTGGACATGGTGAGTCAACTTGTGACGGAAGAGTGAAGAATTTATGCTTTTCGATGGTGCAGATTTTGATGATTGTTATTTTTTTTCAATAGAAGTAATTATCTAAATATTCAAAAGTAATTAATGATTTTGGGTGCCTGAAACCCACAAAGTTTTCTTTCCTGTGAATCTCAACACGTACAAAAAACATAGAGAAAATGAATAGGAAAAGGTCACAAATGTGACTGAAATTAACTTCCTTCAAAAAGAAAAATATGTTTATGTTGTTTTCTGACATCTAACTGAAACCAAAAAAATGGGCATAGCCCTCTGATGGTGTACACAGGCACAGCTCCGCTGACTGCAAGAGAATTTAGCCCAACACTGTCACAAATCCATGTGAAGCAAAGCTGCTGAGTTTTACGCTGCTTTGACCAGTATGTCTCTAAACACACACATGCGAAGACAGATTTCTGAATCAGAAAGATAGCATCAGGAAGCTTGCCTAACATATTCTCGACATCTTTATCCAAGTGTCATTTTGTCTGTCTTGTTGCTTTGATACGGTAGTTAACTCAGAACCAATGCTCTTCCCATTTATTCAGAGGGAAAAAAAGTTTTGCTGCTGTTTCCAGTCCTGGTTTCCTCAATGCTTTGAAGTTCCCTGATTCTGCCTTAAGAGACATCCAACATGAAGATAGGATTTGGAAAGTATCATCATTGTCATGAGTGGACTTGAACCTGTGCCCTCTTTAAAGCACTGAAGCAGGAGTGTCTGAGGTAGACACAGGGGGAGGTCTTTACATTCTTCATTTAAACAAAAAGAGGCAAATGGTTATTTCAGCAGGCAAGAATTAAATGCGGAATTAGATGGCAGAAGAGTGGAATACCCATGGTAGGTCCCCAGGGTTTTGCACTCTCTGTTGATTCCTACAGTCAGCTCATTTTAATTGCTAACAAAAACCTTAGGAAAGAAAAGAAAGCTCTCTGAATAATTCAAAGGAGCTCTCTTACTTTAGTCATCAGTCCCTTTGTTCTTTTATGTATCTACAACCTCACACTGAGCATTTTAGTTTGTCTGTAGTTGTGCTATAACCATCTTCATGTCTACAGCAGCCAGAGAGCAGAGTGCTGAAAAAAATATTTGTTATTGTGTGTAAGTTTGAGAAGAAAGACAAAAAATCCTCAGGCTTGATGTAATATCACAAAGATATATGTGCCGTAAAGGCTTCCTTCTAAAGTTAGCTGGTCAATACCTTGGACTGGAAGATGGGGGGAAAGAATAAAAATGGAATAATGTTTTATTTAAGTCTGAACGGTCTATGAAGGTGCTTTTTTGTTTTGTTTTTAATTTCCTTTACTTTGAGTCATGTCAGGCTTTTCAACCCCCCCCCGTCTTTTTGGGGATTCAACCATTGTTCTTGCTGTCATTATTATTTGCAGTACAATAGCACTAGGGGCCCTAGATGAAATCAGGGACTCATTGTGCTAGACACTGTACAAACACATACTAAGAGACAGTCTCTGCCCTGCGAAGTTTACAATCTAAAAAGAAAAGACAGATAAAAGGTGGTGAAAAGAAAGTAGTATTATCCCCAGTTTACAGATGGGGATCTGAGGCACAGAGAGATTAAATACATTTGTTCAAAGTGAAATAAGTCTATGACAGTGCTAGGCGTTAAATCCAGTTGATCTCCTGAGTCCCAGTGCAATGCTTTAACCATTAGACTCTCCTTCCTCTTCAGGAATCTCTCTTGCATACTTCTCAGCTGTCCTTCCAACTCTCGTTTTATAGTCAAATTGTCCTCCATCCCACAGTAATCCTTTGTCATCTCACTTCTGTACTGTACATTCCCAACAGAAAAGTAGAACCATGAAATGGAGAGATTATAAGTAGCATTATTTATGCTAATGAAATTAATAACAGTGTAAGGTGGTAGGAAGGTCAGCTGGACAAGCAACAACAGAAAGGAGTCTTGCTATGTGTGCTTTTCTTCAAGGCTTTGTTTCTGAACACTATTGAGCTCAGACTAAGCTAGTCTGTTGTAGCGCATATGTAGAGTTCCTGTTTATGACTGAAGCCTATATGGGCTATACATGTATAGAATGTTAGCTGGCTTCTGTTCTGGAGTAAAAGGTGAGGGGTTGGGATATGAATGGAGATCTGTGAAATTAAAATAATAGCCCTGAAAAACTCTAAAAGTAAGTGGTTGTGTCTGCCCTAAACCATGGGGTATTAATGTTGCTAGCACATGATTATCCTTTTTCTGATCACTTGTGGGCACAGAGGTTAAAGAAAAATTTCTACTGGCCAGGGATACAGAATGGTGTGAGGAACTATTGCAGGTGTAGTGAATTATGCCAAAAAAGGAAAACACCTGCAGGGTCCCAGAAAGTCACCCTATGCCCCTTGCCTGTGATACAAGAGGCATTTTATAGGGTAGCAGTGGACATTTTGAGCCCTATGCCACATCCTACCCGAAGGGGAAATAAATATATCCTGGTGATAGTGGATTTTGACACTAAATACCCTGAAGTAGTTGCTCTAACATAGAGGCTGATTCTGTGGAAAAGCCCTCTTCACTATTTTTAGCTAGTGGGTTTCCTAAAGAGATTTTATCTGATTGTGGGTCAAATTTCATGTTGCAGCTATTCAGTGAGTTATGGAAGTTGTGGGGGTGAGACAAATGGTCTGTGGAAAGGTTCAATGGAACTCTAAAATCTATGCTGGGAATGTGTGCAAATAAGAGAGTTCAAGACTGGGAAGAAATGTTGTCGTATTTGCTATCTGCTTAGAGGAGGTGCTCCAAGAAGCAACCAGGTTCTCCCCCTTTGATCTTCTGTTTGGAAGGAAAATGAGAAGACCACTAGGATCTCATGAGAGACCCCTGAGAAGGGGACACTGAGGCATAGGGAGAGCCAATAAATGAATATGAAAGGTTCGGAAAAGAGTTAAAAGACATGATGGGTATTGTTCAAACTAACCTCAAGGATCATTAGTACAAAGAAAAGGCCTGGTATGACCAATGTACCTGTAAATGCTTTTTTGAAATAGGGAGCTTGGTGTTCTGTTAAGCCATGTGAAAAAAGACAAAATGCAAAATTCTTGGAAAGGACCTTTCGGGGTGATAGAAGAAATGGATGGAAATACATAGCTTAAAAAGCCTCAAGGTAATGTTGTCCCACAGCTAGTGCACGTAAATAGACTGAAAGCCTAACATAGCAAGGAGCCCATGGTAAACATGATCTGTTGTGTAGAAGGGGAAACAGAGGCTCACCACCTCATTGATTTGATGGCTGAATGCCAGAGTGACTCATCCCTGGAAAACATCAACATTTGCAGTGAGTTATCACCAGCTGAAAAGGCAAAGGTGTAGTCTGTGCTGCAAAAACATGCAGAAGTGTTTTCTAGCAAGCCAGGGAAAACTCGCTCACTAACTCATAAAATCAGTACTGAAGGACCACAGCCATCTCCCAGCAGAGCTTAGTGTGCCACTGGCAAGGCACAATAGCAAATCTGAACAGAAATACAAAGCATGCTGGACCTGGGATTAGTTAAAGAGTCTGACAGCTCTTCGGGATCACCTGTGGTCTTGGTCCCTAAAAAGAAAACTCTGTAAGTTTTTGTGTTGATTATAGGAAATCAGTGCTGCCACAGTGCTAGATGTTTATCTTATGCCTAGAACTGATGATATGCTGGATATCTTAAGCAACGCTGTTACCTGTCAGCTCTGTGTTCTTGGAGAACCTGGGCACAGTACCCAGCCTGTCTGACTCACGAAAGACCTCCCCCCCAGCCTCTGGTTGAACTAAAGCTGATCAGAAGAAAGACTTACAAAAAGCAATGAAAAGGCAGTGGGAGACACACCTAAACCCCTTCGGACAAGGGTGACAGGATTAAGGAAACTCCCTGAGCCTCATTTGCATCAAAGATGGGACAGGGAGACATCTCTATTAGAATGGAGAACAGAGAATTCAAGGCGAGAACTGCACTGAACTATGGGATCAGAAAAGCATGGAAGCACTGCATGATGGGGGATCTCAGTAGTTATCAGACCAATTCCAGTAATAAATCTTTTATTGGTATCCAAAATACTGAAGCTGCCTAATTGCATTGTGAGCTCCCTCAAAGGAACACTGCCCATAGCCAGGAATGATCAGTTCCTATTGTCTAGCCTGAACAAAACAACTTCGGTATACTCTCTAGAGCCAAAAACAAATCTAGTGTTCTCCCTGGAACCATTGTTTTTTCCCTACAAAAAATCCTGCCCATGCTCAAGTAAGTGTTCTGATCCCTGGATCCAACATCTGCATCAGTTCCATTCGGACTTCATCTTTTCCTGACTGATCATGCTGGGGGCTCTGCCTGTCTCCAGCACTCTGGACCCTCAGCTACCACCACTATCTGGGAACCCCAATCGATGCAAGCTTCACAGAGTGGTGAGAACCCATCTTTCTCTCTCTCTCTCTTTCCCTCTCCCTGCAGTGCCTAAAAATCCTGTGGGGTTTGCTCATCAAGTGGGTTACTACCAGAACAATTGTAACATGAAAGTGGGGATAGGGACATGCTGTGAACCTGGGGCATATGAGGGTGGCAGCTTGGAAGTGCAGCTCGACCCAGTCTGCTCAGGTGTACTCTATTCAGTGCAGTGCCCATGGCCCATGAGGTTGACAGCTTGGAGGTGCTGTTTGCTGAATGCAAGGGCCTATGAGGGTGACAGCTTGGAAATGCCGCTCGACCCAGTATACTGAGTCTAGGGACATATAAGGGCTCAGCTTGGGAGTGCTGATTAATCCAGTCCTCTCAGATGCACTCTGTTAAAATGTGTGTGTGTGTGTTCATCTGATTCTGGGACTGGAAGAACCCAGCCCTGGGGAACCTAGGTCCTGCAGGATAGCTCCACTGGGAGGGAACTTGCAGAAGGGAGGAGTAGAGCTCCGTAGGAGAACACAAGTGACACAAGCAGTACATTGATAGAATTGCAGAACACCCCCCCCAGAAGAGTAACCCTAATAAATGAGCGTACCCCAAAGTAATGGGCAAATGTGGTAACAACTCTAACCATCTCAGCTCTTTTGACTTAATTAAGGGGTACTGGCAGATTCCTTTATATGAGGATGCACAGAAAAAAATCTGCTTTTGTTGTTGATATGGGATTATATGAACTCAAAGTGTAACCATTTCAGTTAATTAATGCAGGAACTACTTTTCAGAGGCTGGTCACCAAGTGTTGAAAGGACCACAAGACTTTGTAAGGGTCCATGTCGATGATACAGCGGTATTTAGCAACACTTGGTCTGAACACAAGAAACACTTGGGAACTGTGTTGTCAAAGCTCAAAGAGGCAGGCCTGACTATAGAAGCCTCTAAGGGTAAAACTGGAATAGCCAGCGTTCCTTATTTGGGACACTCGGGGGGATGGGGGCAAATATCATGTGTCCCTTAAAAGTTGAAACCATTGTTAATTGGCCAGTGTCGCAAACCAAAGAGCATGTCCAGTCTTTCATAGGGCTAGTAAATTATTAACTAATAAACTATTTTTTCTGTAAAACAACATCAACCACAAACAAAGCCTAACCAAATTATATAGTCAAAAGCATTTCAAAAGGGTCTCACCTGCTGCCTCCAGTGGCTAACCCTCCTGCATCTTTCTAAGGGGGCAGGTGTGACTGAATGTACCCCTCTATTCACACCCTACACACCATTGTAATAGTCTTTGTACAAAATATGCCTTGTATCATTTAAAAACTAATAACTCATTGGTCAGTAATATCATAATGAAGTGAAAGCCAAATCACAGGTACCAGAGGAATGATTGTTAGCAGAGATGAGGCTGGTTGAGTGTCCAGTTGGAGGAGATGGAAAATGAAGTTAGATGGAGGATCTGGTATCAAGAAAAGAAGCTGTAAGAAAAGCAGAAAGGAAGTGTGTTTGGAGCCATTTAACCTTGTTCCACAGTTGGGATATAGAGGTCTGTGTGATCAGGATAATCTGTGTACGGATTCTACCTTTTAATATATGGTACCCTCCAGATCTTTTCACTGTCATTTATAAAACTTCTGCATTTCATCTCACAACTTGGGCCTTTTGACTTGTTCTGGACTCTTCCAGAGTAATCACTGGTGCCCAATGAGAGGAGTGATGGGGACTGCTCTGCATATATTTGTTTTATACAAGTTTGATGAAATCCATATGTTCACTCACTCCTTTCAACCATGGAAGCAGGTTCTATCAAACTTTTCTGGAAGCTTACTAATGAACAGAAGAGCAGATATATTTTGGGGAATGTCATCAACCCCCTGAGTAGCAATGATTTGACACAGCTTGTCATACATACTCAATCCTGATTAAAATAAGGAAAATTAACTAGTTTTACCTCTCTTGATGGAGAGCAGATATCTGTGATTCTGTGCTTCTTTCATCACTGACTGCTTCTTACACTTTTTAGCTCCCAAATAATGTGGCTAACTTCAAAATTTTTTTAATATTCAGTAGCAGGACAAGTGGGAATGGCAGCTCCCTTATGTTTACCTGTCCAAGCAGGAATTTCCTACTCTGCACACAGAATTTCATTGAATAACATTGAGGTTCCATTTAAAACATAGAAACAGACAGACAGGACAGGTGGGAATTAAAGGCTGCAGGATTGCATGTTTGTAAATCCATGGGAGGAACATAAATTATTGTGCATAAAGCAATATGAAATCTGTTTATAGTATATAATAGAACAATTAGTTCACACATGCTGATAGCATGTAGATATTACTGTATTCAGGAATTGAGACTAACTTTATGAATGGACAGAAAATTATTGCCCAGGGTGGACAAAAAACCACAACAGTCCTTGCTGAAATCAATGGCAGATGACTGTCAGGTGCAGTTCATCTGTGTAAGTTTCCAAAGGCAATCTGTGGCTCACCAGGTGGGTGAATCCTACTTGACTGACTTATTTAAGTAGGTGCATTGAGGTGAATGGTACTACTATAAAATGGGATAATTTTTTAATTACACTAATTTTTTACTATTCATGCATTGCACCAGGAATGTGAACATGTTTCTATCACAAATACCTACTCTAGATCCAATGGAGCACTCAGGACCTAGGGCAGCCCTTCAAGAAGTGAATGTTGTTGGAATTACTTCAAATACACATTTGGAGAGGAGGACGGATCTTTACTTGTGCTACATAGAAAAGACTATTCTGTCTGTACTGATTGGTAGTACAAGATCTCAAGCAGATGGACATAAAAATGACTTGTTAGTGAATAGTAAGGCATTGATACTGCTTAACCTACACTCTGCTAGCCAGGTTTCTCATCCAACTAAGATACTATGATAAAGGAGTTTGCTATAGAACATAGACAGACAGATGGGTAGATTGTGTAGATTAAAGTCAGTCTGAGTCTTTCTGTTGACATAATGTGAGTTGAATAGGCCCCAGTGGAGGAAGGAGGAGCTGGATTCAAACAAACCTATAATTATGAAAACGTGCTTGCTGTGATTTTGCTCTCTGAGAAGTTAAGGGTTTTGTTTGAGGTCTCTTATTTTTGGAGACTCTACCTCCACATCTCACTTCCTGGATGAAAGAGGGCAAGCTTGTGATTTGTAGAATTCAGATGATGAAGAAAAAGTTTAAAGATTTTGTCACCCTCAGTCTGATGGAAACTAAATTGTGTGGTAAACATTTATTAAGTATAATTCTTTCTATCATGACTGATGCCATTGATTTAAAGAATGGAACTCCAAGAATTACTTCAATGGAATTATTCACAGTAGTAAACATTATGGTCAGTAGGAAACATTTTAGGATTAATCCTGTAGCAACTCACAGATGATATAATGAGATACTGTTTCATGTACTTACTTTTATTGTTTGTAGCACAATGCTATGCAATGGTGAACTGTCACAAGATGTCCCTATATTGTAGATGATTTCATATAAATGTAAAATACCTCATTTCCTCTTGAAGTATTTGGTTGCCTGAAAATAGATTTGCATAGCATATATATTTGATCATTAACTTGAATGGTACTAAAATATTTTCTGATTGTGTAAGAGCTAACAACATAGTAAATACACAAAGCAGGGTAGAATGTAATATATGTATAGCACCTAGACTTTTGATTTATCTAAGCTTGCATATTCACTAACTTTTCAGTTCATATTCTGATGTCCTCAGACTAGGGGTTGCTAATCCTTGACTAGTATATGCAGTCATTTAATGAGGATGTATGTTATGTCATTAACCAATTATTTTCATTTGTTTTTCAATACTGTTGCTTGCAGCCCCATTTATATTTCATCAAGATACAGCACATAATAAATGAGAAGGTGATAGTTCTACTGAATACAGCTGAGGTAACAATTTCTGTTCCAGCATTAATGTTTAATTTTGTCTATAGCAGGGATTGGCAACCTTTGGCATGCGACCTGTCAGGGAAATCTGCTGGTGGGCCGAGATGGTTTATTTACCTGCAGCGTCCGCAGGTTCGGCCAATCGCAGCTCCCACTGGCCACAGTTTGCCGCTCCAGGCCAAGGGGGCTGTAGGAAGCGATGTGGGTTGAGGGATGTGCTGGCTGCCGCTTCCTGCAGCCCCCCTCAGACAATCAGACATATCACTTCTCAGTGATCAGACAATCAGACATATCCTGCCCCCATCAGACAATCAGACATATCACTTCTTGTGCTGTATTTGGAATGTGGTAATCCCCTGTTGACCATTCAATGCTTCCATACACATGTTTGTGCATAGCTTATGGACATTTGTTTTTAAAACCATAGTCCCCTCTGATATAAAGTGAATTTTAGTCACACTAAGGGGAGTAGTCCCTTTCTTTTGCTCTGGCTGCTAATGTAGTCCACAACTGATTTTTTCTGAATCAGAAATTCGGTATTGTAAATAATTATTTTTAGTATAGTATATTATTTAAGGCCTGATGCTGTTTAAAATGTGCAAAAAAAGAAAAGAAAAAAGCAATATATATAATAAATTTGATCTTCAGCTATGAAATTTATCTTAAAATGATGGAACAAGTTTGGTGTTTAGTAGTTGGTAGACATGTATATTTTACACATCTCTAGGATTATTTCTCTGTCCTTTAATATACAGGACTTGAAATGAATTTTGAAGACATTCTCCTTCCAGGATTTTCTATGCAAATCTTTGTGGTAGTGGAAATAAACGTGAGACTTAAGGCCCAGAGCCCAAGTTTTTAGTTTTGAATGATGTCTAAGTTTCTTAGATTCTCTTCCCTGCCGTGCAAATAAATAAGGGAGTGACACTTCCTTCCTTACTTTGAGTGGTATCTAACAGTGAGTCCCAGTCACATTGTTACAAATGGACATTGAGATAGGTGACTCTGTGAGACTGCACTAGTCAAACCAGAGAGGATGTGGGGAGAGAAGTCACTACACTAAGATTTGCAGTTACCCACCATATTGCTTTTGCTTAAGTATCAGAAGTTACCATAAATGATTGTATGTGTGTGCATTGTGAACAAATTTGTGTGTGTGAAAACTGAACAAATGGGAACACAAAACCCAGTTATGTTTGTTGTGATGGCAGAATTTGTAAAAACATGGTCAGGAGTAGAGCTGATCAGGAATTTTCCACCTGAATGATTATTTTGACAGAAAATACAGTTTCAGTAAAATTGAAATTTTCTGTGGTAAAATTTTGATTTTTGCCAAAACTGTTATGTTTCATTACATACAAACAGAAATTAAGTGAAAACATAAAAGAGTCTTGCTGGAAGCTTGCATCATAACACTACTTAACTTTTTAGAATTCAGAACAACACATAAGAACCCCCAAAGAGCAAGACAAAGCAGGCTGCTCCCAAAAACAGAGAGGCACAACTCGCTCCACCTTACTCTAGTCTGTCTGTTTGCAGACAGACTGTGTCTTCTACGAGGCCCAGATCACATGCTTCACTATATAGGCCCCCAGCCTTCAAGTAGTATTAGGAAACCCCTCTGAAATTTAAAGTGACAGCTTACAAAGATGTTTGATTGTCTGTTTAGAAAACTGAAACTAAATATTTCATTTCAGGTCAGTTCAACCCAAAGTGAAATACTTCAGTTTGCTGAACTGACCTGAGTCAGTTCACGCATTTCTCTTTGGTGGTGCAATGCTGCATGGGAGTTGTAGTTCATATACTTGATGCCCCCATTTCTTCCTCTGAGCTGGGCTCCTTGGCCAGAGTACACTGTCATGATGCTACATTGTTTCCCTTCTGACTCAGTGGTGTGGTGCAAAATGGGAGTCATGTTGCTGCTAGTGCCTCACTAGTTCACCAGGAATGTTGTACAAATGGGTTAGACATATTTAAAATCTAAGGTAATATTTCCATTCTGTTTTTCCCCCAAGGTGTGCATGAACAAAGGCATGCTAATGTTGTTAAGATGTCTGCATCAATAACTTTTTCACTCAGGGATGTCAGCTGAAGTTACAAAATATTAAGAGGTGTCAATTGACATTTGTAACATTCCCTTTTCATCGGCCACCCTTGGTGACAAGAATCTTTTCATCTTGATTTTATTTTTTTTTCTAAAAAAATCTTCCATATGAAAAAGCAATATAATTTTCAACAAAATACCCTCTGGTAACTTCTGATGATGATGCAGACTGGCAATAAAGCATTTTCAATCAAGCATACCTTTTTTGTGCTAACACAAAATAATTCCCCAGCATCTCTTCCAGCAAAGTTCTATTTTGAGTTTTTCTTCTTGATTAGGGTTAAAGCAACCCATTTTTAGGTATCTTACACGTTCTCTTCAGGGAAACTGATTAAAGAATAAAGACCTCTGCCTTTCCTATTTCCAGTGAAGTCCTGTTTTATCGTGTTCCTTTCGGTTGTATGAGGCACTGCTGTGTCACAGGTTTTAAGACAATGCTGTGTAAATTAATGCAAGGCTAAGCAGTAGAACTACCTGTGTGCAAATGAAATATAGTGTTCAATAGATTGGGTCTAGACTGAATAAAGCATTAAATTAATCTTCTGTGCTCTCATTTCAGTGTAAAGATAGGAGGGTAAAGTATGATGCATGGATTGTTAGTAACACTGCAGCTGGCTGATTTGTTCAATTTGAGGGCTTAGTGACTTTAAAAAGTATGACTTACTCTTTTGGCCCACATGATGGGCCAAGTTCAGAAGAAGTAAGTAGTGGTGTAAAGTTCACCTTGGTAAACTGGAGTAATTTATATACTGAAGGTGTAGAAAGGCAGGGTTGGAGGTCCCATCAGTTACCTTACACTCTTCTGGTTTTTAACTTTGCTCTACCCCTACCTTTCTTGACCATTCTGTGGGCTTGAATCTCAGAGGCTCCTTTTACAATGTTCCAATGGCATAAATGGGCAGTAATCTTGGTGGAAGCAGCCCCTGGGATATTTGAAAGGGAACTCTCTGGCTGGTGCTGAGCTACTTTAAGTGTCCCATGCCAATCCCCCATCTAGCATATGGGAGTTGGCTCCAGTGCACTGTGCAGCAGACACTCTTAGTTGCCCACACTCTATGGATGTGGTTTCAGGCTCAGGGTTGCTTTAATTTATAGAATCATAGAACTGGAGGGGACCTCAAGAGGGCATCTAGTCCAGTCCCCTGCACTCATGGCAGGACTAAATAGTATCTAGACCATCCCTGACAGGTGTTTGTCTAACCTGCTCATAAAAATTTCCAATGATGGAAATTCCACAACCTCCCAAGGCGATTTATTCCAGTGCTTAATCACCCAGACAGGAAGTTTTTCCTAATGTCCAACCTAAACCTCCCTTGCTGCAATTTAAGCCCATTGCTTTTTGTCCTATCCTCAGAGGATAAGAACAATAATCCTCAGGCACTGTATCAATGGAATCTGAGAAAAGTGTTTTAAGGATCATAGAATTTCTCTATGTCTGCAGACTAAAGGGCTCTCAATCCAGCATTCTTCATTTGCTAAAACACATAGACAAAAAGTACTAAGACACAGCAGGGTATTTTTAAAATAATATTTCTCAGTTGTATGAAGGTACAATAAAAACATAGAGGGGGTGAAAATCCTAGCCTTATTGTACCAATGGCAAAATTCACATTGACTTCAACAGGGTCAAGATTTCATTCCAGGATTTTTTTCAAATAAGTGCTGTAAATTGGCTCCTAAGTAAGTTTTCAAAAGTGATGAGCACTGTCAGCTCCCATTAAAGTCAACTTATTTAGGAATCTAACTTTAGGCTCCCATTTTTAAATTTTGACTTTGGCTTCACGAGGGGAAAAGGTGCACTTTTTATCCAGGGGGTTTCATCTCAACCAAATAATATGTTAAAACTAAAGCATATTGTCTATAGTTGGATTTTAATGTTAGCCCATATATGTTAAAAATACACCTTTTTGCAAGTTTACACATAGCTACTAAGTAGGGAAATACATTTCTACCTGACGGGCTCAGATGATGTATATGCAATTCCACTACTTTAGATACTTAGTCGGGCTGTTAATTAATCGCGATTAACTTATGTGATTAACTTTAAAAATTAATCACAATTAAAAAAATTAATTGCAATTAATCACATTGTTAAACAATAGAATACCAATTGAAATGTATTCAATATTTTTTGATGTTTTTCTACATTTTCAAATATATTGATTACAATACAGAATACAAAGTGTAAAGTTCTCACTTTATATTTTTTATTACAAATATTTGCACTGTAAAAATGATAAGAAATAGTATTTTTCTATTCACCTCATACAAATACAGTACTGCAATCTCTTTATCATGAAAGTGCAACTTACAAAGGTAAATTTTTTTGTTACATAACTGCTCTCAAAAACAAAACAATGTAAAACTTTACAGCCTACAAGTCCACTCAGTCCTACTTCTTGTGCAGCCAATCACTCAGACAAACAAGTTTGTTTACATTTGCAGAAGATAATGCTGCCAGCTTCTTGTTTACAATGTCACCTGAAAGTGAGAACAGGCATTGTTGTAGCCGGCGTTGCAAGATATTTATGTGCCAGATGCACTTAAGATTCATATGCCTATTCATGCTTCGGCCATCGTTCCAGAGGACATGCTTCCTTGCTGATGACACTCGTTAAAAAAAGAATGTGTTAATTAAAGTTCTGACTGAATTCCTTGGGGGAGAATTGTATGTCTCCTGCTCTGTTTTACCTGCATTCTGCCATATATTTCATGTTATGGCAGTCTCAGATGATGACCCAGGACCCATTTTAAGAACATTTTCACTGCAAATATGACAAAATGCAAAGAAGATACCAATGTGAAATTTCTAAAGATAGCTACAGCACTTGACCTAAGATTTCAGAATCTGAAGTGCCTTCCAAAATCTGAGAGGGATAAGGTGTGGAGCATGCTTTCAGAAGTCTGAAGTGACCCATGCCCTGTGCTGCAGAGGAAGGTGAAAACCCACCAGGGTCTCTGCCAATCTGATCTGGAAGAAAATTCATTCCCAACCCCAAATAGTTGGACCCTGCACATTTTTGTAAGACTGAACAGCCAGACACCTAGGAAAGAATTCTCTCTAATAACTCAAAACCCTCCCCATCTAGTGTCCCATCACCAGCCAGGGCAGATATTTGCTGCTAGCAGTCATAGATTGTCTACATGCCATTGTAAGCAGTCTCATCATACCATCACTCCATAAACTTATCAAGCTCGGTCTTGATGTCAGTTAGGTTTTTTGCCACCACTGCTCCCCTTGAAAGGTTGTAGATTACATGTCAGTAAGTCAGTGAAGGACATATGCTGGCCATGATTCTGACTTCCTTTGCACCTGGACTTGGGACAGGAACAGAGGAGAGTGGGGCCAAGATGGCTTTAAGCCACTGTCAAGGTTCCTTCCACACTCTGAACTCTAGGGTACAGATGTGGGGACCTGCATGAAAACCCCCTAAGCTTATTTTTACCAGCATAGGTTAAAACTTCCCCAAGGTACAAACTATTTTACCTTTTGCCCTTGGACTTTATTGCTGCCACCAAACGTCTAACAGATATATGTTAGGGGGCTTATTCCTTCACCCACTTACTTGCCTGGTCCTTCTTGCATGAACAGAGAGCAACAATACCCCAAGTCCAAAGGTGCAAACAATTCGATGTTTATTGGGGTGAACTTCCAGCAAGCATATTCCAGTTTCCTTCCTTAGTGTCCCCCTTCCCAGCTCTGAACCACAGAGCCTTACACCTGTGTCCCTGTTCCCATTCCTGCCCTTAGCCAAACATGATTCCAATTTCCTTACCCCTATTCTCTGTTCCCATTTCCCCCTTTAGCCAAACATGATTCCAATTTCCTTACCCCCATTCCCTGTTCCCATTTCCCCCTTTAGCACAACATGATTCCAATTTCCCCACCCTCATTCCCTGTTCCCATTTCCCCCCACACACCCATTCACTTCCTGATTGACTGCAGACTATATAGTATAACTTGAGTTCTGCTTAGCTATACCTTAACCAATCATTTAGCTAACCAATCCTAACATATTGTAACATGATTATGTAACCAATTATATCCCACCACCTTAATTAGTTTACACCCAGCAAAATTAATTATACAGCAGACAGGAACAATCACAGAACCAGACAGAGATTATACAGACAAACAATAGCAAAGTGGGAACTATAAAGACAAAACAATACAGAAGTGAGGATTTCACATCCCAGCTATTGATAAGTGAGTTCTTGACAGACAGGATGCTATCAAACTAAGTTTCCTTTTACATTTTCTAGGCAATTCCCTTTCTCTGGAGGTGATAGGAATACAATCCTGTCCTGATAGTGCCTAACAGCCCAATAGCACCTTCTTTCAATGTGACTAGTTTGGAATGTGAGGATGTGACCGGTTGCTTCCCAGCTTATGGCTGCCTCTGCTGCTTAGCCAAAGGCCTTAGCCTAAGAACAGGGCCTCAGACTGTCACGGTAAGAGAAGGCCCTTACACTGGCAGACAGTGATTTTGATTCTTTCTTTTATATCTCTATAACTAGCCAAGTGATAAGAATACATCTAAAGTCTTAGAGTACAGGCCTTTACAGAGAGGCCTGAATATCTATATCCTAACAATATATAACTGGGAAAGAGCCTGCTTGGAAATGTCTTTCCCCCCAAAATCCTCCCCAAACCCTACACCCCCTTTCCTGGGGAAGGCTTGATAAAAATCCTCACCAATTTGCATAGGTGAACACAGATCCAAACCCTTGGATCTTAAGAACAAGGAAAAAACAATCAGGTTCTTAAAAGAATAATTTTAAGAGAAGAAAAAGTAAAAGAATCACCTCTGTAAAATCAGGATGGTAAATACCAGACTGGGTAATCAGATTCACAACATAGAGAATCCCTCTAGGCAAAACCTTAAGTTACAAAAAGACACAAAAACAGGAATCTACATTCCATTCAGCACAGCTTATTTTCTGAGCCATTTTAAACAAAACAGAATCTAATGCATATCTAGCTAGATTACTTACTAAGTTCTAAGACTCCATTCCTGTTCTGTCCCCAGCAAAAGCATCACACAGACAGAGAGAGCCTTTGTTTCTCCCCACCTCCAATTTTTTGAAAGTATCTTGTCTCCTCATTGGTCATTTTGGTCAGGTGCCAATGAGGTTATCTTGGCTTCTTAACCCTTTGCAGGTGAAAGGGTTTTTCCTCTGACCAGGAGGGATTTTAAAGGTGTTTACCCTTCCCTTTAAATTTATGACACGCCCCCCAAATCACAGATAGGGTGGAACACTGGCTGGAATTTCTTCCTGGAGCTGTAGGAAAAAACAGAGTTAAATAGACACATGTACCTCTAACTATACTACCCAGTATATAAAGACTAACAATATTTTCCACATCTCAAGGACGATTTTAACCAGTTGACTCTGGGAAACTTTCACGGGAGAGTGCATCAGCCACTTTGTTAGAAGCTCCTGAGATGTGTTGGATGTCGAAATCAAAATCTTGGAGAGCTAAACTCCACCGAATAAGTTTTTTGTTATTTCCCGTGGTGGTATGAAGCCACTGTAGTGCAGCATGGTCAGTTTGCAGGTGGAAACGCCACCCCCAAACATATGGGCGTAGCTTTTCCAGAGCATAGACAATGGCGTAACATTCTTTTTCACTGACTGACCAGTTGCTTTCCCTCTCAGACAGCTTCTTGCTGAGAAACACTACAGGGTGGAATTCTTGATCTGGTCCTTCCTGCATTAAAACTGCTCCCACACCACGCTCGGACGCATCTGTGGTTACTAGGAACGGTTTGTCAAAGTCTGGGGCCCTTAGTACAGGGTCAGACATGAGTGTCTCTTTAAGCTGGTTAAAGGCCTTCTGACACTTCGGTCCACTGAGCGGCATTTAGCTGTTTCTTTTTGGTTAGGTCTGTCAGTGAGGTGGCGATTTGGCTGTATTGCGGTATAAATTGCCTGTAATAACCGGCCGAGTTTAAGAAGGATTGGACCTGTTTCTTTGACTTTGGGACAGGCCACTTTTGGATAGCATCCACTTTTGCCTGTAGGGGGTTGATAGTTCCTTGACCCACCTGGTGTCCAAGGTAAGTCACTCGGTTTAGGTCTATTTGAGACTTCTTAGCCTTAACAGTTAGTCCTGCCTCCCTTATGCGCTCAAAGACTTTTTGTAGATATTCCAGGTGTTCTGCCCAGGAATCTGAAAATATGGCCACATCGTCAAGGTAGACGACTGCATATTCGCCTAATCCTGCTAGGATACCATCTACAAGTCTTTGGAAGGTGGTGGGTGCATTCCGCAGCCCGAAAGGGAGTACATTAAATTCATACAGCCCGACATGGGTGGTGAAGGCTGACCTTTTCTTGGCGGATTCATCTAGCGGTACCTGCCAGTATCCCTTGGTTCAGTCCAAGGTAGAGATGAACTGGGCCCGTCCCAGTTTCTCTTATAGTTCATCTGTGCGTGGCATTGAGTAGTTGTCTGGGCGAGTTACAGCATTTAGCTTACAGTAGTCCACGCAAAAACGTATCTGTCCATCTGGTTTGGGAACTAGAACCACTGGAGATGCCCATGCACTGCCAGAGGAGTGGATTACACCCATCTGTAACATATCCTGGATCTCCAGTTCTATAGCAGTTGTAGCTTGAGGAGACACCTGGTAAGGTTGGACATTAATTGGGTGAGCATTACCTGTGTCAATGGAGTGGTATGCCCGTTCAGTCCGTCCTGGGGTGGCTGAGAATGTCGGTGCGTAGCTAGTGCACAGCTCCTGGATCTGCTGTCGCTGCATATGCCCAAAGGTCATGGAGAGGTTCACCTCTTCCACGCCACCAGCACTTTTCCCTTCATAGTAGACATCTTCAGGCCACTCAGTGTCGTCTCCTCCCTGGGCTGTAAACTGACAAACCTTTAATTCTCTGCAATAAAAGGGCTTTAGAGAATTAATATGGTACACCTTAGGCTTTCGGTTGGAGGTGGGGAATGTTATGAGATAATTAACAGCTCCCAGGCGCTCCTGGACCGTGAATGGCCCTTCCCACGACGCTTCCATTTTATGTGCCTGGAGCGCCTTTAAGACCATGACCTGGTCCCCTACTTTGAAGGAACGCTCTCTGGCATGTTTATCATACCAGGCTTTTTGCTCTTTTTGAGCATCCTGTAGGTTTTCTTTAGCAAGGGCTAGAGAGGTTCGGAGGGTGTTTTGTAGGTTGGTTACAAAGTCCAGAATGTTAGTTCCTGGAGAAGGTGTAAATCCCTCCCATTGCTGTTTCACCAACTGTAATGGCCCCTTAACCTCGTGGCCATATACAAGTTCAAATGGTGAAAACCCTAAACAGGGATGTGGTACAGCTCTGTAAGCAAAGAGCAACTGCTGCAACACGAGGTCCCAGTCATTGGAGTACTCATTTATGAATTTATGTATCATGGCCCCCAAAGTTCCATTAAACTTCTCCACCATGCCATTTGTTTGGTGGTGGTAAGGAGTGGCAACCAGGTGATTTACCCCATGAGCTTCCCGAAGGCTTTCCATAGTTCCTGCCAGGAAAATAGTTCCTGCATCTGTGAGGATGTCGGAGGGCCAACCTACCCTGGCAAAAATGTCTGCTAGTGCCTGGCACACACTTTTAGCCCTGGTGTTGCTTAGAGCTACTGCTTCCGGCCATCGGGTGGCAAAATCCATGAAAGTCAGTATGTACTGCTTTCCTCTGGGTGTCTTTTTTGGAAAAGGACCCAGAATATCCACAGCTACTCGCTGAAACGGAACTTCAATGATGGGGAGTGGCTGGAGAGGGGCTTTGACCTGGTTTTGGGGTTTTCCCACTTTTTGGCATACCTCACAAGACTGGACATAGGTAGAAACATCCTTGCCCATTCCCTCCCAGTGGAATGACCTCCCCAAATGGTCTTTGGTCCTGTTCACCCCAGCATGGCCACTAGGATGATCGTGGGCTAAGCTCAAGAGCTTGATCCAGTACTTAGTTGGAACTACCAACTGTCTCTGAGGATGCCAGTCTTCCTGGTGTCCACCAGAAAGAGTTTCCTTGTGTAAAATTCCTCTTTCTACAACAAACCTGGATCGATTAGAAGAGCTGAGAGGCGGTGGGTTGCTCCGTGCCGCCGTCCAAGCTCTCTGGAGGCTTTCATCTGCTTCCTGTTCAGTCTGGAACTGTTCTCTTGATGCTGGAGAATCAGTTCCTCATTGGATTGTGGATCTATGCTTGGTCCCTGTAGAAGTGATGTAGGGGATGGGGCTGTTTCCGTTGACTGTGAACTGCTCTCCGCTGGTGCACTATGTTGGGGTTCAGGCTCTGGCTGAGCCTCTTGTGTAGGGTTATCGGCTGCTGCCGGTTCAGGTTCTGGGACTGGCTCTTTCTGGGTCTCTGGGACTGGATCCACTAATGCTGTTGCAGACATGGACCCAGACCCCAGGCCAATCACCTCTGACCCGGTCCTGGTAGAAGTTTTCAGAACAGAGCTAGGCGTGACGGCTTGTTTAGCCTGGCTGCGGGTGACCATTCCCACCCTCTTGGCTCGCTTCACATGATTGGCCAAGTCTTCCCCCAACAGCATGGGGATGGGATAATCATCATAGACTGCAAAAGTCCACATTCCTGACCAGCCTTTGTACTGGACAGGCAACGTGGCTGTAGGCAAATTGAAAAAGTTGGACTTGAAGGGTTGAATTGTCACTTGGATCTCTGGGTTGATTAAACTGGGGTCCACTAAGGAAGCATGGATAGCTGACACTTGTGCTCCAGTGTCCCTCCACGCGGTGACCTTCTTCCCACCCACACTCACCGTTTCCCTCCGCTCCGAGGGTATCTGGGAGGTATCTGGGCCTGAGGACCTCTGGTGTGATTCCGGTGCAATGAACTGTAATCTGTTGGGGTTCTTGGGGCAGTTGGCCTTTACATGCCCTAGCTCGTTACATTTAAAACATCGTCCAGCTGACAGGTCACTGGGGCGAGGTGGGTTGCTGGAGAACGGTGTGGTGGGACGATAAGGTGTCTGGAGGGTTCCTTGGGGGGTAGTTGGGGCCTTGGGCTGCCCCCGGTAGTAGGGTGTGGTCTGAGGTTGTCCCTTCTGGTATCCACTCCAACTGTGACCAGTTTTTTTCTTTTCTGCCACCTCCACCCATTTGGCTCCAATCTCCCCCACCTCGATTACAGTTTCGGGCTTCCCATCTGGGATGTATCTTTCTATTTCCTCAGGAACATCTTCTAAGAACTGCTCCATTTGCATTAGGAAAGGCAAATCTCCTGGAGATTTAACACTTGCTCCCGATATCCAGGCATCCCAATGTTTCACAATGTGGTAGGCATGTCAGGTAAATGACACATCTGGTTTCCACCTTAGGGCTCTGAACCACCGACGGGAAAGCTCAGGTGTTAGCCCCATTCTGACTCTCATCTTGGTTTTAAACAGTTCATACTTGTTCATGTGTTCCTTAGGCATTTCAGCTGCCACCTCAGCTAAGGGTCCACTGAGCTGCGGCCTCAGCTCTACCATGTATTGGTCTGTAGAGAGGCTGTATCCAAGGCAGGCCCTTTTGAAGTTTTCTAAGAAGGCCACGGTATCATCGCCTGCCTTATAGGTGGGGAACTTTCTGGGATGGGAAGTGGTACCTGGAGAAGGATTGCTAGGGTTTGTTGGTATATTCTGCTGAGCCTTTGCCTTCTCCATCTCCAGTGCATGCTTCCTCTCTTTTTCCTTTTCCTCCCCTGCATGCTTCCTCTTTTTTTCCTTCTCCTCCAGTTCTTTGTCCCTTGCCTCCATTTCTTTTTCCCTTGCCTCCATTTCTCTCCTGTGGGCAGCCTCCATTTCTTTTTCTTTGGCCACTTGTGCATCCATCTCCATCTGTCTGAGTTCTACACGTCTTTCATATTCCTTTTGTCTTTTCTCAGCCTCAAAACTGGCTAATTCCAGCTTCTGTTGAAAAGTGCAGTCTGTCATCCTAACCTCTCTGTTTTTAACTAACTTTACACCCGAGAGTTAGAAAGAAAACAAAAAAAACTTGGCTTGTAAAATTTTGCTGTGCTGTCCGGGATACCTGTGTTCTCTGATAGTGATTGTCAGTCTACAGAAAAATCCTTAAAAAAACCCTAACACCTTTGTCTCCAGGTAAATAGGCAGAAAACCCCTCTAGTTGCTCTTAGGTAAGGAAAGGGTAAATACCTTACAGGGTAATTAGATTCAAAACATAGAGAATCCCTCTGGGCAAAACCTTAAGTTACAAAAAGACACAAAAACAGGAATCTACAATCCATTCAGCACAGCTTATTTTTTCAGCCATTTATAGAAAACAGAATTTAATGCGTATCTAGCTAGCTTACTTACAAAGTTCTAAGACTCCATTCCTGTTCTGTCCCCGGCAAAAGCATCACACAGACAGAGAGAGTCTTTGTTTCTCCTCACCTCCAGATTTTGAAAGTATCTTGTCTCCTCATTGGTCATTTTGGTCAGGTGCCAGCGAGGTTATCTTTAGCTTCTTAACCCTTTACAGGTGAAAGGGTTTTTCCTCTGGCCAGGAGGGATTTTAAAGGTGTTTACCCTTCCCTTTATATTTATGACAGCCAGCTTTCCAATAGTAATGTTCTTGTCACAGAAGGTAGCCTACCACAACCCTGTAAGTCTAAGGGGGGAAAAATGTGAAGAGAGTTTTTCAAAGAGACCTTCTTAAGGGCACAAGAGCAAACTATCCCACTGCATAGGACAGATAGGAAGTATGGCAAGAGACCACCCTGGCTTAACCAGGAGATCTTCAATGATCTGAAACTCAAAAAAGAGTCCTACAAAAAGTGGAAACTAGGTGAAATTACAAAGGATGAATATAAACAAGTTTCAGAGTAGCAGCCGTGTTAGTCTGTATTCGCAAAAAGAAAAGAAGTACTTGTGGCACCTTAGAGACTAACCAATTTATTTGAGCATAAGCTTTCATGAGCTACAGCTCACTTCATCTGATGCATAAAAGTGGAAAATGCAGTGAGGATGTTTTTATACACACAGACCATGAAAAAATGGGTGTTTATCACTTCAAAAGGTTTTCTCACCTCCCCCCATTCCTCGATGTATTTCTAAGGATGATTGTAGTTTCCCAAATCTTTTTCTTGTTTTGTACTGTATGTTTCCTGTTTAAATGTATTGATAATGAAGCCAGTAGATGTTTGCAGTATGATTACTGGAAAATGAAAATATAACGAAACAGTTTTATCTGGAGCATTAGGAGAGAGTTCTGTAGTAATACTGGAGGAGCTCTAAATGGAGAACTTGATTCCTGTCATCAAACTCCACACACAGTAGAAGTGACACTTGTTGCTCCTACGAGATTCTGCTGCTGTAACTCGGATGAGTAACTTCTTTTGAAGCTTGAAATGAAAAAGACTTTTTAAGCTGGTATTAAATATTTAGGTTGTTAAATGAATGTTTTTTATAGTTTTTCAAGGGAGATGGATGGATGAATACCTAATAACTGCTAAAGGGAAGGTTTAAAATGTAGAGAACCTGCTCTGACTGGTAGCTTTTAGGAAGATATGTAATTCTGTGGGTACTCTTAATATTCTTAACCCATTGGATACTATGGATACAAAGCCCCTGAGCAAGTCAGTCTGAAAGTGGCGGAATTGTAAAGAAAGGGCTGTAATTTAGTATGTCTTTTATGTTTATGAAATAGATTTAAAGAGATATAGCACAAAGTTTTATGAAATACACTATGTATTGCTGTGTAGTTGATGCAGTGACTATTGAATGATACTCAGCCTAACATTGTGTATGTGTGACAATCAAATGCGTTCTAATTTTTTGTGCAGGAGGGAAAATAGGAACACAATTCACCTAAACACTTCATAAATTCCTAAATAAACACTTGATGAAGAAAGGTAGAATTTCACCCTATCTCCACTAGGAAAGCTGAACATTTACCTGAAATTCATCCTGTTAAGGCTTTGAATACTAGGATTGTGTGTGTGTGCGCGTGCGGGGGGGAAGAGGGGTGAGACACACTTCACAGTACACCATTGAATTATTTCTTGAATTTAATAAAATATTTATAACCTGGCCATCACTATGGCATCAGAAGGTAAAATTTAATCCTGTGCAGCGGGCCAGAACGAAGAGGTATACACCACTGAAGTCCCACTTAAATCCTCAGAATAGGCTTTAAGTAGGTCTTAAGCGGTGCACAGGCCTTGTGCTGACTCTCTGCAGAGAGGTGAATCTCATCCTCAGTGTGTGGGACCCTCATTTCTAAGGTAGGTCTCTGGTGTTTTGCTTCAATCTGTCATTTTGAGAAGTGTCTTCAAATTGTCGCTCAGGTATCAAGTAAAAGTGGATGAATTAATGGCTCTAGTTGTGGTTTGTCTCAGGCCAAGGTGTACTTTGAAATGAACTGGCATTCTCTGTTCAAGGGCCTAGGACTGGAATTTCAGAGAGGTGTGCTGCAGGTCAGGTTTGAGAGGTATTTACCAAATGTTTTGACTTGTCCATGGAACGCTATGTCCAACAGTTTGGGACTGACGGTTACAAAACTGTCCTGAAAATATAATATGATTTAAAGACAATACCTTACTAAATAAGCTGGTTTAAAAAATGGGGGATGTTGGCAGAGGAAAAACATGAACAGGGGAAACGATCAAGGTGATGGGTGTTGGTGACAAATTGGAAGGGGAGCTACCTTTAAGCTACCTTTTAAATTTTGTCTTGGATATTGAAAAGTCTAACTGTGGCCTAAATTCTCTAATAACATTAATACATTCCATTTTGGGTGATGGTGAACCCTGAAAGGCCCTGGTACTATATATAAAGCACCATTGGGGTAGAAATCTTACAAGGTGAGACTTCTTATTGCATTTCCAGTTCTACTTACTTCTGGTTGGCCCAGAAGTATCACAAGGAAAGCCTTTCTTCCAATATTTCATCACTTCTGCCACTGGGCCAACTGAGATCAAGAATGGCAAAGGTGTATGGAAATTTAACAAATCTCAAATAATCCAAAAAATGTTGGTTAGCTTTGAGTTTTGAGCAAAGGTTCAAGCATGTTATTTCATTCAAACCACTTCACACATCCCTACTTTCCATTAACTGCTGAAAGGATAGAAGGGGCCTCATCCTGCCCCTTCAGTGATCTAAGTTTAAGACCTGTTACTTAACCCTTCGGCCAGGACCAGGCCTGCTGATGTGGAGGGAGGCAGTAAGAGGGCAATTGCCCAGGGCCACAGTGGCATCCAGGAGAGCCCTGGGCCCTTTTAAATTGCTCGGGTGGGCTGCAGGGCTCCTAGGCGTGTGCAGGGTGGCGACCGCTCTGGGTCCCGCACTTTGGGGGCCCCCACGGGCCAGTGCAATTGGCTAGTGCGGTCGGTCCCAGAAGTGATGGATTGGTCCCGGATTTGTCACTGCCGCCCTGGACCCCGCACCCTCCTAAGGTCTGTTGACGGGCCTGGACAGGACTTCATCTGCATCTTGCATTAGTGATTCTCTCTTGTATCCAGCCTGACTCCCTGCATCACAGACTGTTGTGTTTAATCATCTCATGGCATCTTCTATGACATCTGACTAGTTGTATATGAATTTGTTGTACAGTAACAGTATAGGCTCAGGCTATCTAAGGTTATTAAGAGAGCTAGTAGAAATTTTTCAGTGGAAAGATTTCCTGCATTTTAATGGGTGTTCAATGAAAACGAAACTTCACAAATCTCTTCACAAAGATTTGTTTTGTTTTTAATTGAAATTTTCATTTCAATTTTCAAAAATTGGAAAATGTTAAGTTTTGAAATTTCAGATTTGTTTCTTCCCCCACTTTTTTTTTCTACTGAATTCAATAGAATGAATGTCTAGATTTTTTTTTCCACTTTCCTTTTTTTTTTTGTTTTTGTTTTATTTTGTTCCTTTTTCCACTCTGTAACTTGTTAAAATATCTTCAATCTGGGAAAAGTTAAAATGACAAAAGGAAAATGACTCTATAACTTTGCCACTTTGTAATTTTTCAAAAATTGAAGAAGTTTTGAATAGTTACAGAGTGGACAATGGGGAAAAAAAGAAAAAGGGAAAATAAAATGTCTGGACATTAATTTTTGCACTCAGTGGCAAACAGGGAAAAAACATGAATACAGCGGAGGGGACAGGTGAAAAATCATATGAAAATATAGTTCAGTTCTGAACCCGGACAAAAAGAAACAGAGATTTTGGAAATTGTCACAGTGCCTGGAGTGACTCACAAGAGTCACTTGACTAAGAGTGCCAAACTCAGGTCAGACTGTCAGAAATCAGGGCAGACACTCCAGACCGGTAGTACATTCTGTCATTTGATTTTGTCAAGCCAGTAACCATGGAGCTACAGATAGTACCCTTTATGGCAAAGTAGGAGCTGGAGTGCCTACTGACTGAAATTTATGATGAAAGGTTATTGAAACCAAAGTTCACCACAGATTAGGTTACTTCCAGTCCCAAAGGGCGAGTCACTTACCCAAGTCAAAATATGCTTTAGATCTCACCAAAGACAATGCTGTAGCCAATCCTTTAGTAAACTAAAACTAAAGATTTATTAATTAAGAAAAAGTAATGAGCATTATACCAAGATTAAAACAGATAAATACATTACATGTGAATTAGAGTTCATAGGTTCAAAATAAAAGTGGAGTTGTAGCAGTCTGCCCCAGCCTCATAGTCTTTTCATAATTTTCCTCAGGGCTTCCCAAAAATGAATTTTGGGGACCTCTGTCTGGCATCTGGAACCATCCTGTCAGCGTTAAGATGGATCAGAGGTGCAGAATTGCTCTCAGAGTCCTTTCTTATAGTTGAAGATGGTCTAGCAATTGTCCTTAGCCCCACATGTGTCTGTAGACTTTCCATTGTGGAACACACAAAAATTTGCCCCCCTCCCAACTTTGAATTTAACTTTCTGCTTTCCATGCATACACGAGTAAATTCAGTTACATTGATTTACATAAGGCTCTTGCTGGCCATTCATTAAGTAGGTTTCAGAGTAGCAGCCGTGTTAGTCGTATTTGCAAAAAGAAAAGAAGTACTTGTGGCACCTTAGAGACTAACACATTTATTTGATCATAAGCTTTCGTGAGCTACAGCTCACTTCATCGGATGCAGGGACAGATAAGTGAAGACAATACAGGTACAATTAGTTTCATGCAGTGTCTACACATCTTTGATCTTAAGGTTAATTAAGTACGCGATACAAACATGAAAAAGGACATTGCAACAACAGGTTAATTTAGTTACTTTAGTACACATTAAACAGGATACATTTACAATGCAAATAGCATTCAGCTGATTACAGACAACTGTAGTCAATAACATTAACATTTACCAGACAAGTAAATTGGGACACTTAACACTGCCTTAAGATCATGACCTGAACTCAGCTAGTTACTAGCTCCACAAAAATGTTATGAAATTGTTTTTCCACTTTTTTCAACAGGTCAATTTATTAGATTTTGGAAGAACCACCCCCCCACCAAAGGGTATGAAACCCCTGCATTTGGACATACAGCACTAGCCTGGATAAAGCACTGTAGAATATATGGTAGGAATAATCATGATTTAGTCTAGAATGCATGATGGAGATTTTCTGTCTCTAATTTCTACTAATCCATCTCTTACATTTCCAACAACACAGTTAAAAGAACCCAGCTTTCTGTTTTTAAGCAGATACCATGAATATGAAGCAAACAAGCTAGCGTATGAAGTGTAAGAATTTTGTAGTCCTCTGGCACCCTTGCCTCCCCCAGAATGATGCTAAAGACAGAACCAAAATACACTAGATTCTCTTTCATTGCTATATCCACAGGTCATGCTGTCAAAGATGGCCTCATAGCTTTGAACAGACTAGTGTGAAAGTCAGTGTAAATCATTTTTGGCCATTTGAGTATCCCTTTGCTCCACATCTTTTAGTCTGTGGAAGAGAAGAATGAGGGGGGATTTGATAACTGCTTTCAACTACCTGAAAGAGGATGGAGCTAGACTGTTCTCAGTGGTAGCAGATGACAGAACAAGGAGTAATGGTCTCAAGTTGCAGTGGGGGAGGTTTAGGTTGGATATTAGGAAAAACTTTTTCACTAGGAGGGTGGTGAAACACTGGAATGCGTTACCAAGGGAGGTGGTGGAATCTCCTTCCTTAGATATTTTTAAGGTCAGGCTTGACAAAGCCCTGGCTGGGATGATTTAACTGGGACTTGGTCCTGCTTTGAGCAGGGGGTTGGACTAGATGACCTCCTGAGGTCCCTTCCAACCCTGATATTCTATGATTCTATGATGATTCTAAGGTTGAATGTGAGCTAGGTTGTTAAGCTTCTGAAAGACAGCTATTAATCATTGTTAAAGAGTCAAACGCTCTTCAGTGGGCTGTCCCTTGCAAGGTAAGTCATGCATCTGTTCTGTGTGTGTGTGTGTGTGTGTGTGTGTGTGTGTGTACACTGCCAGACATGCAGAAGTATCCACTGGGCTCTTTGCAATGAAAATGTGGGTCACCACTTAAGATTGCACCCAACTCACTATAAAAATGGCAGCTTTGGGGCACAGCACCAGACCAATGGTTTGCCTCCCTCACCTTGTGGTAGGCGTTCCTTAGCTCCTTCACCTTCGCTCTGCATTGCAGGGTGTCTCTGTTATGCCCCTTCTCCTGCAAGTTGTGTGCAATCTGCTCTTAGATATTGAAATTCCTACTGTTGGAATGCAGCTGGCACTGCATAGCCTCCTCTCCCCAAACACTGATCAGGTCCAGTAGCTTGGCATTGCTCCAAGCTGGGGATCTTTGCTACATGGAGCAGTCATGGTCACCTGGCCAGATGAGCACTTGCAACAGGAAAGGGAGTTTCAGACTTCCTGGGGCTTTACAGGGGGAGGGGCGGACATCCGTTAACCTGGCATCAGAGCAGCAGAGGTGCTGGCCAGAATGGTCACTTTGGCACTGTGGGATAGCCTCTGGAGGCTAAAAGGTGTTTACACAGGAAGAACGTATCTTCGCTTGCACATCATGCAAAAGGATCAGCAGTAAGAGCTGTATACCTCTCATGGAGGTGGTTTTCTGTTTGCAGTGAAACTTCTGAATTTCACCATAAAAAGTCATTAACAAGTGTAGATGCTCCCACAGTTTTTGTGCAAAAAAGGGACATTGTGCTTTAAATGGCAAATGTAGACATGCCCTAAAGAAATGTAGACATGCCATTAGGAAAGTGGGGGTAGATGGCCTGGATCAAGGGGGACTTGATAAGGAGGGTGAGTAAAAGAGGGTCTCATTTCTTTTCTCTAGACAACAGCAAGCAATGTCTAGTCGACAGTCTGACCAGAGGAGGGTGAGAGAAGAGATTGCTTCCAAGAGATGTAAGTTTTTAGTGTTCCCTTTTTTCCCTTGTGTAACTAAGTTGAGAATGCCTTATCTTATGAGAAATGTAAATCTAGATATGTTAAACAGCTTCTTTTGTTTTAATTCCATTTTCTCGGTGTTTAATAAATCTTGCTGTTAAGATTACAGTTGCAGGAGTAATTTCACTTTGATGTCCCCAAAGAGAAGAGGATGTCCCCCAAGAGAAAAGGACCCTATAACTTCCAAAGAGATGTCCTGAATGTAAAGGATTTCTGGAAGCTATACCTCCCTTTCCGTCTTTTAAGGGCCATGAACAGAGTAGTTCTATCCCAGAGAACAGTGTATGCCCCTATTTCTCCATTCATTCAATGGACTGCATCTATCACGATATCATGTGACTGAGGAAAAGGCAGCAAGTACAAGCATTTTTCCAGACAAAGCAGGCAGTTTCGTCACTTACCGGCTTCCCTTTCTTCTCAGTGTATGGTCTCAAGCACAAAATATATGCAGTGAAATCAGTAACCTGGATTAGAGCTATTTGAAATCTGTTGGCCTTAGCTTGACCAGGTTTCAGCAGATCTGTCCAGTGTGTTCAGTTCATAGGAATTTTTGGCCCATTAGTTTCACTTTGAGTTAGGAGTTCATATCAATTTGGATAAAACTAGTGAGTTTCATTTGATATGAAATGATACCAGAGTCTGGTAAAAAAGGAGTAATCTTTTTCGGCTATCCCCCAATGTGAGGATGATGTCTGCCAAGGGGGTTCATTGGTGGGTTTTTAAATGGCTGAGAAGCCCAATTTGTACCCTGCAGATTTTGTCACAGAAGTGACAGGTGTAATCTTGAAGGAGACATAGCTGTTGGCTGGACTGTTGTGCCCTTTTCTTTCCTCCTTTGTCACTTCTCTGTCTCATGAGCACATCTCTTCTCCTCAAAGTGAGCGGTGGCCTGGTGTATGATGTGGCACCACTGTGTTTTGTTCCACGCTGAGTCCTCCCAGTTTGTTGGGTTGATGCCTCCCTTTTTAAGGTGTACTTTCAGTATGTCTTTGAAGCACTTCCACTGCCCTCCGCACGTCCTTCCTCCCTGACTTAACAGAGAAGAGCACTTGCTTTGGGAGGTGAGTGTCAGGCATATATACACAGTGGCCAGCCCAGCAGAGTTGGTGTTTCATGACCTGCGCTTCTACACTGCTGATGTTGGCTGCAGAGAGAATGCTGATGTTAGTGTGTCAGTCTTCCCAGCTGATCCTGAGAATCTTCCTGAGGCAGTGCTGTTGGAACCACTCCAGCCACTTGAGATGTTGTCTGTAGGTTACGCATGTCTCACATCCATAGAGAAGGGTGGGGATGACAACTGACTTGTAAATCAGGATGTTGGTACCTCTTTGTAGATCCCTATAATTGAAGATTTGTTTGAGTAGTCTTCCAAAGGATGTGCTGGCACAGAGGATCCTGTATTCAATTTCTGTGTCAGTGCTGGCTATTTGGGAGAGGTGGCTGCCAAGGTATGGAAAATGGTTCACATTTTCCAGGGATTCTCTGCTGATGGTGATTTGTGGAGTACGAAGAATAATTTGTGCATGGGAGGGCTGGTAGAGTACCTTGGGTCTCCCGATGTTGAGAGAGAGACCCAGGCTGTGATAAGCATATGTACTTAGCAGGTCGGCCTGTGTGTGTGTGAGAATGACGCAGTCATTTGCATACTGAAGGTCAGTGATGCCAATTCTCGTGATCTTAGATTTTGTTTGGAGACGTCTGAGATTGAGGAGTTTGTCATCCACATGATACTCAATCCCAATTCCATCAGGAAGGCGGTCACGGATGTGCATCAGGATCACTGCAAGGTAAATTGAGAAGAGTATTGGAGCAGTGACACAGCCCTGCTTGACACCAGTGCGAATGATGAATGGTTTGGTCTCTGAGAATGATGGCAGTCATCCCATCATGGAGTAGTCTGATGATGGAAGTGAACTTCTATGGACAACCAAACCTACACAACACCTTCCATAGGGCATCACGATTGATAGAGTCAAAGGCCTTGGTTAGATCAATGAATGCCATGAATAGTGTTGCTCTCTCTTCTGAATCTGTTGTGCCACTAAGATCATGTCAGTTGTGCCTCAGAATGGCCTGAAGCCACACTGTGATTCAGGGAGGAGTTCCTTGGCAAGGGGGAGAAGACGGTTTAGTCGGATCCAGGCAAGAATCTTCCCTCTGATGATGGAGAGGAGGGCAATACTTCTGTAGTTCCCACACAAAGATTTGTCCTCTTTCTTGAACATTGTAACAATGTTGGTGTTCTTAAAGTCAGGTGGAATTTCTTCTCAGGTCCAGATTTTGTTGAGAAGTTGGTAAAGTCTGTGCTGGAGCATTGTTCCACCAGCTTTAAAAACCTCAGCTGGGATGCCATCTGGGCCTGGTGCCTTGTAATTTTTTGTCTGGGTGATGGCACACCGGACTTCCTCAGAAGATGGGGGATCAGCAAGGTGTCTAATAGGCTCTCAAAGTGCTCCTTCCGGCATTGTTTAATGGCTGCATTGTCCTTGAAGAGGGTGGAGCTATCCTGGGAATGTAAGGGTGTTGGGCCTTTGGAGCTTGGCCCATATATAGCTTTTGTTGCTTGAAAGAAGCTTCTCATGTCATACTGGTCTACGAAACCCTGGATCTCAGAAGCTTTCTCTTGCCACCACTTATTTTTGATGTCATGTAGCCGACTTTGGCTTTGAGCAGGTGATAAGCCTCATGTTTTTGTTGGTTAGATGAATCATTTTGCCAGTTACAGAATGCAGTTCTTTTCTGTTGAGTTAATACTAGGATTTCCTCATTGTTTTCCTCAAACCAGTCTTGGTGCCAATGAGTGGAATATCCTATAGTTTCAGCACATGCACTTTGAATGGTATTTTTAAGTTGATCCCAGTGCTCTTGAATGTAAATGATGTTAACAGGCAAGTTAGACAGTTTCTCAGACAGGTGTTGCTCGAACGTCTCACAGCTGGCTTGGTCTTGAAGTGCTTTGACGTTGCACTGCTTTCACTTAGTCTTTGGGTGTTTACAGTGTGGTGAAGCGAGCTGCAGGTACATGATTGATCTTACTAATCTTACTATAAAACTGTTCCTTGTTGTCTTCCTCATCATCAAGTGTTGGGGCATCTGCACTGATGACTGTGGCGTAATGGTTGTTGCTGAGCTTGAGCCAAAGCGTCATGAGCCACTAATTGATCCCCATGGGAAGTTCCAAAAGCTGATTGGAGACCTTATTTTTGATGGCAAAGGCAATCCAGTCAATGCATCTCTCTTCAGGTGGCTTACTATTCAAAAGAAGGTGTAGCCACCTCCATCCTCTTTTAATTGGCCCTCATCGGCCCAGCGTGTCTCACTAAGCGCTGCAATGTCAATGTTGAGTCTTGTCAGCTCGCTGGCAATTGTGGCAGTTCTTCTTTCTGGGCATTCACTCTGTTAAGAGTCCATAAGGGTGCGGACATTCTGGGTGGTGAAATTCATTGTCCTATATCTCTTGTTTCAGCCACAGAGTTGAGTGATCCCACTGGATGCGACCATCCAATCGGAAGAGTGTGAGACAGCCTATGTTTGGAGCACCTTTTCTAGCCCCTCCCCATTTGGCGTGAGCAGAGGAGATCCTAAAAAGGCCTGCTCAGTCACAGCTCCCGCTGCCGAAGTGCACTTCTGTGTCATTCAAGCGGAAGACAACCGTCACATGGCTGCCGCCTGCATGCAGATTTGTGACTAAAGTCTCCCAGAGATCACTGCTCCTGTCTTCACTGTCACTCGTCCGTCACCACAGGGCTTTGTGCGGGTGTGAACCCTTTGGCAGAAGCCTGTACGTGAAATCTTTTAACTTGGGGAAACCGGTGCACAGACGGTGACCACACAAGACTGGACAGGAGGAAAACCCTGACCCAGTGGCAAGGAGATCCAAGACAACCAGGGGCCTCACTCTTGGTGCAGCCCTCATCCGCCTTCACAGCTGAAGAGTACTAAAAGGTCCTCTATATGTGCTTGATCCGCTGTTGGGGTCTTCTGAAGTTTGGACCTTGTCGTGGTGGAGAGGCTTGTGTGGGCTAAAGACCCTTTGAGCTACATCATCCAGAGCTTTCATACTCCTGGTAGGGACCCCCTTGGCAAACAGGTCTGAGGCAAGGCTCCTGACAAACCAGTTAGGTAATGGGACCATAGTGAATAGCAATGAAAGTGATTGGTTTGGGATGAATATTTTGCTCAGTTTTCTATTTTTGGTGAAATCCACAGACAGCATAATAATTAATTAATTAATTAATAATTATAATATTGGTGAAAGATAAACCTTGTCCATTTGCAAGATGGTTAGGGAACTAGTGTTGGGTTGATTTATGAATGTTTCACACATCCCTACTAAGAATGGACTGTAAAAGCATTTCCTTGTTCTAAAGAACTATTTTACAGACTCACCTCAATTTCCAGTACAATGAGCCAAATTCATTTAACATGTAACTCCATTAAAAGAGGCTAGTGGTGTTAGCTAGGATTAGTTCTTGCTCTCAGAGGAGCACAGGAACTGCAGTTGTGGACAGTTCCTGTGCAAGGAGCAGAAGGGGGAAGAATGCGTCTGCTGTCCATTATTTTCTTGGTACCTTTGTGGGGCCTCCCACAATCTGGCACATTAGTTTTATGTTGATATGAAATAAATGCATGCCATGGCAGTCACAGCAACTTATTGCATCTGAGCTATGGAGAATGCTTTCAGAAGGAAACCTATTCACTCATATAACACTAACCTTTAGGGTAATTGTAGCATATTGGGAAAACTCCTATATTGTACTGCTGGAAAACAGGTGGACTATGTTGTCTGTTATCTATAAATGTGAAAATATATGCAGAAAAATAGATGGCTTGATCACTTTGACTTCTATACAGGGGGCTGTTGCCAGCTACTTTCTCCATTTGTCCTACTTCCGCTACATGTGAATAAGTAGATCTTCTCATCTCTGAACAGTTCTACATTTCAAACACTATAATATTTATCTGCTAACATGGCCATTGATTTCATCCAAGTATCTGAGTGTCTTACAAACATTAACAAAATTATCTACCCAATATCTGCCTATTAATGGGGAAAGTGCTATTTTCTCCATTTTATAGATGGGAAACTGAGAAATGGAAAAAGGACGTGATTTTCCAGGATGAGACTGTAAATCTGCCACTGGAATTGAATGCAGATCTTATGAGTTAGTAGTACAGTGCTTGAATTACAGCATCATCCTTCATCTTCTATGCTATATTTCTTTTTTACTTCATCTGCAATATCTATCTAATCTATCTATCTATCTGCTGTCTTTTAAAAAAAAAATCTATTGATACAGTTTTTTAAAAAAATGTCTATCAGATTGTTGTCCTGGCTTTGGGTTGGCAGATGCTTGACTTGCAGAAACATTCAGACTAATACGAATCTAGGTGCAGTATATACCACTAATTAGATCTGGTTTTTTCCTTATATATATATAGAAAAAAAAGCTAAGAAAAATATAGTTTAGAAACTGCTTTGGATTAACCAGGTATGACTGCATTAAAAATCACAAAAGGGCATGGAATGGCTGTATTAACACGGAAATGACAAATAATACTGTAGTGTGTGAGTTGCTGATTTTAAGGTAGAAGACAGCTTGATTTAGTTTTCCCTGTGGGCTAAGAATAACAGCAAGCTTATTTAGACTGGTAAATGGAACAAGCATGACATAAAAGTCACATAGAAAAACATTTTGCTTGTATCTGGTGGAACTTGTCTTGTTGGATAACTTTCGAAGTTTCTTTTAATGCATCTTTCTACATATACAGTATCTTTGTCTCATGCAGCCTGTATTGTATTGTTCCACCACATTTCATCACTGCAGTCCTCTCACATTTATCTTTGCTTTTTATTTATTTATTTTTTAAACAGCGCTCTCAGTCTATCCTGGCACGAGGTGGTTGTATGTGCAAGGAGTGACCTAGATTAGACAAGTTTATCCTGACTCCTTTTGACTCAGATAGGAGGCAGCTTCCTTTTTCGATTCACCTGCTAAACCTTCTATCTATGCAGTGATTTATTTATTGTGGGAAAGCCAAAAAAATTTGTCCTCTAAAGTTAAACGACACTCTCTCTTACGTCGCTCTAAATGTTTAATAATGGATTTTCCCATTTTCTATATATTTGCTAACTATATCCTGGCATACTATTTTTACTTCTGTGTGCAGTTCTTCTTTATTGTTTATTGCTATTTATTTGTATTACTGTAGCAGCTAGAATGCCCAACCAATATCTAAATGGCATTGGGCAAAGCAATGTAGAAACACTTAGTACAATAGACTGTCTGTCCTAAAGAGCTTAAAAATCTGAGAAGTCAAAACAGAGCAGACAAAAGGGTAGGATAAAGGAAGTATTATCTCTATTTTGCAGATGGGCAACTGATATACATAGAGATTAAGCGACTTGTACAAGGTTGCACATTTAGTTAGTGCCAGAGCCAGGAAATGAATTCAGATCTCCCAAGTCCCAGTCTAGTGACTTAACCACAAGGCCATCTTTCCTCTTTCTTATTATTATAACTATCTAGTAGTAATTTTTAATACTTACTGGGAAGGGGCAGTGTGCTCACTGGCATATAGAACATAGAGGAAGACACATTCCCTGCCCTGACTAACTTTGAGACATTGTGTATTTTCCTCCAAGCCCAGGAAGTTCCTGCTGTATGTCTCTGTGGTAGTAATACGAGGTTATGTCTACAATTCAATTAAACATCCATGGCTGGCCCCATGGGCTCAGACATTTGGGCTCAGTCCCAGAGCCCAAGCTCCAGCCTAAGCCCTAACATCTACACTGTAATTAAACAGCTCTGTAGCCCGAGCCCAAGTCAGCTGCCACAGGCCAATCACAGGTGCTTAATGATAGTGTAGACATACCCTAAGAATCAAATGCAGTGAAGTCTACCAGTAAACAAGGACTCTGTTCAGACCTGAGCCCACAAATACATATATAGGAGAATAACTTTCTTTAAGTGTCTTCAAGTGTCCATTGTGATTTTCATGGAATCAGTTTATAAATGAATTAAATGCAAATGTTAATATCAAAATAATAATATTAGTAATTTCTAACACTAAAATACACTGGTGTAAGAGATTTAGAATTACATCTGTCATTCTTGTTCGCTATAGCTGCTAATCAGTCATCAACCTAATCGTTTATGGGTTTGTCTACACCAGGTCATATTTTAGTACATATAGCTAACATTCTAAAATTTTACTTTGCAACTACTGTAGACTAGTGTAGTTTAAGTCCCTTAAAAACTTGTTACTGGTGTTGTGCTCTATCCTTTAGCAGGAGAGTCAGGAAGGCTGACAACTTGCTATTGTAAGGTGAAGTTTTCTCCTGGTCAGAGAAGTAGCACAAATAGGCTATGTTGACACTGCCCTGCAATTAGAACTACACGCGTATGAATAGCAGAGTGCGCCAAAGTGCTGGGCTGTAACTCCCCTGTGTTGATGCTGTGGGTGTGAACTAAAAAATTCATAGTTCTCAAGGACTACACTAATGAGAGCCAGGAAGCTTTTAGTTTTCACCTGCGGTGTTCACACAGGGGAGATACAGCGCAGCACTTTGGTGTGCACTGCTGTTCACACCCCAGTAGTCTGAACTGCAGGGCAGTGTCGACACGGCCTTAGTCTCAAAGAGCTTAAGTGGTTGTCAAGGTTCCTTCCCCACTCTGAACTCTAGGGTACAGATGTGGGGACCTGCATGAAAACCTCCTAAGCTTACTTTTACCAGCTTAGGTTAAAACTTCCCCAAGGTACAAAATTATTTTACTCTTGGATTTCCACTGCCACCACCAAACTTTATCTGGGTTTACTGGGAAAACGTAGTTTGGACACGTCTTTCCCCCGCAAATCCTCCCAACCCTTGCACCCCACTTCCTGGGGAAGGTTTGATAAAAATCCTCACCAATTTGCATAGGTGACCACAGACCCAAACCTTTGGATCTTAGAACAATGAAAAAGCATTCAGTTTTCTTACAAGAAGACTTTTAATAGAAGTAAAGGAATCCCCTCTGTAAAATCAGGATGGTAAATACCTTATAGGGTAATTAGATTCAAAACATAGAGAATCCCTCTAGGCAAAACCTTAAGTTACAAAAAAGACACACAGACAGGAATAGTCATTCTATTCAGCACAGCTCTTTTCTCAGCCATTTAAAGAAATCATAATCTAACACATACCTAGCTAGATTACTTACTAAAAGTTCTAAGACTCCATTCCTGTTCTGTCCCCGGCAAAAGCAGCATACAGACAGACACAGACCCTTTGTTTTTCTCCCTCCTCCCAGCTTTTGAAAGTATCTTGTCTCCTCATTGGTCATTTTGGTCAGGTGCCAGCGAGGTTACCTTTAGCTTCTTAACCCTTTACAGGTAAGAGGATTTTTCCTCTGGCCAGGAGGGATTTTAAAGGGGTTTACCCTTCCCTTTATATTTATGACAGTGGTGTATAGGTTTTGTGCTGGCCTTCTGGACAGTGGATTTCACCCAGAGCAATGCTAAACTCAGGAGTGGGGAGAGGTTTCCACTTGAAGAGTTTATAAGTTCTGTGGGAATGTATAGTTTAAAATATAGAATGTGTTTCTGCATTGAAGTCTATTTACAGAGAAAGTTCTCTCTGTTGTTAAAGACTTTCTGCATAGATATTCACTACTAATGTAGGGCACACAATCCTGCAAAGACTTGTTGCTGGGCACAGTGCTTATGACCACAGCTAGTCCCATCAAATTCACAGTGGAAATCACTATGCATGGTGATGAGTGTTTGTGTGATTGGTCCCTCAGTGCTATATGACCCAATTTCCCCATCGATTGGAAGGGAACTAAAGGGGCGGAAATTTCAGCAAGGTTTTGAACAATGAGATTTCTTCCCATTTATTGTTAGTAATTGTGTGTGTCAGTGGGGTGGAGAAAGCTGGGAGAAGGTGAGGGACAGGCTATCCGCCTTGACCCCAAACCCAATCATTTCCCCAGAAGGCCCCGGACTTTCATGGGATGGTTGTCTCAGCCCTGGCTTCATGGATCAAAGTACTTTGTATCACTGATGTGACAATTTAGAAATCTGTCCATGGACAATTTGTGAATTCTGGTTGAGGTTATGAAATTGCTGTATCACCTAATGCCTTAGTGTATATGGAATCTATCATCTGCTGTTAGGTCTGTGTCATGTATCTCCCATACCAGGGACAATTAAGGGTCATAAAACCCTGATGGGTCTCATTCAAATGGGAGCACCTCAGGATAATGAGATGGCCACATCCAAAGTGAAACCAGTTTTCTCAAACTTCTTTGTGGGGAGCTGGGGTTCAGAGAGTGGAAAATATCCAAACAGGAGAACAAAGAGTTCATGTGTTTGGGCTGGGTCTTAAAAGCCACAGAGACTGACAGTCTTGAGGGGAACTCAGAGGGTCTCACAGAGACGAAGCTTGGCAGGAGTGAGGAACATGGGCATGTTTTCATAGAGTTGTAGGACTTGAAGGGACCTTGAGAGGCTATCTAGTCTAGTCCCCTGCACTCAGGGCAAGACTAAGTATTATCTAAGACCACCCTGACAGGTGTTTGTCTAACCTATTCTTAAAAACCTCCAGTGATGGTGATTCTACAACCTCCTTAGACAATTTACTCAATGCTTAACTGCCCTAACAGTTAGGAAGTTTTTCCTAATATCCAACCTAATCTGCCCTTGTTGCAATTTAAGCCATTGCTTCTTGTCCTATCCTCAGAGGTTAAGGAGAACTATTTTTCTTCCTCCTCCTTATAACAACATTTTGTAGCAGATGGGTCCTTTTAAACTATGGGACTGGCCAAGGAAAAAGGGAGCTGGCTGCAGAGGAGAGAGACTGCATGGTTCAGAGGAGAAACCATGTGCCAGAGGGGGGAGGGGGGAGGGGGAGGGAAAGGAACTGACTTTGCAGTCAATAAACACTCAAGAGTGGTGCGGAAACAGAGTCAGGAAAACATGTACAGTGTTTAATTATTTTGTCTAGATTTGTTTATTCTTTGTGCTAGCTAAAGTAAACAGTGATTTTTTTTGAACCCTTACAAAGCCTGTATGATTCTTTGCGTCACTACCATGTGCTGCTGAAGATGTGAACTGTAAACCCAGAGTGCCCCTCACAAGGTTGGGACTCTGGGAAATGGTGTGTATAAGCCACTAGGGAATCTGCCCTGGTATCCTCAGGGTCTAGGGCAGCTGGGCCAAGAGGTCCCATTTCAAGGGGTAAGAGACAGAGAGCCTGTGACCAGGATGTGTCTCCCAGAAGGAGTGCTGCCACCTACCCAGAACAAGGGAAGCTTAAGAGCATACTGGTCTAACATATGGAATCCAAACACAGCAGCCTGGTGAGTGTCCAGCTTGGGGAGCTCAAGTAGGTTCTGTGACAGCTGGGGTTTGTCCAGTGATGAGCTGCCAGAAGAACCGGTGCTTTCAGTCGCTCCGGGTATTCGGCGACACTTCGGCAGCACGTCCTTCAGTCGCTCCGGGTCTTCGGTGGCACTGAAGGACCTGATGCCGAAATGCCGCCAAAGAGCCGGAGCCAGTGAAGGACCCGCCGCCGAAGTGCCGCCAAAGGCCTGGAGTGCTGCTGGGTGAGTAAAAATTCTCAGGGGAGCTTCCCCAGCCGAGAGCTCAGGCGGGACGGAAAGGATGGTCCCGCGGGCCGCATGTGGCCCACAGTTTGCCCACCCCTTTAACAACCGGTTCTAAACTGGCTTCAAAATTTAACAACCTGGTTCGTGCGAACCGGCTCCAGCTCACCACTGAGTTTGTCTAAATTAGAGTTAGCCATTACCAGCTAAATTATCTTTTAAAACACAACTTATTTTCATAGACAAATGCCCTGGGATTCTGTTGGCTGTAGCTGCTCCATTTCAATGGTCCCATTTGGCTTTGAAATTCACCATTTAATGAATAGTCTTTGGGAAGCAATGACAGCACATTCAGGTGAATGGTATGCCAGAGGGGTGAGTTTCACACCTTCCCTGCTTTCCTTGTTAGGCTGGAGGCATGTCTTCACAAGGCTGAGGATGTGATAGGTTAGAAAAGTGGCAGCAAAGAAATATAGGGTACGTCTACACTGCAGTTAAAAAATACCCTGGGCTGGCCCATGTCAGCTGACTCAGGGTTGTGGAGCTCAGACTGTGGGGCTATAAAATTGCAGTGTAAACCATTGGGCTTAGGCTGGAGCCCAGGCTTTTTGACTCTTCCCACTTGCAGGGTCTCAGAGCCTGGGCTTGACCTCAAATGTCTACACCACAGTTAAACAGCCCCACAGCCTGAGTCAGCTGAAACGAGCCTGCCAGGGGTATTTATTGCAGTGTAGGCATACCCACAGAGGCTTAGGGCCTGGGTCTGCAAATTACAAGAGCAGCATTGATTACTGGAAATATTCCCATTGGTTTCAGTGAAATAGAAATCAATGGGTCTACTCCAAGCAAAAGTTCTATAGGCCAGATCTTCATCTGGTTGAAACTGAACACATGAGCTGAAGAACTTGCCCAAAAATTGGTAGTGAGTGTTTGGCAGATTGGGCCTTTAATTGGCATCTCTTGGAGGACTGTGTGGTGTTTTTCAGTGAGATGTATATAGGCTTGGCAGAATTCACTTTTCCTTTTTATTTATAATTTTGACAGATAAAGTATTTAAATTTTCACAGTTTTGGAAAATTATGGATTGTAAACGTTTAAATTTTATATCAATTTAAAATTTCATAGTTGTGGAAAATTATGGGGAAGGTCAAGGTCAGACAGTAGGGAAGAAGGCAATAATTATTTAATGACAGTAGCCATTCAGATTAAAAAGTGTAAAGCTTTATAACTGTTTAAACACAAGTTGTCAACATCCCATGTCAAAGCATACAAAGTAAAGATCCTTAAATCAAACTCTAATAAGTTCTTAAGCAGCATTTTTCTTATTTTGCCTGTGTGAAAATTTTGATTATTGTCGATGGAAATATTTTTTGTCAGTTTCTGTGTGTGCAGTGACATGGACTGTTACCAACATTTAGCAATAAAAAAACAAATCCTTCCAAGCGTAGACACCTACAGTCTCTGTCCTGCATTTTGCTTTATCAGCTTCTGGGCTTGCAAGACAAGGATGGAAAACTGATTATTGTAATGTCATGAACAGCTGGGGATTCATTAGACTCTGCTCTGCTTTTAGCAGATGCTATAGAGCATGCAGAGATGATGTTCAAATTGCTTGTAAGCTTTTTTATTTTTATTCCCTTCCCCCCCCCCCCCCGCCCCAGCAAAGGGCTGCTCCTCAGTAATAACTAAAATGAAAAAGTATTTCACTGCAGCTTTCCAAACAAATTAACCTTTGGGCTGAGAATGATCATGGAAAGATTCAGTCCCAAAGGATAATTTTTCAGAAAGTAATGAGTGCATGAAAACGGGGGCTATACTGAAAGTCTTAATGTAACCTTAACCACCGCACAAGCAGTTGTAATAATAGCTGGCACTGACATACTGTAGACCTTTTCATCTGTAGATGTCAAAGCACTGCACAAAGGTGGGTGATTTTCATTGTGTTCCAGACAGGGAAATTGATGGACAGAGAAGTTAAAGCCCACATTTTGAGTGCGTCTGCTTTAGACACACTGATTTTCAGAAGTGGTGAGCACCTGCACTCAGTAAATGAGGCACTTCAAAACTGGAGGCCAATTTGTATGCTTGGGCTTCAGTTACTCTTTTGAGTGAGTCTGTGGCACAGTTCAGGATTGAATTAGAAGTAGAACCCAGTTCTCCTGAATCCCACCCTCATGCCTTATCTGTGCCATGCTGCCTTCCTACCTATGAAGTCTCCTCAATAAGAACTATTAAAATATCTTCTTCTGCAAAGCTCTAATCCTATATTACATTCTCTGTCAACTGTGAGAGATGCTGTGGTCTGACACCAGCGGGATCTCAGTTCTGTCCTTGATACCATATGCCTGAGGTGTAGCCAGCCGTAACACGGTATCTGTATACAGCAGCCAGAGATTCATTACATTTGAACAGAGACTATAACAACCTATTGTGATGTGCTATAAATCCACAATTCTTCATTTTCATCCAGAAGTGGGTGGTAAACAAGTCTGGTGATCTGCTAGTGCCTTTTGTATAGAAACCCTTTGTACAGATGCACTGATATTATTGATTGTACAGCTAACGGGTAAATGTGTTGCAAAGTCTTGAATTAATGACACATTCAAGAGTGCTGTCTCTAAAATAAGGACGTTCCATTTCTTTCTTACAAAATTTTGTTATAAGGGTGCATATGAGGCTAATAGCAGCATTAATATTGCATTCTGATCATTTCATGTTGAACAAGAGGGCATTTATTATGTTAATTTCACACCAAATAGCACATTGGTGTCATATTCCAGTTAACAGACAGCACTTGGAAGGGTTTCTAGCATACAGCAAAAATACATGGTATTAGTAATCTGAATATTTTTACATCTCTGAGTGCCAGGAGCAGTAGTAATTACAGCATGTACATCGTATACAGTGTGCAGAGTTTGTGGGCTGCATTTTCCACAGCCTTACATCATTGACTCCATTGATTTTTACTTCCTTTCCCTCTAGCTATTGCACACTTTCAGTGGAGTCACAGTGTGTACAACTGGTATAAGGTGATGGAAAAATCAGACCCTCCGTATCTCTGTATATACTGTAGTTTCTGTCTGCTGCTTTTGTTGATTTCCAGATTGAGATAGTGCCATGTTTTTTTTTTAAAAAAAAGCAATAAAGAAAATAATTCTAACTACCCTACAGTACCGTAGTATTCTGTAGACATACTAACCCCACCCATAATTATGCAACTTTTAAAATTGAAGCGGTTTGGGCCAATTACTGTAATATATCATAATATTGATAGAACCAAGTCTCTCATCATCCATACCTCTCTGCTTGGGATATGATTTAAGCTGTTTCATGGGGTAGCATTTGGCTGTCAGTCTAGATTATTTTCATAATGCAGCAGAGAGACATTTGGAATAATGAAGCCCAAAAGGCTAATAATCAATTTCTGTTTTCTTTTCATTTTAGGCTCTACTGATGTTTGGACTACATGTGTAGGGTGTCTTAAGGATGTATTAGTGCACTGAAGAGCTAAGTACATTGCCAAAGGTAGTTTTGTTTTTCTTGCTCTTCCTGTAAGTAGGAAAATTATTTTGGACAGTTTCAGATCTATACAGGAAAGTTAAAAGAAGATATTCTGCAAAACATAAATTATGTATAGATGCTTTGGGGGAAAAAACAAAACAAATGAACAAAAAAAACCCCTTCTCCCCCAATCCCTATTAGTCCTAGAAATAAGCACAGTTTTAATGCACAGATCTGCTTATCATAATTTACATCAAAAGCTAGTATGTGAAATCCTAAGTAAGATTTTTAAAGTAACTTCTTCGAAAAATGGGTTTTATTGAGCATTTTTCATAAGTATATCAGGAGCCACGGTGAACTCAATACATGTATGACAAACAAAAAAGTTGGGTTTTAAGTTTCATTATGTACTCAGTCAAACATGTATTTGAGTAAAAGTAGCCCCAAATAAATGAGGCAGGAGATACAATTAATTATGTTGTTGAAAAGGAGTTCTATGTCTCAACCATTTTCATACCTCTCTTTAATACGTAAAGTGAAGATATTTGGGAAGTTAGGAAGTAATCAAAACCTTTAAGAACAGCTGCTATTAAAGAAAATCTTGGAAAATCTGAATACATTGAAATAATCAGACCCAGTGCATCATAGCTATTATACCATAGTCCTGGTAAGCCTTACTATAATTCCTACCCCTGGAACAAATATAAAAATCTTGAAAGTATTAGAGGACAATGAAAACAATGGAAACTTAAAGCTTAATATAGCAAAATTTACAAACATATTTACTTTTTTTAAAAATAATGGGAATAGAAAATTAGTCATGGAACCTGCACATGATGTGTATGTGTTGAGTCCTCATCTGCCTGAAGCCTTATTGCCTTCAGTGAGGCTCTGCACAGACACCGGAATCTATCAATGTGTCTATCCACCATGATGGAGGGGCAACCAGGCCAAATTAGAGTGAATGGCATTGCAACCTGGTGCACGGGGTCACAATGCCACTCAGGTTTGGCCTTGCTGCCCTTTCACCATGGTGAGTAGTGCCCCAAGCAGCAGCAGGATGGGAAGCCAATCCTGGTGGATCTACAGTATGGCCATGGTGAATGTACTCTACGACTGTTTGTCGTTATTCATATTAGAAGACAGGAGCCCTGAGATGGGGTAGACTAGGCCCAAAGGCCCATGCTGGAGACCTCAGGGTTCTGCCACACCCATCCCAGGAAAAGAGCAGTGGAGAGGTCCTACAAATGGCCTGAAGTGGTTGCAAGGAAGCAACCAATCAGAGGGGCTGCTGGAGCGGCCAATCAGGGGCCAGGAGGGCCATATAAAAAAAGATCTGCAGAACAGAGCAGCAGCTAGTTGCTGGTTGGAGCTGCAGAAGACAGAACTGTGTGCCTGGCTGCCTGGAAGAACACCATGACTATGGACAGCTTAGTGTGGGCAGGGACCAGGGGAGCAATGAAGGAGCTGCTGGCTGGCTGGTGGGACTGAGTAGGGATTGAGCCTGGGGAGGGTTGCAGGGAGATACTGTCTCCAGGGAGGAAACCCTGGGGATATGGTCCCATACCAGGGCTGGAACTATTTAAAGATTGAGAGGGGTACTGAAATGGACCCTGGTGGACTATTTACCCTGGAAAGGGTCTGTTTTGTTTCACATGCAGACAGTGTGTATGACTCTGCCAGAGGGCTGAGTCACTGAAAAAACCACCTGAGAACCACCAAAAGGCGTCACCAGAACTGAAAGAACGCAGACACACCCAACCAGAAGGGGGCACTTGCGAGAGGTGGATGTCAACCCCGTTACAGACTCAGAAGTATATTTTTGCCTAGGGCCCAGCAATGGATTAATCTGGCCCTGGCTATGAACTGAAGGTGTGATACTATTCCTAAATAGAGATCTTCCAGAAGAGCTGGGACCTTTTAGGAGCTCTCCCCAGAAGGCTTGTGCTAGCCCAGCTGCTCCAGGTGGCTGTGGGAGGGAGGTAGAGGAGGGAAAGCTACATGGTTTCTTGAGGTTTGGTTGTAGGAGTAAGAGTGGGAGAGCACCTGCTCTCTCTGCTGTGACTATTGGTGTTAGTAAGGTGATAATTAATGTGTATAGTTCAAATAAATGAAGCTTTATTTACAATACTATGTAGGCAGGCTTGAAAAGTTACATTCTATTAACCTCAGTAAGGCTTTCTTAAAGTTTTTTTTTAAGAGGTTAAGATATTCAGAAGGAATTTAAAAGATTGTGATAGCCAGCTGATATCCAAGCATGTTTTGTTACAAATATTCAGTAAAGTGATTCCAAATTCAGAGATCATTCTCTTTTTTTATAGATGAGTCAGTTTTTCTATTACTAGAATGTCCCATGTTTTAATGGACAGTTTATTTCTGGTAGCAATAAATGGGCTAAAAAATATTGTGAAACAGGTTTATTCTTTCATAAGTGATCTCTTTGAAAAGGCTTCATTGTATTTCTCTTTACAGATTAGAACTTGGCTTTATACTGCACCTTTATTCTCACAATAATCTGGAAGTGTTTTATAATGTTATGAGTTATATACCTGTAGTGCAGAAATTCTGTCAGCTGACAAAGTAGCCACTGTGTAAGCAATAAGCTCACACCCAGCCTTGGAAGAAGGAAGGGATGCTTAAGATGGTGGGAAAAGAAAGGAAGCAGATTATGGCCAAGGATAACTTTTATTCCATGCAATTTGTGGGACAAATATTGGGTCAACTGAAGTCAATGGCAAACTCAATCTATATCCTACTAGTATGACACTTTAAAAAGGGGGAGGAGGATCCGGAGAACTACAGGCCAGTCAGCCTCACCACAGTCCCTGAAAAAATCATGGAATCAATTCTGAAGCACTTAGGGGAGAGGAAAGTGATCAGGAACAGTCAGCATGGATTCACCAAGAGCAAGTCATGCCTGACTAATCTAATTGCCTTCTATGATGAGCTAACTGGCTCTGTGGATGAGTGAAAACCAGTGGACGTGTTGTTCCTTTACTTTAGCAGAGCTTTTGATATAGTCTCCCACAGTATTCTTGCCAGCAAATTAAAAAGTATGGGCTGGATGAATGGACTATAAGGTGGATAGAAAGCTGGCTAGATCATTGGGCTCAACGGGTAGTGATCAATGGCTCCATGTCTAGTTGGCAGCCTGTATCAAGCGGAGGGCCCCAAGGGTTGGTCCTGGGGCCAGTTTTGTTCAATATCTTCATTAATGATCTGGTGTTGACTGCACCCTCAGCAAGTTTGCAGATGACACTAAACTGGGAGGAGTGGTAGATATGATGCAGGGTAGGGATAGGATACAGAGGGACCTAGACAAATTAGAGGATTGGGCCAAAAAAAATCTGAGGTTCAACAAGGACAAGTGCAGAGTCCTGCACTTAGGATGGAAGAATCCCATGCACTGCTACGGACTAGGGACCAAATGCCTAGGCAGCAGTTCTGCAGAAAAGGACCTAGGGGTTACAGTGGACGAGAAGCTGGATATGAGTCACTGTGTCCTTGTTGCCAAGAAGGCTAACGGCATTTTAGGCTGTATAAGTAGGGGCATTGCCAGCAGATTGAGGGACGTGATCATTCCCCTCTATTTGACATTGGTGAGGCCTCATCTGGAGTACTGTGTCCAGTTTTGGGCCCCACACTACAAGAAGGATGTGAAAAAATTGGAAAGTGTCCAGCAGAGGGCAACAAAAATGATTAGGGGACTGGAACACATGACTTATGAGGAGAGGCTGAGGGAACTGGGATTGTTTAGTCTGCAGAAGAGAAGAATGAGGGGGGATTTGATAGCTGCTTTCAACTACCTGAAAGAGGGTTCCAAAGAGGATGGAGCTAGACTGTTCTCAGTGGTAGCAGATGACAGAACAAGGAGTAATGGTCTCAAGTTGCAGTGGGGGAGGTTTAAGTTGGATTTTAGGAAAAACTTTTTCACTCGGAGGGTGGTGAAGCACTGGAATGTGTTACCTAGGGAGGTGGTGGAATCTCCTTCCTTTGAGGTTTTTAAGGTCAGGCTTGACAAAGCCCTAGCTGGGATGAGTTAGTTGGGGATTGGTCCTGCTTTGAGAAGGGGGTTGGACTAGATGACCTTCTGATATCCCTTCCAACCCTGATATTCTATGGTGTTTGTTATGGACATGACACTAGGCTCTGAGATACTATTTGAACTCATGGCCTTCTCGCAAGTGGGGAGAGTACCACCAGCCAAGTCTCTTTGGGTATGTCTACACTGCAATTAAGCACCCGTGGCTGGCCTGTGCCGGCGGACTTGGTCTCATGGGGCTCAGGCAAAGGGGCTGTTTTATTGTGGTGTAGATGTTCTGGCTCAGGATGCTGCCTTAGCTCTGGAACCGTCCCATCTTGCAGGGTCCTAAAGCCCAAGCTCTAGCCCAGCTGTTCTCAAACTTCATTGCACCACAACCCCTTTCTGTATGACCCCAAGGTGGGGAACCAAAGTCTGTGCCCACCTGAGCCCAGTTGCCCCACGTGGGGGGCCAAAGCAGAAGCCCAAGGAATTCAGCCCTGGGCAGGGGGCTTGTAAACTGAGTCCCATTGCCCAGGGCTGAAGCCGAAGCCCGAGCCCCACTGCCTGGGGCTGAAGCCCTTGGGCAATGGGGCTCGAGCTTCGGCCCTGGGCCCAGCAAATCTAATGCCAGCCTTAGCGACTCCATTAAAATGGAGTCACGACCCAATTTGGGGTCCTGACCCACAATTTGAGAACTGCTGTTCTAGCCCAAACCTGAATGGCTACATGGCAATTAAATAGCCCCTTAGCCTGAGACCCATGAGCCTGAGTCAGCTGGCACAGGCCAGCCGCGGGTTTTTAATTGTAGTGTGGATACACCCTTTGTGTGGGTTTTGGTTTTGTTAAAGCATCTTATACCAACATATTGAAAATACAGCTTTTTTTTTTTTTTACTGATTGATGATTATTTAACATTTGTATTGTAGTAGTGACCAAAGGTGCCACTCAGGATTGGGTCTTAAATGTTTTACACATCAGGTAGCAAAATTAGGAAGACACAATTCATCCCAAAGCATTTACAAACCAGAGCCCGCTCTTGTCTGCATGGGATCTCCCTTGTCTGCATGGGATCTCATTGAAGTCAATGGGACTCAATGCAGGTCTACAGTCTTCCCATGCAGAGTAGCTTGAAGAACTGGTGTCTAAGGCCCCAGTCCTGCAAACATTTATGCACATAACTAATCTAACTTCACAGTTTTAGTCTTGGGCTAAATATGTGCATGTTTACAGGGTGGGGGCCTAATTATATCGTGCATGCATTGATCAAAGGGGAATTGTAATGATTTTAAATAAATACATACTAAAAACTGTTTAAGATATTAGCAGAACACGTGGAGACTTAAAACTTACAAATGCATTTTCAAATGGAATATTTGGAAATCACTTTCTTATTTCTTAATCCCAGGACTGGAATTAAGGGAACATTGTCTCTCTTGAAAAAACGGAAGGTGTCAAATACCCAAAGCAAAATAACAAATTCTTCTCCCTGCTCTGGTATAGCTGTTCCTGATATCATTAACACACAGAAAGGCAATGCAGATCACAGCACTCAGCTCACTGCAAGTAAGAAGCTATAATGTTCAATGAACAAATAGAAGAACATGTACTTGCTGTGAAAAATGGCTTTTATTGTAGATTAAGGAAAACAACAAGGAAGAACAAAAGTAAAGTCTACTAGGGAGAGCACAATGAGGCTCTCCTCTGATCCTGTTTAGGAACAACTCATCACAGAAAGTGTTAGAAATTATTATTAGAAATGTAAAGTTGCACTACACAAACATGACAATTTCATGGGGTATATTTAGAAATAGCTTAATACTAAAAGATAAAATTCTTTTGAAAATCTGTCCCCTTGATGTATCAGAGCAAAAGTTGTTTCTAACATGGAGCCTAACCCCAATTCAACATGCTGAGCTCCTCCTTCAACTTGGCTTCAGTGGAAGCTAAGAGGGCTCAATAATTCATAGCAGGCAATTTGCACCTTGCAGGATGGGCCCTTAGTTTCTGATCTGTGGCAGTTTCATTCAAGCTGCCATAAGTATAACATATTTAGATGTTTGATTAGATATATGGAGGTTACTTCAGAAAAAATGTCCCACTCTGCAGTACATTTGGCTTGTTGAGAAGGAAACTCTAGTGATTAACAAGTATGTCTTCTCAGATGACAGGGTTTTCTGGGGGCGGGGGGGGGGGGGCGGGAAGGGCAGTGTTTGGAATATGATGTAGCACTAGATATAAAGGCTTATGTTTTCCTGTTGCTTACTATATACCTAGCTATTTTCCCATAGACAGTTTCTGCTATATTGCCATGCAGCTGACACTAAATCTTTTTTAAACCAGTGATGAGATTTCTTCCTACGCTTTAGTCTATCATACAATGCCAAAGGTAAAAATTCTCATTTAATCTTATTATTGGTGCCAGGGGATTAATGTCAGGTGGCACTTGTGGTGACAGTGAAAAGATTAAAAAAATAATTCCATTAAACCTGTCTTCTGCATTTGATATTTGAACCGTTAATAAGAGGGATTATCTCCTTTGTAGGCTGTGGTAAAAATAAGCTCAGCATAATTGTTTTATGAACCAAAGGCCTACTTTTAATACATGAAAGATTCCAGTTCATAAAGATCTCTGATTAAGACATTCATTGTGATTTTAGTAGTGTTAGCTTAATGGAAAAAATCAACAGAGTTCCTTCATTCTTTGACTGAGAACATTACAGTCATTTTGTAATTTCTTAACTATAATATAATAATAATAGTAAAATTGCATGGGATAAAATAAAGTTATATAATTCCATATAGTTTGAATTTTGTTACTTCTCCAGCCCAGTTATTAGCAGGAAAAGCCAAGAAGATGAATGGAAACAATTAATAAAACCAAAACGATTTAGAAAAAAAGCTTCTATTAAATTTTTGTTCTCCTTTCAGCAATTTTCTATATTCTCATTTTACAGAGGGAAGGGGAAAAAGCGGGAGACTCCTTCAGCAACTTTCATGCATTATGAGAGAGCATGCAATTGGGAATAATTTGGTATCATTTCCATGTCTAGCATATTAATAAAGGGTACCAGATTTGTGCAATTGCTGTAGGCATTGCATTCAGTGCAGTTGTTTCCTTCATACTGCCACTGACAAAGAAAGGGAGAGAAAGACCCCATTATTTTGAATGACAGAGCACTGTGGTTCTGCTGTGTGGAATTTAGTTTTTCAGGCTTTGCTCCTACATAGATGGAGTTAAATTTACCTGTGTGCAAAGGGCCACCTGAAAATAGGGCATGAGTGGGATTTAGCTGGTGCATAATCTTGTATGGGCCTTTTGCACAGGGGTGAGTTTTACCCATTGAGAAATTTGTGATTTTTTTTTAAAGGTACTTTGGGCATCATAGATACTAAATAGGAATAAATGGTCAGTATTCATCAATGCAAAAAGTTAATAGCTGATGCCACAAGGTTCTCTACTAAGACTAGTGTTTAGGGTTGCCAGGTGTCTGGTTTTCGACCAGAATTCCTGGTGGAAAAGGGACACTGGTGTCTCCAGTCAGCAGTGCTGACTGCATCGTCAAAAGTCTGGTTGGTGGCGCAGTGGGGCTAAGGCAGGCTCCCTGCCTGCCCGAACTCCACGCAGCTCCCGGAAGCAGCCGGAATGTCCCTGCAGCCCCTAGGTGCATGCAGATGCGATCCAAGAAGCTCCATGCACTGACCCTGCCCCGAGTGCTGCCTTGGCAGCTCCCATTGGCTGGGTACCATGGCCAATGAGAGCTGTAGGGGCGGCATCTGTGGGCGTGGGTATGGGCAGTGCACACTGTGCAGAGCCACCTGGCCATGCCTCCACCTGGGGCCAGACATGGTGGCTGCTTCCGGGAGCAGCGCAGAGCCAGAGCAGGCAGGGAGCCTGCCTTAGCTCTGCTGTGCCATCGACCAGGAGCCACCTGAGGTAAGTACCGCCCAGCTGGAGCCTGCACCCCGAACCTCCTGCCTCACGTTGGAACTCCCTCCCAGACCCCACACCCCCACCCCAACCCCCTGCCCTAGGTTGGAACCCCCTACCACACCCAAACTTCCTGCGCCAGGCCTGAACCCCCTTCTGCACCCAGATTCCCTCCTGCACCCTGAACCCATCCCATAATGCAACCCCCTGCCCCAGCCCAGAGCCCCCTCCTGCACCCTGAACCCCTCATTTCTGGCCTCACCCCAGAGCCCTCACCCCCAGCTGGAGCCCTCATCCCCTCCTGCACCCCAACCCTTTGCCCCGTGAAAGTGAGTGAGGGTGGGGGAGAACAGCAATGGACCAAGTGGGGCTGGAGTGAGGCCTCAGAGAAGGGCCCACGGAGGGGTGGGGCAGGGGTGTTTGGTTTTGTGCAGTTAGAAAGTTGGCAACCCTACTAATGTTTAATATATTCATTAATGATCTAGAAAAGGAGTTGAGCTGTAAAAAGTGGCAAAATTTGCAGATGTCTCAAAGTCTAGAGACTATTCTGAGAATTTTCAGAAGGAACTTATCACACAAAATTCACTGTTAAAGGTTAACTAAGCTGTGGTGCAGGGTGCCATAATGCAGATGCACAGGCTGGTAGAGGGAGTCTTACTTCTTCTTATTCTCCTGTACTTAGATAAGTAACAGTCTGTCCTTTTAAAAAGAAGGTGCACTATATTAAGATTAATCTGATTTAAAAGTACATTCTACTTGCAAACTCAACTAGTGAAGAGCAAAATACTTCCAACTTCTAAAAACTATGACTAATTAGTGTGGCATAACTCTAGATCATGAATGATCAATAATTAACAAACTGGAACGCTTAACATTAAATAATGTACTACCATTTGTACTGATTAAAAGCTAACTTCTGATATGTGTGGGATGAGCAATCAAGGGTTTCTGAGGAGTTTATCACTGGTGCAAAACAAAGCACTGGATGACACCATAGGAAGAGTCAGGTAAATCATGAAGATTTCTGTCTTCTTTTACTGTACGGAAACAATACTGTTTCATCACAGCTCAAGAGCATGTAATGTATTGACCCAGAAATCATTTTTGTAAACATTTTCATGAATGGAATATTCAGTGTTATGGAGGTTCAGATTCTTCTAGTTTGAAAACAATATGAGTAAACTGCAAATAATGGTAGAACTCTTAATGCAATAAGACAAGCAAAATATTCACTAGATAATTTCCTTTGATTTTCATTAATTGGATTCCAAGCAGAGATTCCAACCTTCATTTCAGCTAAATATTGTCATTGTTTCCCCCATACATATCTCTCAGCTTGAGCAATTTTGTGTCTACTATATGCCTTACTGTGACTGCCTAACCAAGACTGAATTTCCCAATTACTTCTTCATAGCACATGATCAGAACACACATCACTGAAGTATTTACCCTTGTCTAGTTACAACAGACATTCTTGAGGATATTTGTGCATGTTTAAACAAATTCGGTTAATCTGTGTATGTGCCTCTTTGACTTGTTTTCTGAAAATATTTTAATACATGAATTTATTGGTAGGAATGTTTGTGGAAACACCACATTTTAAACAAATATTGGAGAATACTTGTGGAAAGCAAATTCTGAATGAATAAACATGAGTATGTGAACTAGGCACCTGATTCTAAGATATACTCGTCTACTCTAAGTGGAAAACAGACCAGATGATCTTTGTGTCCAACCAAAATTAACCAACACCATTCAAATTTTAAAGGTTGACTATTCATAAAACAAACTGCTCATGAGAAATCTATAGATGAAAAGTGTTTTCAGAAATTTGGTTAAAACATAAGAGTGTGGTGAATGTGAAGAAAAAAGGTTAATTAATGAATAACCTGTGGTTGTATCTGATCGGTGGAATTTTTGTGATGTGACTATATAATGTGTATTCTAGATCAGTGTTGGTTTACAGTACTGTGTGACAATACTGGGTACTCAGTATTTGACATTTGATTGAAAACATTCCAAATCCATTAGAGAAACTTCCAAAAGACAAACAACCTAATCTTCCCCTACCAGACTGTAAAATGCAGCTCTCAGGAAGGAGGCTGAGCTCCCAAAACAGAAACCAAAGACTCCACAAGTAGGAGCAGATTTCCCTTCAAAATGAAAACTGCACTCAAGCAAAGCATGTATTTAACTTGTGAATGATATCATCCAATGTAGGTGCATTTGCACAGTTAGACTGAGAACACCGAGGATGAGAAGATTTAAATGTGTCACTCAGTTTAATAATTAGTGGAGTTGGAGGGGTTGTGTGTGTGTGTGTGTGTGTGTGTGATGAATAACGGCATGGGTGTGGGACTGCGGGTTGTACTGTTGGTCTTGAACGGGCCAGACCCTCAATGGTGTAAACCAGAAATGAGTTTGGCCTCCTTACTCTAATAGCAGAGATTTCAAATGATTTGCCAATACCACAGACCTCTAAGAGTGCACTCCTCAAGAACATTTCTATAGTATTTACAGGAAATTCATTGTCAGAGACGCAATCAAAGGGTCATGTTTCTACTGCACTACTAAAAGTTTATTTTCTAGATATTGCACAATGTATTGATTGGAATGAGAGAACAGCTATTTTTTCATTAGCCAACCTAGAAGGAAGTGAAGTATAGAAATATTACCCACTAGGACTTGTCTTGCTGTGATTCTAATAATGCTTTGCAGTTGATCTTTTCTTTGTTATTAAGCCCATTGGGCATGGCAGGTTTTACTTACTTTCTCCATTAATGTTTGATGTCATATTGTTACACTTCATGCAAATAAAAATAATTAAGAAATATAAGGCACTAAGGTCTCCTACACAAACTACGCTGAAAGGTTCCCTTGTGGAGTTTCCTGTGAATTCTTCCCTTTGGGAGGGGGAGTATACCACATAGTTAAGTAGGTCGTTCAGCTCCCAAAGTCAACTGATCTCTAAGACCTGCAAAATTCAGAGATAATCTCATGGGAAAGTAGATGTTAGAGCTGTCTGCATGGAGCTCCCTTCAGGATCAGGCCCTTGATACTAATAGGGTACTTGGGAGTGGGGTTGGGAAAAACTAAACTAGCCTAGGCAATAAAAAGCAGGGCAGGACCAGAAAAAGAGAGATGCGTACAATGCAGAAAAAGGAGAAATACAGAAAAGCTTGAGCCAAACCTCCAGATCAGAACATTTATGCATCCACTTAAACAAGAATTCCTTTTTTCCCCCCCTCTCCTACCCCACTTTTTTTTTCCCATATAAGCCCTTGAACCAGATTCATTTTTCCACACTCGGGAAAAACAACATCTGTTTACTTCAACTAGAATTCAACTGTGTATTTTTAGTGAGAGAAATATATGACCCTCAGGTCAAAAATCTCAAACACAGTCACCTAGCTCATATTTAGGCACCTAAAGAAGTGGCTTGACTCTCAGAAGTGCATTGGCTTCAGTACTTTCACTCCTCCATATATGAAGGCAGATTTCATGTTGAATCATTTTGTCAAAGACTAGAGACAATGAATATATATGCAATGGGAAAAATTATTCATGGTTAGATTCCCCTGCCCTCCTCTCCCTGCTTTTTTTTCTGTGTAACTGGAATGGTAGGAAATTTTCCTGGTACCAGTTTCTTGAACCTTTCCAGAATCATCATACAATTTTACTGATAAGAAGAAAACAGAATGGCATTGAGGAGTGAACGTCTGTGGGCACAGTCTTTTCACTTCATGGTTACTGTCACTCGTCATTCATATCCACCTGCTCTGCTACTTGGATCTGCCACTGTCTCTTTTAATCATTTTGTTTTAAATTGGCAAACACATTTTTTATTAACCCACCCTTCTTTATGGAATAGTAGAAGAATGCACTCGGTGGATCTGGTGGCAAAGCATTCTCAGTATGTGGTTACATGCTCTGGAATTTGTTTTCCCCCTTTGGTACAAAAGAGCCTGAGCTTGTTAGATTTTGGTGCCCAGAGTGCAGGCTGTTCCTTTTGCAAGGTCTATTTCTATCTATCTAGGTGCTTATATGGCACACAGTATTGTAGTGTCTGAGCTACTCACAAACATCAATGAGTTTGTACTTGCATTACACCTGTGAAGCATGGGATTAAGATCACCATTCTAGAGATGGGGAAAAGAGTCCCAGAGACACTGAGTGGCACAGTTTCTGGCAGAACTAGGTTCTGGACCCGCATCTGCTGAGTTCCAGCCCTGTGCCTTACCCACAGACCCATCCTGTCCTCCAGGCTTTTGCCTTCTGGGAGTGATGTGAGACGGTTTGAGCTATTTTTGTGTGACTTGAATTTCTATTAAATTGACATTTCTGTTAATTTAGTTATATTTTCTCTTCATGGACATGGAGGTTCTGAGCTGACAAATTGAAAAACAAATGAAGTAAGAGGGATCAAGCTGTGTAATGAAGTAAGAGGATCATAAACAACAGCCGTACCACAATGAAGCACGTTATCTTGGCAATTTCAGGTAACTAATCTGTTAATTACAGCCAGAAACTGTGTTGATACCTCAGTTCAGAATTTAAAAATAAATTAGTGAGGTGGGGCCAATCTTTCATATGTTACACAGGCAAATCTCCAACTGAGGCAAAAAGGACTGCAGGGTTTGACCCAGAGTCAAATTGGCCTTGATTTCAAGGCCTCACAGAATTATCATGTATTAAGTTTATTATGATAGTGCCTAGGGCCCAAGTCAGAACAGGGCTCTGTTGTATCAGGCCCTGTACAAACACAGAGTGGGGGACAGTCCCTGGCCTGAAGAGCTGGCTAAACAGAAGAGATTGACACTATAGAGGAAAGGAATAATGCTGGGGAATAGGTCCTAGAAGAAATGCAAATGTTTTCCTACTGCAAATTATAAACATATCTGTGTCAGACTCATCATAGATTTATACCAGCTTTTGCCAGTGTAAACTCAGCAACTGGGCCCCTAAGGCACAGACCCTGTGAAGGGAGGAAGCTGCTGCAGCTGAAGGCTGCTGAAACTGCCCTCCTGTTGGGAGGCTTTAAGGGGCTAGCAAAGCTACTGTTCAGTGTTCAAGCATAAAAAGAGAGAATGCCAAGACATCTTTTAGGCTTTATGCCTTTCTCCACGTATGCGGCTGTTTCTCATCAATTACTTCCTGAAAGCAGAGTTCTCTACCTTCCCATATACTTCCCAATCATACTGTAGCGCTGCCTATTGAGAAGCTATTTATTGTAAGGGCCACCAGAGTGTGAGGACTTGGCTGGGAAGGAGTGAACAGAGAGACACTGAACAGTGTAGCTCTTTCATAGCTAGGGTTGCCACCTGTCTGGGTTTTACGCAGACCGTCCAGTTTTTGGCTTCTGTATCCGGGTGCCATTTAGGGTTGCTAGGTGCCTAGTTTTTGACTGGAAAGTCCAGTCAAAAAGGGGACCTGGCAACCCTAAATGGCACCCAAACCAAAAGTCTGCTTACTGTGGGCCAGGGGAAGGCATCAGGTCATTAACCCATGCCAGCCCTGCTCAGCTGGGGTGCCTCCTATCTGCAGGCAGGCTCTCTGAGATGATCCAGTGAGCGACAGGGGGAAGAGGAGCAAGTGACGGGGGTGGGGCCTTGGGGGAAGAGGTGGAGCAGGGGGTGGGGCCTGGCCTCAGGGTCTGGTTACCAGCAGTTAGAAAGGTGGTAACCCTATCCAGAGCCTCTGCTACAAGATTCCTGTAAAGCCTCCATTGTAAACTAAATCTGTCCCTGCTCCCTCATATCCCTAATGGGGCCCTAAGGCAAAGGCAACAGCAGCAACAAAACTGTTTGACCGCCCTGAAATCGGTTCCTTCTCCCTTCTATAAGAACATGGGGAAACAGGCTTCCACAGAAAGGTATGCCATTTTAGTGAATTTAGTGCTTGCAAATTTAGGGACTAAAAGAACCTCTTGAAGTCTTCTGCATTTTCATTTATTTTTGCATTGATATAGTAGCACAAGTTCTCCCAAAGACTACTGTATAATGCTTCAAGCATTTTCTGCTCTGCTTTCAGTGTAAACTGTGTTCGTAATCATCCCAAACAAAGAATACAAACTCCATTAGTGATCTCAATCTTCAGCTCATGTCACATCCTTGTCTTTTGCTAGGTAGTTTTTCAAAAGAACTGCTGAATTCCTTTCACAGCTTCTCAAATTCTTAAGCAACTGTGACAAAGCTCTGTCCTTGCCTCCATGGGTCCCGCGTTTCCTGGCAGATTTCGCTAGCCTCAGAGGCTCACTGTGACCCTCCACATAACCCTTCTTTCTCTAGAGACAAGGGTCACAGTCTACTGAGCCATTTTCATCATAAGCCAGCAAGGGAGGTGAGGAGAAGTTATCCTTCCTTGCACAGTCTCTGTTGTCTCCCAGTCTCAGTGATTAATCAGGGGGCAAAGATGGGGGGAGCCAGGCCCACCCTCTAATCCAGGCTCCAGCCCAGGGACCCTAATAGTATCAGCTATGGCAGCTGACCTTTTAGAAACATGACACATACAATTCCCTGGGTTACTTCCCCACAGCAGCCCCCACTTCCTCAAGCTCCACTTCACCCTTACCTCAGGGCCTCCTTCCTTGTGCCTGATATGGTGTGTACTGCTCAGTCTCTCCAACAGCACAACTTCCTCCCACAGCTCCTGACATCCACACCCACCTGACTAACTGGGAGGCTTTTAACTAGTTTCAGCCAGCCCCTGATTGGCTTCAGGTGTCCCAATCAACCTAGCCTTCTCCCTGCCTTCTGGAAAGTTCTTAATTGGCCCCAGGTGTCTTAATTGACCTGGAGCAGCTGCCATTTAACTTATCCTGGTACTAGGGATTTGTTTAGCCTTGAGCTAATATATCTATCTCCCACTACTTTTCTATAGCCATCTGGCCTTGCCCCATCACACAACATATTTCTCTCAAGAATTTTTCTCCCCTTCAGTCATAACAGCAAATGTACAGTATAAAAAGAGCACCAGCAAAGGACTTGTTTTACATTTTGTCATGTTACAGTTTGTCATGTTCTGCTAGTTGCTATATGGGAAGGGCACTGTGGCTGTTTTGTTTTTGAGAATCCAAAGCCTTTTGTTCTTGAATTTATAAACTCAAACCAACTTGTTTAATGTGTAAGGTAGATCAGAATAAGGCCAGTTCATGCTTTCATGACGTATGGTGAAAAGAAATGGCTTTCACATTGGTAGAATAAAGACATTTCTAAATAGTGCAGATTATCTCAGTAATGAAGGCTAAGCCTGGAAAATCAACTTTTCTGAAGGAGGAATCAGAGTGCTCCATTCTGAGGCAGTCTCTGGAGATTTTGTAAAGTCCAAAAACATGTCACTGTTGTGAGAGGTGAAGACTGTTCAGTGGCAATGATGAGCTTTCAGGAGCACCTCGTAACTAATCCCAACTCAGGGGAATTTCAGGTGTTGGTAAATTTTGCTTTTAAAATTTAAAGCTGTTGGCAGGAAGGGCATGCTTGCATGGACATGTTGGCATGTGTAGGTCTTTCTTGGGTGAGGGGGAAAAAAGCCTGAGCTTAATTTATCTGGTCAAGTCAAGAAGCATAACAAATGTTTACACATGTAAAGTATTGAAATAGCCAGTTTGTTGGGGGGAGGGGCAGTCAGGCCTGCATTAAGCTTGAATTTCTCCAGGATGATGATCTGGCTGACAATAGTTTGGCAAATGCATGGCATTACATTTTGGTGCTCACATAATGGATTATTTACAGGAAAAAAGTAAAAGAAAACATTTATTTTCCACTTGTCAATGTCCACATAATGTGAATTGAGGCAGTGTGTGGCAGCTACAGAGGAAGGTACGCCTTGTAGTGCTCCCACAAAGCCCTGTGTGGGGAACAGAGCTGGGCCTCACAGCCTTTGTGGGAGCACTTGAGAGGCACAGTCTTACTTGGTGTGCACTCTGCACCCACTGTCCATGAGAATGGTATAATTCAGGGGTTCTCACTACAGAATTTTTGGTGGCCTCAGAATGCTGCCACCAACTCTTGCTGGTGGCCACTCTCACACTTTTTCCTAAAATACTTAATTAGCTTTAGGAAAAACAAATAAATCTGCACATAGACATGTCCAAATCATTGTAATTTATTTATTGCTAGCTAGTAAGTTTGTTGTGAAAAGTGATATTAAACATACAAATATCACTTTTCACAACACACTTACTCAGCCCTTGCAAGCCTGTGGACAAATTAAGCCCTGGGGCGGTCGAAGGAGGCAGCGGAACAGGGCCTGAAGCCCTGCGGCCGGAGCCTGAAGCCTTGTAGCCAGGGGACAGGGCCTGGGGATGGAGCCTGAAGCCTGGGCCCAACCACGCTGGGAAGGTGGGGAACTTATTGGCTGCCTGCTCCTCCAGTGTGCCCCAGATGTCTCCAGAGGGGGGCAGGGCCCAACCCCTGCTGGTGGTCCCAGCAACCAACACCAAGACGGTGCATCCAGGAGCAAGAGGGACAGTGGGGGGAGAGGTCTGGTACTTGCCCCCCCCCCCATCACAGCCGAGCAGGCTGTGGCCACAAGAAAAGCCCCTGGTAGCTGCTTTTGAGAAACACAGGCATAGATTGTCCCACCAAGTACACTGGCTCACCAGTGCAGAGGGTGGGGCTAGGATTCCACCTCCATTCCACACTTTTTGGGGTGATTTGCTTCCTACAGAGAGCGAGGACTAAAACATTCCTTTGAGCAGGGAATGGTATTATGATCTTCCCAGGTGTGGGCCAGAAAGGGGAAAAGGAAAAAAACAGAGGGGTTTGGGAAGAAGAGTGGCTTCTTTTGCCCTCTCATACCCACCCACGCTTCCCACAAGCCCCTGCTCCCCTAGAACAGGGAGAAACCACTGTGGCTGCATAGCCTAGGAGGTCTGTGGAGTCTGCTTTCTGCTGGGTTGGAGCTTTAATGTTGCGGAATTACAGTTAATTAGAAATGAAACTTTTTTTTTTTGGCTTAAAGAAAACCTTACATTGTGTTAAATACTTCTTTTGTAAATGGCAGCTGTAACACATTAGTTGATTCTAAACCAACCATATTTTCTTTCACAAAATAAATGAAGGCAAATTTGTGTATTTAATTATGATTACAGACCTTATAAGAACACAGAGCTACTTCATAAGGAAATTCTTTATCTGCAATACTGGTCCCTATAAGTCAGCTAGTCTAAACACTATTTAATCTTGGCCTACGTGTTCCACAACTCCTTCACTTTGACCCTGCACTGCAACGTGTCTCAGTCATGGCCCCTTTCTGTCATGCATCGTGAAATCTGTCCATAAGTATCATAATTCCTATGGCTGGAGCACAGCTGGGACTGGACAGCCTCCTCTCCCCAAATGCCAGTGAGGTCCAGCAGGTCTGCATTGCTCTAAGCAGGGGATCGCCCGGTGTGTGGAGCAGGCATGGCCATCTCACCTGCGCTGAGATCACTGCACACATCACCAAGCAAAGAGGAAAGGGACTTTCAAAATTCCAAAGGAATTTATGGGGTGGGGCTGATGGTTGGTCACCTGAGGGCAGGGCAGTAGAGTTCAAACCAACGACCACAGAGGTGAGAACAGGCATTGTGGGACACCTCCCAGAGGCCAATTGCAGCCCTGTAATTGACCATGGTGTCTACACTGGCACCGCAGCATAGTCGTCCCAGAGCAGAAAGCTGTAGCCTCTCATTGGGGTGTTTTTTTTTTTTTTAAAGCACTACATCTGAGCAGTTTCTGCGCATTAAGTGGCTTGGCCGTGCATACACCTCGGGAGTTACAGCACAGAAAGCTGCTTTACTGCGCAGAAACTTGCCAGTGTAGACAGGGCCTTAATGAGTCAAGAGTTTAGGATGTCAGGGAGAAGGAACTTCTTGTAATTGAGGCAAAAGTTAACCAAGGTCCTGGACAAGAGTTTTGTACTTGGAATGGAGCGGAATGGCCAGATGCCTGAGATGAGGAGGAAAAACCTGCATGATATAGCAACAGTATCTGTATTTGCAAAAAGAAAAGGAGTACTTGTGGCACCTTAGAGACTAACCAATTTATTTGAGCATAAGCTTTCATGAGCTACAGCTCACTTCATCGGATGCATACTGTGGAAACTGCAGAAGACATTATATACACAGAGACCATGAAACAATACCTCCTCCCATCCCACTCTCCTGCTGGTAATAGCTTATCTAAAGTGATCACTCTCCTTACAATGTGTATGATAATCAAGTTGGGCCATTTCCAGCACAAATCCAGGTTTTCTCACCCTCCGCCCCCCCCCCCCCCCCCCCCAAACTCACTCTCCTGCTGGTAATAGCCCATCCAAAGTGACCACTCTCTTTACAATGTGTATGATAATCAAGGTGGGCCATTTCCAGCACAAATCCAGGTTTTCTCACCCCCCACCTCCCCCTTCCAAAAACTACACACACAAACTCACTCTCCTGCTGGTAATAGCTTATCCAAGGTGACCACTCTCAATACAATGTGCATGATAATCAAGGTGGGCCATTTCCAGCACAAATCCAGGTTTTCTCACCCCCCCCCCCCCCCCATACACATACAAACTCACTCTCCTGCTGGTAATAGCTCATCCAAAGTGACCACTCTCCCTACAATGTGCATGATAATCAAGGTGGGCCATTTCCAGCACAAATCCAGGTTTTCTCACCCCCCCCACACACAAACTCACTCTCCTGCTGGTAATAGCTCATCCAAACTGACCTCTCTTTACAATGTGTATGATAATCAAGGTGGGCCATTTCCAGCATAAATCCAAGTTTAACCAGAATGTCTGGGGGTGGGGGGGTGGGTAGGAAAAAACAAGGGGAAATAGGCTACCTTGCATAATGACTTAGCCACTCCCAGTCTCTATTTAAGCCTAAGTTAATAGTATCCAATTTGCAAATGAATTCCAATTCAGCAGTTTCTCGCTGGACTCTGGATTTGAAGTTTTTTTGTTGTAAGATAGCGACCTTCATGTCTGTAATTGCGTGACCAGAGAGATTGAAGTGTTCTCCGACTGGTTTATGACTGTTATAATTCTTGACATCTGATTTGTGTCCATTTATTCTTTTACGTAGAGACTGTCCAGTTTGACCAATGTACATGGCAGAGGGGCATTGCTGGCACATGATGGCATATATCACATTGGTGGATGTGCAGGTGAACGAGCCTCTGATAGTGTGGCTGATGTTATTAGGCCCTGTGATGGTGTCCCCTGAATAGATATGTGGGCACAGTTGGCAACGGGCTTTGTTGCAAGGATAGGTTCCTGGGTTAGTGGTTTTGTTGTGTGGTATGTGGTTGTTGGTGAGTATTTGCTTCAGGTTGGGGGGCTGTCTGTAGGCAAGGACTGGCCTGTCTCCCAAGATTTGTGAGAGTGTTGGGTCATCCTTCAGGATAGGTTGTAGATCCTTAATAATGCGTTGGAGGGGTTTTAGTTGGGGGCTGAAGGTGACGGCTGGTGGCGTTCTGTTATTTTCTTTGTTAGGCTTGTCCTGTAGTAGGTGACTTCTGGGAACTCTTCTGGCTCTATCAATCTGTTTCTTCACTTCCGCAGGTGAGTACTGTAGTTGTAAGAATGCTTGATAGAGATCTTGTAGGTGTTTGTCTCTGTCTGAGGGGTTGGAGCAAATGCGGTTGTATCGCAGAGCTTGGCTGTAGACGATGGATCGTGTGGTGTGGTCAGGGTGAAAGCTGGAGGCATGTAGGTAGGAATAGCGGTCAGTAGGTTTCCGGTATAGGGTGGTGTTTATGTGACCATTGTTTATTAGCACTGTAGTGTCCAGGAAGTGGATCTCTTGTGTGGACTGGACTAGGCTGAGGTTGATGGTGGGATGGAAATTGTTGAAATCATGGTGGAATTCCTCAAGGGCTTCTTTTCCATGGGTCCAGATGATGAAGATGTCATCAATATAGTGCAAGTAGAGTAGGGGCATTAGGGGATGAGAGCTGAGGAAGCGTTGTTCTAAATCAGCCATAAAAATGTTGGCATACTGTGGGGCCATGCAGGTACCCATAGCAGTGCCGCTGATCTGAAGGTATACATTGTCCCCAAATGTAAAATAGTTATGGGTAAGGACAAAGTCACAAAGTTCAGCCACCAGGTTAGCCGTGACATTATCGGGGATAGTGTTTTTGACGGCTTGTAGTCCATCTTTGTGTGGAATGTTGGTGTAGAGGGCTTCTACATCCATAGTGGCCAGGATGGTGTTATCAGGAAGATCATCGATGGATTGTAGTTTCCGCAGGAAGTCAGTGGTGTCTCGAAGGTAGCTGGGAGTGCTGGTAGTGTAGGGCCTGAGGAGGGAGTCTACATAGCCAGACAATCCTGCTGTCAGGGTGCCAATGCCTGAGATGATGGGGTGCCCAGGATTTCCAGGTTTATGGATCTTGGGTAGTAGATAGAATATCCCAGGTCGGGGTTCCAGGGGTGTGTCTGTGCGGATTTGATCTTGTGCTTTTTCAGGAAGTTTCTTGAGCAAATGCTGTAGTTGCTTTTGGTAACTCTCAGTGGGATCATAAGGTAATGGCTTGTAGAAAGTGGTGTTGGAGAGCTGCCGAGCAGCCTCTTGTTCATATTCCGACCTATTCATGATGACAACAGCACCTCCTTTGTCAGCCTTTTTGATTATGATGTCAGAGTTGTTTCTGAGGCTGTGGATGGCATTGTGTTCTGCACGGCTGAGGTTATGGGGCAAGTGATGCTGCTTTTCCACAATTTCAGCCCATGCACTTCAGCGGAAGCACTCTATGTAGAAGTCCGGTCTGCTGTTTCGACCTTCAGGAGGACCTAGAATCCTTCTTTTTGTAATGTTGGCAGGGAGGCCTCTGTGGATTAGTATGTTGTTCAGAGGTATTTTGGAAATATTCCTTGAGTCAGAGATGTTGAAAATAGGATTCTAGGTCACCACAGAACTGTATCATGTTCGTGGGGGTGGAGGGGCAGAAGGAGAGGCCCCGAGATAGGACAGCTGCTTCTGCTAGGCTGAGAGTATAGTTGGATAGGTTAACAATATTGCTGCGTGGGTTGAGGGAACCATTGCTGTGGCCCCTTGTAGCATGTAATAGTTTAGAAAGTTTAGTGTCCTTTTTCTTTTGTAGAGAAGCAAAGTGTGCATTGTAAATGGCTTGTCTAGTTTTAGTAAATTCCAGCCACGAGAAAGTTTGTGTGGAAGGTTGGCTTTTTATGAGAGTATTCATTTTTGAGAGCTCATTCTTAGTCTTTCCCTGTTTGCTGTAGAGGATGTTGATCAGGTGATTCCGCAGTTTCTTTGAGAGCGTGTGGCACAAGCTGTCACCATAGTCTGTGTGGTATGTAGATTATAATGGATTTTTTACCTTCAGTCCTTTTGGTACAATGTCCATCTGTTTGCATTTGGAAAGGAAGATGATGTCTGTCTGTATCTGTACAAGTTTTTTCATGCAGTTGATAGATTTCCACTCCATACGGCTAAATGCAGTGCCTTGCATAATGACAGGTTTCAGAGTAACAGCTGTGTTAGTTTGTATTCGCAAAAGAAAAGGAGTACTTGTGGCACCTTAGAGACTAACCAATTTATTTGAGCATAAGCTTTCGTGAGCTATCTGTATTGTGCAATTGTGAGCTTTCGTGAGTATCTGTATTGTGCAATTAGTAAAGAAAAATCAAAAACTGAACCAAGCTTGCAGGAGAGAGAGAGAGGACAGCAGCATTGCCAGAAGGAAACAGAAACAAAAGAAAACATTTTTGCAATACTCAGTGGATCAGATCCTTGGACCCTCCAAACTCCCCTCTGCACTGCTCCAATTCATAGGGATTCCTCATAGGGGAATTCTCAGCTGACCCTCACTGGGTGTTTGCAGCAGTTCCCAGCCTCATTCCCACCTCCATTCAACTCCATCCCTGCTTGGTTTCTGACTCTTGGCTCTGACTCCTGGTTCCTGACACCAGCTCTGACCCTAAGCACTGTTCCTGGCCTCAGACTCTAGTTCCGACAATTAGGCCTGGTTACCCGGTGCGCCAACCAATCACGTTCTGACCACTGGTCCTGACTGCTACTGCTCTGACCACTAAGCATGACTGCCCATGCTTCAGTCTGAGATATCATCTGTGTGATCTCAGTCCTTTTCCCAAGTCACAAAACCCATCACCGTAAGTGTTCTTTGAGAGGGCATGGAGACTGCACTCACCTTCTGGAGTTCAATTTTTTTCATTTGTTTTATTTTTTTGCTTTCCCACATCACCTCCCATAAAGTATCTGTTTGGTGGCTCAAGGTAGACTTAATTTTCCAGGGATATGAATCTGAAACCCTTTTGTAAACACCGAAATTCACTTGAAAATTAAAAAAAGAAAAGAAAAAAATCCATAACTCTGCTTTCCTTTTTCCTCCCTGGCGCCAAAGATAACACCGCTTTACTTCACTTAATTCTTAGCCTTATTTTTCGTCAAAGGTTACCTCCCTTATTTGACCTGTGAGTCAAAATTTAGTAAGATCTGGAAAGCAGATAAAAATATGCTCTCCTTTTCCTTTTTTAATTTTTTAAAAGCTACCTTAGATTATTAATGTCTCCTGAGGGAGAATCTACAAACATTTCTTTCACCAGAGCTGTTCCCTCAGTTACACTATGGTTCTGGGAATACTTTTCATCAAATAAAAAGTTTATAATTTGCTGGAAATGTTCTACATAAGGCTGAAAAGTGGCACACAAAGTGCCAACTTAGGAGCAAAGATTCTTTAACCCTTTTCACAAAACCTGTTTTGATTATCTTTTAAATTAAATGAATGCAATACTATAAAACAAGAATCTGAAAAGCTGTGGATACTCTGTGATTAAGTGGTATAACACCATACATGAGACTCTGCAAGAATTAGCCCATGATGTGATCTCATTGTATTTGTTATCAGAAAATCACTCCTAAACAGACTAAGAATATCATGCTTAGGCTCATCACAGTACAAGTTAAAGATCAAAAAGACCTATGCCATCATTATAGTTCATCCCTTTGCCAGAAGAGGACTATAAATACAATTAACTTTTAGGGCCAAATTTTTTATTAAGTGAAGCCTGAGACCTCCATGAATATTTGCACCTATCACTGTATACACAGTTACCATGCAAGTCAGGTATTTGCTCATGCAAATGGAATAGCAATAGACACAACTGTGGTAATTATATATGCAAAAATAGTCACAAGAAATATGTTTGGAACTCTGACATCACTGTATGAAAATCTGGCTCTAGAAAATAAATTACAGGTACACAAAATGTTATGAGAGCATGCAGCATACAAAACAGAATATGGTACTTTGCTCTTACATTGGATTTTTAATTTGGAGACTTAAGTGCTTTACAAAAGATATTACTATTATCCACTATTTTCAGAGAGGGACCCTGAAGTAAAGAGGTTAAGTGACTTTCCCAAGGTCACACAGCAGGTTAGACCCACTACCTAGCTCAGGGAATTTACAGTCTAAAGACCCTGTTCCGATTAATATGTTTATCATTTTATTGGGGGGGGGGGGGAGGAAGGAAAGGAAGTAATCATCCAACCTCCCTGGTGAAATGGATAAGGGTTTGAGTTCCCTAAGTTGTTACTGGTCACAGGAATCCACATAAATCGCATCACTCCTGCTGAAGCCCAGTGCCTGTAACAAGCTGCCTTCAGGCCTCCCACTCCTGCTGGCAGCATGACTGCTTAAAGAGCCATGTTACTGCTAGCTGATTCCCACATGGCTGCACACAGGGCCCAATTAAGACAGAGGCACTGCAGGCTCATGGTTAGGACCTCAAATCCTAATATGAAATCAGAACCTCAGCTGGCTTTTATTTAAAAAGGTTCCTAGTCCTTATGGTCACAAGGGAAAACCTGAAAACCTGATTTAAACTAACTAATGCAGTAATGTCTGAAGAGCACATAAAACAATAACTCTGAGAGGGATGAACTGCTCCATCTATCTCAGCAGACCTCTGGGGGCACTCCAAAATTTAGGGCCAGATATGCAAAAAATTAGCCATCAAATTGTACGTCTAAGAATTTCTCAAGCAAATATATAATTAGGCAGCTTCGGTGTGTATTTGTGTGTGTGTGTGTGTGTATGTATGTGTGTGTGTGTATATATATATATAGCAACAATCATATAATATAACTTTGCCTTCGGTATTACCTTTCATTTAAGTTTATCAAAGCTTTTTTCTGTTTGTTTACAGAGGAGGAAACTGGGGCACAGAAGTAAAGCTATTTGCCCAAGTTCATGTAGCAAGAAAATGTATCAGGAATATATTTACCCGTGAACTGTAAACAAACAGAAAAAAGCTTTGATAAACTTAAATGAAAGGTGTCATAAATATAAAGGGAAGGGTAAACACCTTTAAATCCCTCCTGGCCAGAGGAAAAACCCTTTCACCTGTAAAGGGTTAAGAAGCTAAGACAACCTCGCTGGCACCTGACCAAAATGACCAATGAGGAGACAGGATACTTTCAAAGCTGGAGGTCGGAGGGAAACAAAGGGCTCTCTCTGTCTGTGTTTTCTTTTGCCGGGACCAGAGCAGGAATGCAGGTCAGAACTCCTGTAAAGGGTTAATAAGCAATCTAGTTAGATATGCTTTAGATTCTGTTTTGTTTAAATGGCTGATAAAATAAGTTGTGCTGAATGGAATGTATATTCCTGTTTTTGTGCCTCTTTGTAACTTAAGGTTTTGCCTAGAGGGATTCTCTGTGTTTTGAATCTGATTACCCTGTAAGGTATTTACCATCCTGATTTTACAGAGGTGATTCTTTTACTTTTTCTATAATTAAAATTCTTCTTTTAAGTACCTGATTGCTTTTTCATTGTTCTTAAGATCCAAGGGTTTGAGTCTGTGTTCACCTATGCAAATTGGTGAGGATTTTTATCAAGCCTTCCCCAGGAAAGGGGGTGTAGGGCTTGGGGGGGATATTTTGGGGGGGAAAGACGTTTCCAAGTGGGCTCTTTCTCTGTTATATTTGTTAGACGCTTGGTGGTGGCAGCAATAAAGTCCAGGGACAAAAGGTAAAATAGTTTGTACCTTGGGGAAGTTTTAACCTAAGCTGGTAAGAATAAGCTTAGTGGGTCTTTCATGGAGGTCCCCACATCTGTACCCTAGAGTTCAGAGTGGGGAAGGAACCTTGACAAAAGGTAATACCGAAGGCAATGTTTTATTATATGATTGTTACTATTCACTCATAGATTCAAAGGCTAGAAGGGACCACTGTGATCATCTAGTCTGACCTCCTGTGTAACACAGGCCATAGAACTTCCCCAAAATTAGTCCCAGAGGATATCTCTTAGAAAACCATCCAATCTTGATTTAAAAATTCAGTGATGGAGAATCCACCATAACCCTTAGTAAATTGTTCCAATGGTTAATTACTCTCACCATTAAAAAGTTATGCCTTTTTTCCAGTCTGAATTTGTCTAGCTTCAACTTCCATAAGCAATAATGTTTAAAGTATTACTAATCCATCTAAAATTCTAGTGTCCTACATTTTTGAATTGGCTGAAAAAATATTAGCATGATGACCGAAAACTATTATTTTAAAAAATGAAATTACATCGTTCAAGAGCTATAGCAGACAAGTTCCTTAAGTATTTAAGGGATCACCTAGAATATGTCAGGCACCGTTATCAAACTGAAATAGTAATTTAATTAAAGGCAAAGATAGGTTGCTAGGTAGCAATGACAATTGCTGTACAGGTGTCATACAAATATACAATTGCCCAGTAATAAAAACTATAATCAAATTTATTTTAATAAAATCTGCCAAAAGTCTGAACATAAAAATGGATTAAAGTCACTCATATCATGCAAAGATAATTCTCTTCCTCTTAATGAACGATAATTTTTGTTGGTCTACCATAAAATTAATCCTCTGACATTTCCTCTAATTACAGCTCCATCTTTAACCTTTGCTTGCTCACACAGTGCTTAAGGAAGTAGTCATCTCTCAATTGTCCAGTCTCCATTCACACAACAATAAACTTGACAAATTTCAATCTGTTTTGCCCCAGCCATAACACAGAAACTACTCTCCTATGTGTTATTTTAATTATATTTTATGGCTTTCTTCATCCCCACCTTCCCACACCCTGCATCAGACCATCTAGACAAGTTGTGAAAAATTGAGAACAAACAAATACATGTTACAAAAACTACCCATACAGGCAGGTCAGTTTTAGCTACCTCCTGTAAAGGAGAAATTCACGAGTGTGGCTAGCAATGCCTGACTATAGGGGTTACCGACAACACAAAAATAGTGTTTGACCAGAGAGGTAGCAACACAGAGCTCTTCAGCTGATGTACGTCAGCATAGTGTTGTTGACTTCAGTGGGTGTGCTCTACATGTCATGGGATCAGGTCTTGAAAGAAATTAAGTGAAGCAGGACCATTTAAATCAAGCAATAACTTTTATCCAGTCATTTCAGAGAACACATTCAGCTTTACAGAAAGTATGGCACAGAAAGAGAAACTACTGCTGGTTGACGTCAGCGGTGTCTTTTTTTTCCCAGTTGTGTATACATGAGCAGAAATTGTCTTATGGAATCATTTTACATATTTCAAAATGTCAGTGAACTCCAGACAGAAAACCTTTATAGTCCTTCGATGAAAAGGCAATACATTTAAATCAGCCCTAGGCTAAGTCACATTCATCTTGTCAATGTTTTTGATATCTAGTCTGTCAAAAGGACTGTTTTTTCTATGCCTCAATGTACAGTCCCTGAAGCTGCTGTTCTTTGAACAGGACATGACTTCAATATTTTAATATCAACTCCTCCCTAGGGTTGCCAAGTGTCCAATTTTTGACTGGAACGCCCGACTGGGCCATTAAAAGTCCAGTTGGTGGTGCTGCAGGGCTAAGTGCCTACATGTCCTGGCACTGCACTGTGCCCTGGAAGTGGCCAGCAGGTCCGGCTCTAGGCAGGGAGCCATGAAGCTCCGCGCGCTGCCCCCGTCCTGAGCACCGGCTCCGCACTCCCATTGGCTGGAAACTGCAGCCAATGGGAGCTGGGGAGGCAGTGTCTGTGGGCGAGAGCAGCGTGCAGAGCCTCCTGGCCCCCCGGCCTCGGAATGGACCTGCTGGCCACTTCCAGGGCACAGCACAATGCCAGGACAGGCAGGGAGTCTGCCTGAGCCCCACTATGCCACTGATCGGGAGCTGCCTGAGGTAAGCCCGTGCCCCAACCCTGAGCCCCTACCCCAGCCCTGAGTCCCCCCCAAACCCAGAGCCCTGTCCTGCACCTCAGAGCACCCTCCAGGACCCTGAAACCCTTATTTCTCAACCCACCTGAGAGCCTGCACCCCACTTAGAGCCCTCTCCCACACCCCAACCCCTTGTCCCAGCCCCATAAAAGTGAGTGAGGGTGGGGGAGAGCAAGCCACTGAGGGAGGGGGAATGAGTGAATGGGGAATGGGGCCTCAGGGAAGGGGAGGGGCAGCAGGTGGGTCCTGGGGAAGGGGCAGGGCTAGGGCGTTCGGTTTTGTGCAATTAGAAAATTGCAACCCTACTTTTGTAATGCTAAACAATACTGCTGCTGTAAAATGTTGTGTTTAAACTTCACAGAGATGACCTTGGGAGCCCAACCTCCCTCTTTGTTATTGGCAGCAGAATGGCTGTGCAGAATTAGAAAGCAGCCAAGAAGAACTAAGGAGGCTTTTCTGTGTGATGTTATGGTGCACTCTGCCACCGAGAAACAGGAATTGAAGGAGTGACGGGACAGTGAGAAGAGGGACCAAATGGAGAACGCGGCACGCCGGAATAAAGCCACAGAGCAGCTCTTAAAGCTTATGGAGCACCAAGCAGACACGTTCCAGGCGATACTAGTTCTTCAAACCGAGTAGCTCTGCACCCGGCCTCCCCTGCAGCTGCTGTCGCAAAACTCTTTCCCATGTGCCCCCCCGACACCATCAACACACTCTTATCAACCTCCTGGCTCCAGTCTATATCCGTGGCATTCCACTCCTCCCCCTCACAATCCAGCACTGTGGATTCCCACTATCCACTGCACTCAACACCCATCCCTCTACAGTTTGGCCTTGCTGAAGTACAGTGTCCGTTGCACTGTATTCCAAAGGAGAGGGTTGGATATGATCCCTGGACATACACAAATCTTTAGCCGTCCCAGGACCCCTCCTTTTCCTGGGACCTTCCCTTCCCCCATCTCCCTCACTGCTGCTGGGTTTTTTTTTGTTTTGTTTGACTCTCTCCTCCAGTTGCTGTCTTTTAATAAAAAATTGTGTTGGTTTGAAAGCAATCTTTATTTTATTAATTGAAAGCAAAGAGAGTCCTGCAAAGCAACATACAATTATGTTAAACCCACATTTGCATCATGTGCACCAATCACCTCTTAGCATTACAAAGCACTGCACTCCCGAGCATAGCAACAAATATTAATGTATTTCAGCTTCAAATTTCTGCCTCAAGGCATCCCTGATCCTTATGGCCCTGCACTGTGCCCCTCTAATAGCCCTGGTCTCTGGCTGTTCAAACTCAGCCTCCAGGTGCTGAGCCTCTGCTGTCCAGCCCTGAGTTAAGCTTTCATCCTTCCCGTCACAAATATTATGGCGCGTACAGCACCTGGCTATAAGCAAAGGAATATCGTCATGGGCCTCGTCCAGCTTCCCATACAGACATCACCAACAGGCTTTTAAATGGCCAAATGTACATTCAACAGTCATTCTGCACTTGCTCAGCCTGTTGTTTAACCGCTCCTTGCTGCTGTCAAGGTGCCCCATGTATGACTTCATAAGCCACGGCATTAATAGGTATGTGGGATCACAATGGGCATTTCAACTTCCCCCTATTGTGATCTTCTTGTCCGGGAAGAAAGTCCCTGCTTGCAGCTTCCTGGACAGGCCATTGTTCCAAAAGATGCATGCGTCATGCACCTTTCCGGACCAGCCTGCGTTAATGTCTGTGAAATGCTCACGGTGATCCACAAGTGCCTGGAGAACCATTGAGAAATATCCCTTGCAATTGATATACTCAGTGGTTAGGTGGTCTGGTGATAGAATTGGAATATGCATGCCAACCATCGCCCCTCAGCAGTTAGGAAAACCCATTTGTGCAAAGCCATCTACAATGTCACACGTTGCCCAGAGTCATGGACTTTAGGAGCAGGATGCGATTAATGGCCCTGCACACTTCTGTCAACCTGACTCCAACGGTAGACTTTCCCACTCCGAATTGATTAGCAACTGATCAGTAGCAGGGTGGAGTAGTCAGCTTCCACAGTGCAATCGCCACGCGCTTCTCCAACGGCAGGGCAGCTCTCATTCTCGTGTCCTTGTGCAGGAGGGCTGGGGTGAGTTCATCACACAGTCCCATGAATGTGGCTTTCCTTATGCGAAAGTTCTGCAGCCACTGCTCATCATCCCAGACGTGCATGATGATGTCATCCCACCACTCAGTGCTTGTTTCCCATGCTGAAAAGTAGAGTTCCACTGTGGTCAGCACCTCCGTTAATGCCACAAGCAATCTTGTGTCGTAGCTACTATGCATGGCGAGATCAATGTCGCACTCCTCTTGCCTTTGTAGTTTAAGGAATAATTCCACTGCCACTCGTGACGTGTTGGTCAGAGTGAGCAGCATACTGGTCAACAGTTCGGGATCCATTCCTGCAGCCCGAAGAGGAAGGGTGCGCAGTACAGAAACCATTGAAAGATGGCGGCAAATGCGGATGGAAGCACAGGGATTGCTGGGATGCAAAGCAATGCATCATGGGTCATTGGGACAGGACCCAGGATGCCCCGCAACCCCCTCTGTCTTCTCACAAGTCTTAGCGGCAGAAAAGAAAGAGGTGCTCTGTGGGATAGCTGACCAGAGTGCACTGCTCCGAGTACCGCTGCAAGTGTGAACACGCTATTGCACAGGCAGCTGACAGTGTGAACACAGAACAGTGGTTTCCCTTTAGCACTCTCTGAGCGGTGCTGTAACTGCTGGTGCTGTAACTGTGCCAGTGTAGACATGGCTTACCTTTCAATCTGTCCAAAATGCAGGTGCAAATATCAACCAATGAATGTGGATAGAGCCTGCCTTTCACTGCAGCATGTACCACATACATCACTGCAAATGTAAACAAGGTCTTGTTTCCTGATTTAGTACTGTGTTTTTAATTTGCATTTAAAGTAAGCATTGATCCAAATCCTGCTTGCCTTACTCATGCAGTAGACTTAATGAAGCCAATGGGAATACTTGCATGAGTAAAGTAAGTAATTCATGGTCTGAGATGGAGGGCATACATATAATCCAGTTTTCTTTTTGTTCTCATTCTCAAATGTGTACTATGTGACATATTATTCAGACAGTTTCTTGTATATTTTTTAAATTTCCCAGTGTGAAAAATGCTTTTTGAAATTTTAAATTCAATTTATTGAAGTGAGGAAACAATTCTGACAGCAAAACCCTCTCTGATAAAGAAAGTGTGAAGTATTATGAAGATGACTTCTTTAGCTGTTAAATTGGTAGCAGATAGATACTGTTTTAGTTACCGTTTTCCAGGTAGTAACATGCGAGGGCTTCATGCTTATAAATTACACTGGCTTCTCATTAAGAGAACTATTTACAGAGATGCTGCAACTACAGCTAGAATTCTAGCCATGTGCCTACAGACTGACCTCCTCATACTTCCTTCAAATGCTTCCCTCCTGCAACCTGTGTTCCTCCCTCCAAATTTCATGGAGGTTGTTACTGACTGAATTAGTGCTGGTCAAGAGAAGAGGAAACAGGTTTGAATTTTTAAATTGCAAAACTGTGTTCCCAGTGTACATTACATTTTATTGGAAAGATGACAAAATTTTGAAACAAAATGGTCCTAAAAAAATCATTGGGCCAGATCCTCCACTATAACTTGGTTCAGCTCCATAGAATTGCACCAGTTGAAGATCTGGTCCAATGATTCTGTGGTAATGCAGGGAATGTATGATACTTGTAAACATTGAGATAAGGAATGAATGGAAAGTATCTCCAGAGTGTTGGGTGAAGTCTTTAAAAGACAGAGTGTTTATTGTGGTTGAAGCCATAACCTTCCTTTCTGGAAAATGTTGCTCCAGTAAAAAAAAAATTAGGTATAAAGCAGGTCAGACAAAGTATGTGCAAACCGTTGAGCAGTCACTCTGTGCTTGGTAAGAGGTATAATGATAGCTCTGTGTGCATACCCAAATATTAGTGCTGTCATGTTGCTGAGTTGTTAGCAGATATTTGACCTGAGAAGTGGGATATTTATTTTAAAGAGTAAATGAATAGACAGCACACACAGAATTCTTAAATTATCGTAATCAGCATTTATTTAGGAATGGACAATTCCTTTTGTTAGTTTTTGAATGGAGAGGGGAGATATGAGTGCTTTCTATAAATACATCAGAGGGATAAATACCAGGGAGGGAGAGGAGTTATTTAAATTAAAAGCCAATGTTGGCACAAGAACAAATGGATATAAAACAGGCCATCAACAAGTTTAGGCTTGAAATTAGGCAAAGGTTTCTTTCTAACCATCACAGAAGTAAAGTTCTGGAACAGCCTTCCAAAGGGAGCAGTGGTGGCAGAAAACCTAACTGGCTTCAAGACTGAGCTTGATAAGTTTATGGAAGGGATAGTATGATGGGTCTGCCCACAATGGCATGTGGCATTCGGCAGCTGTCAGCAGCAAAAATTTCCAACTGCTGGAGACAGGACACCAAATGGGGAGGGCTTCTTTCCCAGGTATCTGCCTGGTGGGTATTGCCCACATGCTCAGGATCTAACTGATCGCCATATTTGCGGTTGGGGAGGAATTTTCTCCTGAATCAGATTGGCAGAGACCTTGGTGGCGTTTTGCCTTCCACTACAGCAGTGGTTCCCAAACTTGTTCCGCCGCTTGTGCAGGGAAAGCCCCTGGTGGGCCCGGCCGGTTTGTCTACCTGCTGCGTCCGCAGGTTCAGCTGATCGCAGCTCCCAGTGGCCGCAGTTCGCTTCTCCAGGCCAATGGGAGCTGCTGGAAGCGGCGGCCAGTACGTCCCTCAGCTCTACAGCATAGGGCACAGGACATTTGCAGGTTTAAACTAATGTAAATGGGGATTCTCTGTAATTTGAAGTCTTTAAACCATGATTTGAGGACTTCAGTAACTCAGTCTGTGGTTAGAGGTTTATTTCAGGAGTGGGCGAGGTTCTGTGGCCTACAATGTGCAGGAGGTCAGACTAGATGATCACGATGGTCCCTTCTGACCTTAAAGTCTATGAGTAGTTTTTTAACATCAAGAGCTGCACAATTCAGGTGTGTGACAATCAGAGGCTAATAGATAATGGGTCTGATCCCATTGAAACCAGTCAAATCAGTTATAAATGGGGCACCACATATTACTCAGCCATGTCATCTTGGGCAATCCTGAGCATGTCTCATTCCCAGATAGAGCAGTTGTTTCTCTTTTATAAACTCCATTACCAAACCAAGGCCCTGTGTTACAGTGTGTTGCACACTCCCAACATAAATAGGAATTGAGGGAGCTCAGCGCCTTTCTTAATCTCTGCTCCATATATATATATATATATATATATATATATATATATATATATATATATATATATATATATATTAAGGCTTTTTGTCTATGCTTGGAAGCATTTTCAGGGCATCTGCTTATTTACCTATCTACACAACCCTATTTCTATGTGTTAGACCAGTGGTTCTCAACCAGGGGTCCAGGGCCACCTAGGGGGCTGTGAGCAGATTTCAGGGAATCCACCAAGCATGGCCAGTGTTAGACTCAGTAGGGCCCAGGGCAGAAAGTCAAAGTCCTTATGCATGGGACTGCAGCCTGGGGCACCAAGCCCCACCACTAAGGGCTGATGCCAAAGCCTGAGCAACTTTGCTTCACAGTGCCCCCGGTAGTGTGGGGCCCCGGGCAATTGCCCTGTTTGCTACCCCCTAACGCTGGTCCTGGCTTTTATGTGCAGAAAAACAATTGTTGTGGCACAGCTGGGCCATGGAATTTTTATAGCATGGTGGCCGGGGCCTCAGAAAGAAGAAGGTTGAGAACCCCTGTTTTAGACCACACTTTTGCCTAGGATTGCCTTGTACTTCTTAAAATGCCAACACTCCTCGTTCTCCACACAGTACCTTTCACAAGCAAGGCATTGAATTTGGGTCTCCTAAGTTCTAGGCTTAGGAGTTCTTGGTTAGGCCTTATCCACTGGAACATCCTTCCACCTCCTTCCTGCCAGAGTGGTGTAAAGACTCTCTTAGATTCTCCTGGGCCTTGAAGCACGAGGTAACCAATTTTTCCTATTGCTGTCCAGACAGAGCAAGATGTTTGACTCCATCGTAAGTTGTCTTCATGATGGCAGCATCCATTTTGATCGTAATAGGTCATTCTTTTTTCTCCACACCTTCTCTTTCCTTCAGGTCAAGTCATTCCAAGACTTACCTGTGCTTCTAACACCGGGTAGTCTGATAACATGGTTGAACAACACTAGCCAACTGTCTAATTATTGAGTCCACAGTCTGCTGACCCATGTAGTGCAGCACTTCCACACTGGTTGCAGTCTCTCTAATGAATTCCTAAGATTCTTCTTAAACAATGCTGGTGGAATGCATTCAGTTTCCTGTTATATACTGACACCATCTGCCATGTTTCTTAGGCACACGATAGTACTAAAAAGAGAATAGCATTGTGCAATCTCATTTTGTGTGTAGATTTATCTTCTTACTCTTTCAGATGTTTGACAAATGAGAAAATGATCCACGGGCTTTACCAATTCTTGCATTCACTTTAATGAGCTGCCATTAACAGTTATTTTACTTCCAAGATAGACATAAGAACGGTCAGACCAAAGGTCCATCTAGCCCAGTATCCTGTCTTCCAACAGTGGCTAATGTCAGGTGCTTCAGAGCGAATGAAAAAACAGTCAATCATCAAGTGATCCATCTCATATCACCCATCCCCAGCTTCTGGAAACAGAGGCTAGGGACACCATCTCTGCCCATCCTGGCTAATAGCCATTGATGGACCTATCATCCGTGAATTTATCGCGTTCTTTTTTGAACCCGGTTATAGTCTTGAACTTCACAACATCCTCTGGCAAAGAGTTCCACAGGTTGACAAAGTCATCAACTCTTTTGTATTGTTCTCTATCAATCACACATCCACCATGTTGACAGCATTCTCTCCTGTCTCCATGTGCTTGGTCTTTGGCATACTGCTACAAAGTCCCATTTTAGAAGTTTCTGTTTTTATAATCAGTCTTTTCATTCCATCCAAGTTGGTGTCCAATATGATGGTATCATCTGAAAAATATAAAACTTGCAGTTTATCTCCTGCCCAGCTAACCCCAGTGTCCTCAGCAGTAGCTGTTGCTCTTCTTATCACAAAGTCTATAGTTTATGATAATGCAGAAGAGGCATGGAGATAGTACATAATCTTGCCTTATGCCATTAACAATCTTAAACCATTCTGTGTCTCCTTTCTCTCTGACCTGAGGCAGCATAATCACTTATCATACAAAGGTTTTATCAAATTAACAATCTTTGCTGGAATTCAGCAGTGTCTCAGGATCTTCCAAAGGGTTTCTCTATGGACTCTATCAAACATTTTCATAAAATTACAGAAGTTAGAAACCATCTTCTGCTGGTATTATAAGCCTTTTCCCATAAGTCTTCTCAAGGTGAAAATCTGGTCTGAACTTGAGCTACCGCATCAAAATCCAGCCTTTTCATCCATGAGTACTTTAATCAACAGCAGTTTTCATCCCATTCAAAATGATAATGCAAAACAATTTTCCAGGTACAGACAGGGGTGTCAGCCTCTCCAGTTATCACAAATAGGCTGGTCCCACTTTTTAGGGATTTTACAGATGACATTTCTTCTCCAATCTTTAGGACAGATCTCTTTTCCAAAATGAATATGTACAATCTGTGCATGTAATTCACCATCACTTCCTCTCTAGCTTTTAACATTTCATCATCTGTCTTATCAGAGCTTGCTGCTTTACCTTTGGTTAGTTTATAGCCTCACTTACTTCCTCAAATGTGATTACTTCTAGTAATATAGGGAAGTCTGCTATTTATTCATGTCTCTCAGTGTGTGTTAGTGGTTCTAGCTGCTAGGAAATGTTCCATCCAACAGGCTCTCTGTCCTTCCTCTGTGGCTAGAATTGTACATCTTGAGCCTTCCCAATGCCACAACACTTTGAGAATTGTGATGTCAGTTGTTCAGAAAATATATTTTAGTGTCAAAAGTCCCCTGTCTTGTGTGCCTCCTTAGTTTCTCTTGGTTTATTTTATATCTAGTCTATCCAACCTCTTCTGGATGATCTTTTAACTCCAAATGTCTTGTCCACATATTCTTGTTGAAGAATAGCCCTTTTACAGCTGTCTCATTCTTGTTGAAATCTTTTTATTTCTTTCCTCTCTACAGTAAGCATCCATACATCCAGATAGTCTCACCTCACTGTAATCCTGGCTGTGTCTACACTGCTTCTTTGAAAAACTGACACTGTTCTTCTCTATCCTCCATCAGTGTCTTTATCTCTTCATATCTATTGCTAGGCTACAGTTTGAAATGCACCTTCACTTCACTTTCTAGCATCCTATGTACTTTCTGTCTTATGTGGTGGTATCTTCTTTAATTTTATTTTGATTGTCCCATTAAGAAGTTCATGGTCACTTCTGATTCATATACATACTGCGTGATCTTCTCAGTGCCTACTAATGGCAACACGATCAAGCTGTTTCTGGGCAAAACCATCATTTGATTTCCAGGTCAGTTTTTGTTTTTCCTTATGTGGAAATAGTGACCCCCCGAACCCTCCAAAGCAAGGATTGCATAGGCCACAGAGTTCAACAAAACATTCTCCAATGTCAGCCTGCTTCCCTGGGCACTTCCTGCCCTTTCCTATCACAGTCTCACAAACAATCCAAGAAAAGATAGACTGAAAGGTTCCTTAATCCTGAAGGACAAGCTAGTCCCTCTTCTGGGGTTTGGGGTAGCTGCCGCTTGTGGACCTCTTTTTCCTTCAGGAAAGACTCCCACTGTACCCTTACTCTCGGGATAGGTCCACCCCCCATCCTATCTGCTACCCCATTCTTTCTGAACTGTCTGACTCTCTCTTAAACCCCATCTCCAGCTGAAGCAGCCTCTACAGGTGCATTGGGGTGGGGTCACTTGGGCCCCAAATTACTCCTTGACCCCTTCTCTTTCTATCTCAGTGTCGTGTTTATATACCCCATCACAAGGTAGGTATTCAATTCTAATTATAAATATTAACTTCATTCTGTACAGATCAGAAGAAGCACTAAATTTCCTATAATACACCACTGGAAAAGATATCAGCAAAGCCAAGGAAATTGGCATTATATTAAGATATTTGACGTTTCCATTACTATAGAAAAATTCCTTTGACTTCACTGTGGATGCTTAAGTAGCTAGCATGGTAAATTGCTTTCAAGCAATGTATGCTTACAAGGCTTTCCATGCTTGATGTAGAATCTATATTGAAGTCAGAAGACACCATGCTGGTGTGGAATAATGTATGTTTAGAAGGTTTTCATTGTCTGTACGGGAGCCAGAAGGCCCCAAGCCAGTGTGGAATGATTCAATCAATTTTGTATCTCATAGCATATTTTCAAAACAAATGTAATGGGGAGGTGAGGAATCAGGCAAAACAGCCTATTTTTTTCAGAAATAGATGATTTTCTTTTACTCAAGAGAAAAAGGAAGATCACACATTTCTGCTTTAAAACCATTAGAATGACAACTTGAATAATATAAAAAAAATGTTTACACAATTTGACTTGTTTATCAAAGTCTGGAGCCTTTATGAAATGTCAGAATCTTAAGATCTGTGCTGCTCTGGGCTCTAAAATGTCTCAAATATTTTTCATCGTCTGTTCCCTTTTAAAAGTCCACCCAGTGGCTAAAAGAGCTATTTGCTTTCCTTGATTCTTAAGAAATATTTTATCATGCCTGATTTATTTCTGTTTACTGCTACACAGGCAAGTCTTACATTTAGAGAAAACCATATGCTCTGTGTAACTCTGATTACTTTTTGTGTAATTATGAGACACAATTGGAAAACTCTGCTTTCCCATTGAATGTGAAGCCCATATTCCCTCCTCTTTAGCCAACAAAATACATAAGACTGCAAGACAGGAATTTGCATTTCCCCATGAAGTGTGGAGGTTTCACATGATTGGACTCCTGTACAAGTAAAAGACAATGAGTTTGGCTGAGTTCTTTTTGGAGACCAAGTCACTTTTGAGGTGTAAGTCAACAGGCTCTGGAGAAGTCTAAACCTTGGAATGTTCTTTTTTATGCCCCAGTTGTAGTTTCACTTATTCTGGTGAGCCACTGTTCACATGAGTGCCCACTGAAATAAGTCTGTCCCTTCAGCACTGATTTGTACACAGACTTCATTTTCTCAGTTGATCTCTAATGGAAAAGTTCTATAGAATTTAATTGAAAATGGTAAACTTTAAATAGGTGGTATTTAACCATCCTATATGAGAGCAATTAATAGAAAATTATCTCCTTGCTGTAGAATTCTATAGGATGCATTAAAAATAAATAATATTTTCTTTAAAGTTTTATGGGTTGGTTAAAAAAACTACAGAAAACAGAATTCTCAATTAGATTTATAATTTTTAGAGTAATTTCTATGGAACTCTATTGGTTTTAACTAAAACGTTCCCCCTCCTTCTATGACTATGAAATTCTTGGGGGGGTGGGGATGGGGGGAGGGGGAAAACTCACTCTCACATCTTAATACAAGCACTACTACTTATGTTAGTAAAAAAACCCAAACCAACAGCCTATTGTCTCTATCTTTCTAAAGAAAAGCCCTGGTGCTAGCAGCCCTTCTTAGCAGCTAGGAAAAGCCTGGTAGAAGTCTATCATTGCAGATGTCAGTGTCAAAGAATGTGGCTTCCTCACTGGAGCAATTACCTGTTACTCAGCCGACAACTCTAGTCTCAAATCTGACAAATTTGCTGGCCCAGTTTCCTCATTTCAGATGATTTATGAATATCTCTGCTCTTACAGGTTTTGATATTGCAGTTGTAGTAAACTCCAAGACACTCATGCAGATGCAATTTCATTAAAAATAATTCCATCATCGTCTTCTATTCGTGGATCCAAGAGGTCACAGCAGGAACTGCCTCAGTTGGTCGTCAGAATTTTCTGAGGATAATATGATGACTACCTTCAGGAAGAATAAGAGTCTGAAAAATGTTTGCATCCATTAGAACTGCTCTAGTTTAGCAAAAAAGGACAATATGGTGGCAATGCAATATGAAGCAAAAAAAGAGAAGAGTGCATGCCCAATGAAAGCTGACACCAAAGACTGGAGTTTAGAGCACTTGGGACTGACATCCAAACAAAACCAGTAGTCTTAGAGAAAAAACAAACAACACATAAGTGGCTGCCATTAACGAAAGTGTGGGTACATTGCAGTTTTGAGTCTCCAGTTCAGCATTAAGCAGCTAGGGAAATAAAATAAATAAGCATGATTCTCAGAAAAGATGATACTGAAAATCATGAATACAGGTGTACAAGTCAGATTAAAAAGTGTCCCATGGAACCTGGAACCTCACTCACTTTGTACAAAAGGCAATCAAAGTGATAACATTTAGATGCAGCAGAAGAGGCCCTTGTATTCCCCTGCTCAGGAAGCTGCCGAGGGAATAATCGCAGAACCATAACATCCCAACTCCTGGGGGCTGCAGGTTCCTAGCACCTCTGAAAATCAGATACGAGGTGTCTCAGGTTTGACAAAATGGAGGCACATACAACTAATGAATACTTCTGAAAACCTGGACCTGGCTTTCACTAAGATTCAAACTAAAGCAACAGTACCAGTATAGGGATAGCATATTTCATTTTGTGCAGAGGTTTTTTTTTCTATTATAGGAAATTGTGATCTCTTTTATGGTGTTTTTGTCTGTTTAATTTCAGTAATTTTTCTCAACAAGCAATTTTTAAAATGCTGTTTCCAAATTTTGTTTTGTTAAAGAATGTTACAAATTCAGGCCCCAATTCCACAATTTACAATTTGCAAGAGTACTGCTGCTGCTCTATAAGCCCCATTGACTTCAGTAGGACACTGTGGGTCTGACAGTCCTCCTGTTTCTTGTCAAATGCGAATTTTGAATTTTTTTCATGATATTTGGGCTTGTGGGGGGAATTTTATTTAGCAACTGATAATCTTAAGTTCCAAGGTCCAAATTCTTCACTAACCCCAAAGCCATTGTAAAACGGTTGCAAGTGAGAGGAGAATCTGGTCCCACGAGCCTGGTACAGGCAAACACAGGGCTCTAAAGTTGTTCTATTACAGCTGGCTGCAAAGATTGCACAGCTCTTCATTCTGAAATGAGCAATAGCACAGAAGGAAGCATAACAAGAGATAACTACTTCCTTCCAATGAATGTGATCTGAAATTCCAGTTATATTTATTTGAGTCCCATGATGTCTAACAGCAAAAAGGAATGCTGTCTTTAAAGTGCACTGAATCTCATTGTGATGTCTGAGGAGATGTCTACACTTAAAATGCAACAGCAGCACAGCTGTGCTGTTGCAGCTGCACTGCACTAGCACATTAGTGTGGACACAACCTGGGCTGACAGGAGGGATTCTTCCATAAGTGTAGGTAATCCACCTCCCTGAGAGGCAGTAGCTAGGTCAAAGGAAGAATTCTTCTGTCAACCTAGCACTGTCTACAGAAGGGGTCAGGTTGGCTTAACTACGCCACTCAAGGGTGTGGATTTTTTGCACCCCGAGTGACATAGTTCAGTGGAATTAATTTTCTAGTGGCTTGATTGTATGCAAAAAAAAAAAAAAAAAAAAAAAAAAAGAAAGTATGCAACTTTATTTCAAGTGCATTGGCAAAAAACATATATTTCTTTTGTGAGAGCTGCAACCTCTAAAAGAAGTACTGTACATTCTGCGGTAAAACAGTAAATAGAGTACCGGTGCATTCATTTTTACCACATAGTGTCTATTATTGATGTATTTGTCTATTGTGTTATAGACAAGTATTATTGCTCCTTCTAGCAGCCCTGAACCTGCAAATATTTGTATTTCATTGTTAGTCAGTAAAGAGTCTGAAGTGCTTACATTTAGAAAGTGAAAATGTTCATACCATTTCTTTAGCTATTAAAAGCCTCTTCTGTTCAGCACTTGGGTCTGGCAGAAAAAGTGCATTATAACCCTCTTGAAGAAGGTCTGTACTTTCTATCTTCTTACCTGCTTGAAGGCCCATATTCCTACACTTGAGAATACACAGACATTTTCACTTGTAACATATCTCTTTACTGGTATCAGGAAAAGACTGTGTTGAAAAGCATCCTATAGGTGTTCATGTTTTTTTTCTTCGGCACCACAGACTCCTAGGAACCAAGACAGACTAACAGTCTCCTTAACACTATCAAATACAAGACTGATAATGACAGCAAGACTCTCAACAAGTATTTTCTAGCTTGCAAGAGGTGTTTGCATTTTTTCAACACTAGAAGCAACACGGAAATATTTAAAGTAGCACTGTTCAGAGATCAGCTAATCCTTTTCTTTACTTACATAGTCTCTGAATGGGCTGTGGCTTAAAAATGCCATGGAGCAAGTAATTGCACCTTCCCCAGACAACTTGTCAAGTGTACTTAATAGGTTCAGAATGCTTTTCAGTCTTACCTGTACTTTACTTCACTAACAAAGAGAGAGCTGTACATTTGGTCAGTAATTATTAAGTTCAGGGTTCTTAACATGTATATCAATATTTCAGTAACTTTGTTTATGAATTATAAAATAATAATAAAAATGTTTCTGTTCCCTCATTTCTGGTCTTTCAGTGATTTAGACACATGCTGATCTTTAATGCATATGTTGCTGTTCCACTTTTCAACTTCATTTCCTATTTTTAGGTCAGATTTTTAGGACTGTGCAACAGATTGCTTATTATTTCTTATTACCCTTACTGCGGCTTCCTTTTACATTACTCTGTCAGCGAGCCAATGAATAATTATGCAGATAGCCTCTAAAATGTTTTAGATTAGCAAAAATGTTCCATTGAAACAATTGATTAGCACTGCAGCTACTTCTTGATTGTGACTTTCACACAAGAGAACAAGACTTACAGCAGCTGTTTTAACAGCAATGTATAGAGCTAACCACCTACTCTGCTTGTGCAATTCTTAGCAGCACACTATCAACAAATGGTGCCAATTGCTTGATTGTCTGTTGTCACTGAGAACTCCCCAAAAGCAATATCGAACAAAATTTTCAAATAAAGTTAATAAATCTGGTTTTCAGTAATCATCTGTTGGCCAAATCCGGAGACGCAGTGAGCACCTACATCTCCCATTGACTAGAGGAGAAGTTGCAGGTGCTCAGCACCTCTCAAAATTTGACTCTATTTTTACATAAGGTGCCACTGCTGCAGCTGATAAGAGTAGCCTGTTATAGAAATGTATTTAATTCTGAACATCAGTCATTTGCTCTGGCAAAGAAGTACCTTCTCTCCAATGGCTTCTTCTGTCTTCTGGTTGATCCCCAGTCCTGTTTCTATACTATTGATTGGCCACGAATATCACTCATTTAGGCAAAAGAAATAATACATGAAGCTAATGATTAGGGGTCTTTTTTTTGAAAAGTGCTGAGGTCTAGGTGGCTTTGGCTTTCAGTCCCTCACAGGAACAAGCTCCACGAATGGGAGCAGTGAGAAATAAAGAACTGAAAGTTCATCCACTTTCTGAACTAAACAAAACCCTTTCTCTTCTGTTCAGTTTGAATGTACCTTTCCCATCCACACTGCCTGGCTCTGTTCCCTAAATTGAAATGGCTCTGGCTCTGCCTGCGGCACCCAGCACTCCCAGGTACCCCAGAATGCGTAATGCAATACACTGGTAGCTGGGACTGAAAACAGACATTGCCTGAGCTTTTGAGCCCCTTGACAGGATTTGCATTAACAGGTTGAATCGGTAATTGAAAAAGGGTCTGGGCCAGGGAGAAGATTGGAAGTTTGGAATTGAGTGGAAGTTTGTAGGACAGGAAGAGTTGGGAGGTATTAGAAGTTTCTACAGAGGAAGCCTTAAAAATGCCTGATAAATAAGCATCTAAATTTCACCTGATCCTTTGAAATAAGCTCATCGCTAAGGTCTGATCCAGCAAAGCATTTAAACACATGCTTAACTTTACAGACATGGATGTTGCCATCAAAGTGATGTGCTTAAAGTTAAACGTACTTACGTGATTTGTTGGATCCAAGCCTAAAAGAAATGGGTTGGATCAAAAACATTCAATCAAATGAGATGTTAAAGTGAGATGCCAAAGAAACCCGCGGAAAGGAAAGGTAAAATACTGTGGAAAGTCTGTTCACCTACAACCAGAAATCTTTAGAATTGATTTCTTTGTAATATTTCCAGCTCAGTTTTACATGTTCAAGAGGTCTGAGTAATATGGATAAGGTTTAGATATAATATAAAAGTTGTTGTTGTTTAGCGAGTTTGAATAGTGCTTATGAACATTTTGAAACACACCCATCATTATATGCAGTCTTCTTGAATTTTGCAGTATATTTATCCATTCTTCCATTTCGCTGTTATAATCATCTCATTCTAGTTGGGCATATGAAAACTCAAATGCCCAAACTAATTTTTAAGCATATTAAGGGAAGCCTTTTATTACTGTAGAAAATTAAATTTTACACATGGCATCGGACAGTGAGTTGTGTAATTCTGGTAAATTATACTACTGTGGCCATAATATAATGGGATCAAGCATTGCTGATATCTCCTAAAATACATTGCAAATAGTCTGAACAATGTAGTTGAAGAAACAAACAAATCCCACCCAATGTAAGCTATTTTTAGGACAGATATTTTTATCCAAAATCCTGCTAGGTACAAGTTTAAAGCAAAACAACAAACCCTAGATTCTAAATACAAGAAAATTGAACTATCAGAAATGTATAATGAGCATCACTAATGCCATGCTCCCATTAAGGCCAAAGCAAAATCCCCGTTGGCTTCAAAGAGAGCAGAATTGGGCTCTCATAGTGCACAAGATAAAACAGAAATGATTTACAAAACATCAGTGGTCACACTTCTGTACAACTGCGTATAATTTTACTAATATTTTGTACTTCTGTTGCACTTATCCTCTGCAAAGCACTATATTAAGCCTCTTAGCATCTTTGTGAGATATAAATAAATATTAAAGTTTGTCAGAAAATGGGATAATTTTTCATTAAAATTAAGAAAAATGTATTCTTTTTTTTGACCAGTTGGTTGAACAGTGATATATATATTTCATTAAAATTTTCACAAAAAAAGTTTCCCTGCACCCAAAATGTAGAATTTATGTTAGCATTTTAGAACACCAAGCCCTAAGACAACTTTAACCTCTCAAACAATAATTTACAACTGTCCCTTTTCTTGGGTTTGAGTGGCAGAAAATATTTACATTAAAAACAGGTGTTCTAGGAAAAACGCTATCAAATGCAGGATTTTGCTGACATCCCTTTGCTCTGCACAGCTTTACTTGAAAGAAACCTAAATCAAACTTTTCATATAATGAAGTTGTCAGAGGACTGAAAAATATGATGGACTTTAATTATTATTCCAACAACATTAAACTGTTAGTTCATCTTGGTAGAATCAGTTGGATTTAAAACTATTAGCTATGATTACTAAAGTATGAATCAACATAAGAATTGAGCATAGCAATGTGATTAAGCTGTCAGATATGATGGCAAACTTTTTTATAGAGACATACATGGCACCTATGGCATTTAGTTGTGTGGTATTTTTAAAGCAGAAAAAAAATGCCTTTTAAAAACACTTGTATGCTGTCAAAGAGAGAGAGACTGGTGAATATTTGTTTAGGTAACCTTGGTGGGAAATGTTTGTTTCAATGTCTCTTTTGTGTTTTGTGGAAAGGACCATGTTGCTTATATGTTCTGTGTTGAAATACATAATTATTTAAAAGCCACAGGCATGGATAAGGGAACTCTGGGCATCAGCTTTGATTACACAGTCATGAAAGATAATTGGCAAAGTGGCTGTTGTTTCTAACAACAAAGAAGGGGGCTTTTAGGATTGCTAGTGGTATGAGATAGAACTTGAGTAAAAAGTCTTCCCTTAAGCAAGAGTGTTGCTAATTGTGCTGAATGTTGCAAAGCTTGAACTATGTCTAATTCTTTATCAGATTTCTTTAAGAACATGCCCGTGGAGAGTTGCATCCAGTTGTGAAGTGTGTTCTTTTGTTTTAATATTATTTACAGCTGCACCCTGAACAGCTACCTTCATTATGTGTTAATCTATGCTGCAAACAAATGCCTGACAGCAGCCAGGAGCTGTTCTGCAGTGAGTAGAAGGGTTGAGGAGGTGAGCCTTAGCATAACAACAGCTCACTTTATGTAGAGCTGAGCTTACAAAGGAGACTTCTGTTTTTTTTGGTACTTAGATTCTCCCTCTCCCTTCCTTCCTCCCTCCTCCCACAGTTGATGGATTTGGAAACCTTGCACAGTACAGGGTCATAGTCTGCTCACTTATACCCACATAGCTCTGAATTTCACTGTTTTTTTTTTTATATAATTTTGGTTACTTGAGCTAGGAAATAATAACACTTTTTAATAACATAGCTTAGGGTCCTATGCCTTTACCTCTTCACCCAATGGACATAGGAGGCGTCAACAACAGGGAAGGATTGGAGAGGTCACTACTCGCCACCAGAATCCTCCAGTCAGCTCCTTCTTTGGGTCAGGAACTGGTCATGAATGAGATAGGTGCTATGTTATGTGCTTGATTCAAAAGGCCCTGATACTTCCATTCCTGTTGCCTGATCCAGTACTCAAGTTTGGGATAAGCAATGACCATACTGTCTCCCATTACCGAAGAGGACTCCCCCTGAAACTAGGACAAATGCCTGAAAGTTGATTATGGACTCTTTCCTTGTCCTACATGTTAGTTGGACAAGAACTCCAGATTAACCCATCACCTCTCCAAGTACCTGTGAAAAATATTTATCAGTCCCAATAGAAGTGGAACACCGATCAGAGGTGCTCCATCAGATTCTAGATAGGACCTGGTGGTGTGTGCTCTCAAATCTAGAGTAAGGAGATGAAACATTAAAAATGAAAAGCTGCTGTTCCTCCTAGATGTGCTGGAGGAAAGCTCCACCATCTTTCTACTCTACCTCAGAGTTTTACTGGCTATCAAGAGAACCAATTCAATACTTGGTTTCCAAAAGCTTCTATGCAAAACCTTCCTGAAGTGAAACAAGAACCCATGTACAGCCTTTCCCCAACCTCGCCAGTCTTCCAGTCATGGCCCTTTCTTAGTCCCCTTCTATACATCCACGCTTGAGAATTTCTCCTCATATTAACAAATCTAACCATCCCTTGTTGCAGCCACTGAGTCACTTGTCTTCAAAGCTTGCTTTAAAATCCTTCTTTTTTGCTTTAATCAGTGAATACTCTTCTCCCCTCCTCCCTAACCTTTACTTCAATCTTCCTTTCTCTCTTCTGCCATCATGCCTTCTTTTAGGCATATTTACTTGCATCATTATTGCTTTTACATTTCAGCTTTTCCTTTCCTATTCTCTGTGTTGTTTTCCCTTTCTGCCTCTGAGTGTTATTGCACCAGACTCAGTAAAGCTTTCTCTCCTATCTCACAGTAAAGTGTTCCATGATACTTTGTATGACCGAATGTATATAAAAATGAATTATCCTGTGAAAGGGAAACATTTATTTTTCCCAACACAGTAGACATATATGAAATTACTAGACCTGTCACCTGTCTGCTGAGTAAATATGAGCAATATTGGTGCCAGTTTCCATGTGAAAGTAATGTTTCCCATTGATTTATAGCTGATAAATAAACTGCAATATGAAAATTCCTGAGCTGATCATCTGACTTTAAATATTCAGAGACACCAAAAAAAGTCAATAAAGCTTCACAATTAGGTCATACCTGGGTGCCTGGTTTTAAAGCAGAGAACACAAACATGTTTTATTATTTTTACCACAGGTAATGCAGAATACACACTATGAAATTGGATCCAGATCAGTGAAACTGTGGGTTTTGGAGAAACACAGATTTCACTGTCAATCTGCTTTCTGAAAATTGAAAAAGCGTACATCTCAGTTGTAGCTTTCTGCCCCTCGTGACTTAGGCTTGGCAAAAATGGCATCCAAGAGACCTTTACATCCAAACACAGCTTCCTATGGAGGGCCAGCTAGAAATAAGGATCTTATTTATTCAGTGTGTATTCATTTTAGTTCTGGAGGAGCATAAAGCCTTCCTGAAGTAGAGCTCAGAAGGCACATCAGTTGTTTCTTGTGGAGATATGCCAATCTGTTGCAGAAAGACCTGCATTTTCACATTGCCCGTGAGCAGCAAGAGTATGCTTCCTTCTTACACGTCAGCTTGGGATGGTTGTTTGAAAACTGCTTCCTCAATTTAACTTTCAGAAACAAGATTTCAGACAAGATTTGCTTTCCTTAACTAATTTCATATTGTTAGTGTTTCAAGTATTTTACCATTTAAGTGCCTTGTGGCAGAGACTGCCCACGTCTGTGTCCTGAATCGTGCCAGGCAGCTATTGCTCAGTAAGGGATGGACTCTACTGCATATAAAGCAAATGGAAACACTCCCCTTGACATCTGAGGGTTGGATCAAGCTTTAAGCAACCAATCCAACTCCCTAGATTTGCATGGACATTGGATCAGGTACTAAAGGCCAAATCCCATTTGCTTTACTCAACTGCCTTTCATTTCAGTAATAAAATAGTAATAAGTAATGAGTTTGGAAATTATTTTTTCTTCTTAAATAATCATTTTGATGATAATGTTTGTTAATACAATTAATTCTTCCCTCCCTGTCTTGTTTCTTCAAAAATTATATTTGATCCAGAGGTGGATTTCTTGGGGAATTTAAAAATCTGTAAAGTTGCTTCAAATTTGGAACCAGATTCTGCTCTCAATTACTCTGGTGTACATCTCCATCAACTGTAAGGGAGGTATTCTGAATATGCACCCATGGAACTGAGTTCAGTGTCTGTTCCCTAAAGTTCTGCAAAAAACAAACATCAAAAACACATATTTTTGTGAAATTTGGTGGAAAAAATTTCAAAATTTAATTCCACCTCAGGAGCACCAAACTTTTGTTTTTTTGTGAAATGGCAGCTTCTCGTAGAAAACATGAAATTTCATAACAGAGGCCAAGATTTTCAAAAAATATGTCCCAAAAGCCAGGCCCCCACATCCCTATTTGGACATCAAAATATGCAGCCTGATTTTCAAATGTGCTAAGCCCACTAAATGCTCCTAGTGACTGAAAGAGGGGAAAGCACTTTTGAAAATTACATCACACATTTAAGTGTCTAATTGTGGAATTAGCAAACTACTTGCGATACCCATTTTTAAAAATCTTGACCACTGTGTTTTGGTATCAAAACTGATTCTAAGATTCTAAGATCAAAACTAAGATAAAACGTCAGATTTTAATTAATTTTTTTTAAAAAAAGATTTCTCTTGAAAAACAGACCAATTTTGAGGCAGAAAGAGGCCTATTTTGACAAAACAACAACACCAATGCAGAAAACCCTCCTAATTTTTATAAAACACTGTTAACCATTGCAGATTCATGGTGAAATTAAAATGCTACTCCCCTACTGCATAGAGGGGCAACGAATGGACTCTCTATTCCAAATGCACTGAGCAGTGCAGATGAGCCAGACCAGAATGAAGAGTAACCTAAGACAGCAAAAGGGCTGGTGCAGCTTACTCCCTCAACTAAATAAGGGACTACCAGACTGTGACTCAAATAGTCTTTTTCCTATTGTGATCCTGGGGTATCACAGCTCCACAGTTCCTCTTATGTAGGCTTGATTTTAAGACTGATACAGCCCATGACACCTATTATAAATTTTGTTTGGGTATGGCTGTTGCTAGCTTTCTTCCAGTTACTGTCCTATGCTGGACTAGGTAGTGAACATTATCAATGAGCTCTCTGTCCTTCCATATTTCTTCAAACTACCTACTTTTTTACCACCAGTATAGTGAAAACCAGAATATTTTTCCTTTAATTTTCCCTCATTTGTTAACTTCACAGAACAATGTATATTTTCTGGTATGGGTCACAGCACTAGAATGTCCCTCCAAATTCCATGACTGCATCACAGTTTTTGGTTTTGTTACAAATGTTAAGCAAAGTAAAAGTCGTTTTCATCTTTTTTTGTTGTGCTGCTTGCAGACCTTTCCAATACAGCTTCATTCCAGATCTTGTTTGATGAAATATCCCATTACATACCTTTAAAATCACTTCAGGTGATCCAGCTAGATATAATTCAATAGAGAGAGAAATTTTTCCCACTATCAGCGCAATGCATCAAGAATAGTCTATTAAATATAATAATTGACAGGTCCCAATCTAAAAAGATATTGAGTGTGTCTCAGACTCTAAATGTAACATACTTGAGAGTAAAACTATCCGAAGACTAATGTCTTTCAGATTTCAGAATGTTTCTGTTTTTTCCCAAATAAATGTAAAGAAATGTAAATAAAAAATAATGGGGGAAAGCTTTCCATTTAACTAACAAATAATATTTCTAGAGCTGAGCACCGGAGCTTATCCAAAAGCTTGGGTGTTTTCTTTTCCTCCCAGCAGAAAATTGCTATGTTTAGGTGGAAATACAAAAACTAAAAACTTTTGCCTGGAAATGAATCATAGAATCATAGAATATCAGGGTTGGAAGGGACCTCAGGAGGTCATCTAGTCCAACCCCCTGCTCAAAGCAGGACCAATCCCCAATTAAATCATCCCAGCCAGGGCTTTGTCAAGCCTGACCTTAAAAACTTCTAAGGAAGGAGATTCTACCACCTCCCTAGGTAACGCATTCCAGTGTTTCACCACCCTCCTAGTGAAAAAGTTTTTCCTAATATCCAACCTAAACCTCCCCCACTGCAACTTGAGACCATTACTCCTTGGCCTGTCATCTTCTACCATTGAGAATAGTCTAGAACCATCCTCTTTGGAACCACCTCTCAGGTAGTTGAAAGCAGCTATCAAATCCCACCTCATTCTTCTCTTCTGCAGACTAAACAATCCCAGTTCCCTCAGCCTCTCCTCATAAGTCATGTGTTCCAGACCCCTAATCATTTTTGTTGCCCTTCGCTGGACTCCCTCCAATTTATCCACATCCTTCTTGTAGTGTGGGGCCCAAAACTGGACACAGTACTCCAGATGAGGCCTCACCAATGTCGAATAGAGGGGAATGATCACGTCCCTCGATCTGCTGGCAATGCCCCTAGTTATACATCCCAAAATGCCAATGGCCTTCTTGGCAACAAGGGCACACTGTTGACTTATATCCAGCTTCTCGTCCACTGTCACCCCTAGGTCCTTTTCCACAGAACTGCTGCCTAGCCATTCGGTCCCTAGTCTGTAGCGGTGCATTGGATTCTTCCGTCCTAAGTACAGGACCCTGCACTTATCCTTGTTGAACCTCATCAGATTTCTTTTAGCCCAATCCTCCAATTTGTCTAGGTCCCTCTGTATCCTATCCCTACCTGCCACCGTATCTACCACTCTTCCTAGTTTAGTATCATCCGCAAATTTGCTGAGAGTGCAATCCACACCATCCTCCAGATCATTTATGAAGATATTGAACAAAACTGGCCCCAGGACCGACCCTTGGGGCACTCCATTTGATACCGGCTGCCAACTAGACATGGAGCCATTGATCACTACCCGTTGAGCCTGACAATCTAGCCAACTTTCCACCCACCTTATAGTGCATTCATCCAGCCCATACTTCTTTAACTTGCTGACAAGAATACTGTGGGAGACCGTGTTAAAAGCTTTGCTAAAGTCAAGAAACAATACATCCACTGCTTTCCCTTCATCCACAGAACCAGTAATCTCATCATAGAAGGCGAAATCCATGCTGATTGTTCCTGATCACTTTCCTCTCGTGTAAGTGCTTCAGGATAGATTCCTTGAGGACCTGCTCCATGATTTTTCCGGGGACTGAGATGAGGCTGACTGTCCTGTAGTTCCCAGGATCCTCCTTCTTCCCTTTTTTAAAGATGGGCACTACATTAGCCTTTTTCCAGTCATCCGGGACTTCCCCTGTTCGCCACGAGTTTTCAAAGATAATGGCCAATGGCTCTGCAATCACAGCCGCCAATTCCTTTAGCACTCTCGGATGCAACACATCCGGCCCCATGGACTTGTGCACGTCCAGCTTTTCTAAATAGTCCCTAACCACCTCTTTCTCCACGGAGGGCTGGCCACCTACTCCCCATGCTGTGTTGCCCAGCGCAGCAGTCTGGGAGCTGACTTTGTTCGTGAAGACAGAGGCAAAGAAAGCACTGAGTACATTAGCTTTTTCCACATCCTCTGTCACTAGATTGCCTCCCTCATTCAGTAAGGGGCCCACACTTTCCTTGGCTTCCTTCTTGTTGCCAACATACCTGAAGAAACCCTTCTTGTTACTCTTAACATCTCTTGCTAGCTGCAGCTCCAGGTGTGATTTGGCCCTCCTGATTTCATTCCTACATGCCCGAGCAATATTTTTATACTCTTCCCTGGTCATTTGTCCAATCTTCCACTTCTTGTAAGCTTCTTTTTTATGTTTAAGATCCGCAAGGATTTCACCGTTAAGCCAAGCTGGTCGCCTGCCATATTTACTATTCTTTCGACACATCGGGATGGTTTGTCCCTGTAACCTCAATAGGGATTCCTTGAAATACAGCCACCTCTCCTGGACTCCTTTCCCCCTCATGTTATTCCCCCAGGGGATCCTACCCATCAGTTCCCTGACGGAGTCGAAGTCTGCTTTCCTGAAGTCCAGGGTCCGTATTCTGCTGCTTACCTTTCTTCCCTGTGTCAGGATCCTGAACTCGACCAACTCATGGTCACTGCCTCCCAGGTTTCCATCCACTTTTGCTTACCCTACTAATTCTTCCCAGTTTGTGAGCAGCAGGTCAAGAAAAGCTCCCCCCCTAGTTGGCTCCTCCAGCACAGGAAATTGTCCCCTACATTTTCCAAAAACTTCCTGGATTGTCTATGCATCGCTGTAGTGCTCTCCCAGCAGATATCAGGATGATTAAAGTTGTCCATGAGAACCAGGGTGTGCGATCTAGTAGCTTCTGTGAGTTGCTGGAAGAAAGCCTCATCCACCTCATCCCCCTGGTCCGGTGGTCTATAGCAGACTCCCACCACTACATCACTCTTGTTGCTCACACTTCTAAACTTAATCCAGAGACACTCAGGTTTTTCTGCAGTTTCATACCGGAGCTCTGAGCAGTCATACTGCTTCCTTACATACAGTGCTACTCCCCCACCTTTTCTGCCCTGCCTGTCCTTCCTGAACAGTTTATAACCATCCATGACAGTACTCCAGTCATGTGAGTTATCCCACCAAGTCTCTGTTATTCCAATCACGTCATAATTCCTTGACATCAGCAGGACCTCCAGTTCTCCCTGCTTGTTTCCAAGGCTTTGTGCATTTGTATAAAGGCACTTGAGATAACCTGCTGATTGCCCCTCATTCTCAGTATGAGGTAGGAGCCCTCCTCTCACAGACGTTCCTGCCTGTGCTTCCTCCTGGTATCCCGCTTGCCCACTTACCTCAGGGCTTTGGTCTCCTTCCCCCGGTGAACCTAATTTAAAGCCCTCCTCCCTAGGTTAGCCAGCCTGCTTGCGAAGATGCTCTTCCCTCTCTTCGAATGGGAAGTTCGATGGAACAATCTCAATTTGGAAGTGCTGCTGAATTGCCTTATAGGAGTTGTAGTTCATATGCCCCATGCACCCATTCTCCTCTAGAGGCCAGACTCCCCAGTCAAACTTCATTTCCCATGGTGAACCATGGTTTCAACTCTTGGAGAGAGTAGGTGATGCATTATGGGAGTCCCTGACCATGCTTGGGAGATGTAGTCCAGAGAGGGGGTCTGTGACATTATTTGATTAAAATATGACCATATAGATCATTGTTGCTACCATTGTTATATATTTGCAGCAAATATTGTACAAAGGTTGTTGAGTGAGGTGTCTGTGAAAACGTTATGATTGGCTGGTTACGATTATGCTATCTGTATGCACATATCATTTTTGCATGTGAAGTTCTGAGTCTTGGCTCTATACTTGGATTTCAAATGTTTGCTCATGGGGGAACATCCACAAAGTAATTATCCAACTCATCTTGAAGAAACTATTCAAATTGAGAAGCCCATCGAAAGAACATTTAACTGACAATGGACCATGGGAGATGTCGATCTACACTTAATGAAATTTCTTGCTGTGACTAGGCAAAATGCATGGACATGTGACTTGCCCACGTGACTCCAAACTCCATCTTGTTGTTGTAATTTTCCACAGTAAGAACAATAGGGTGCCCTCCACATGAAAAAAGCTTCAGTCCTGCTTCTTACCTCTGGAGGAACTTTGTTACAAACTGAAGCTCTGAACCAAGGACTGAATGACCCATCCAAGCTGTGGATGTACTCCAGAGACTTGACTTAAGCAAGCAGTTTATTCCATCAGTGCTACAAACCTGAACCAAGGACTTTGGCATTACTAGATGTAATTGATCCCTATAACCAATTTTAATTTTCTTTCTTTTCTTTTTCTTTCTTTTCTTTCTTTCTATGAATAAACTTTTAGATACTAAAGGATTGGCACCAGCATGATTTTTGGGAAAGATCTAAGTTACATATTGACCTGGATGTATGGCTGGTCCTTTGAGATCAGAAGAACCTATTATTTCATGACACCGGTTGTAAATAACCACTCATCTCTGAATCCAGTATTTTTGCTGGTGATATAAGAATTGGAATGCCTGAGGAAACTGCCTTTATGTTTTCTTGTTAGCCAGTGTGGTGAAACAGGAATTTACTTTTGTGGCTGGTTTGGTATATCTTATAAAAGAATAACCACCAGTTTTGGGTTGTGTTTGCCCTATTTCTCAGCAGTTCGTCCTGAATTTGTCATTCTCAGTGGTGACCCACAAAAGGCACGGCTACAGGGTCCAACCTAGAAAAGGAGAATGGGGACATGAGGCTACTGAACTATAACTCCAAAGAAGACCCACGGCAGCATTTCTAAATCAAACTATTTTGATTCTTATGTATTTTTTGACAGAAAATTGAATTTTTCTGTAGAAACCATAGACTTAAAAAAGAAAAGAAAAGTAAAAAGCCCAATTTTATGTCAAAACAGTTTAGGTGCTCTACTGAACATGTATTTTCATTATTGCTCATTTGGATATACAGAAAAGGAAATCATTAAGAAGCATTGTTTCTGTGAAGCAAACATTTTTATGCTATTTTAGTTTTTTTGCTGGATTGATACATTAAAACCCTCTATCCACTGACAATGGGTAGTGGAGGATTCTCCAATGTGCCTGAAACTTATCCTGGGTGTGACACCAGTAGGCATGAGGGAGCAGATCAGACTCAGTACCCAATCTGTTTTTGACTTCACCTGCACAAATGCAAACAATGGTAGCAATTATGGGGGTAGTTTTATAACATCCACTGGGCAGTGGACTGAGATTGCAGATATCAGCCATGGAACAGCCATCAGATAGTAACTGTTAGGGCTGGTCTGCACTGCAAACTTGCATCAACTTGTCTAAGTTGTTCAGGGGTGTGAAAAATCCACACTCCTGAGTGTCATAGCTATGCCGACCTAACCCCCAGTGTAAACAGCGCTAAGTCAATGGAAGAATTCTTCCATCGACCTAGCTACCACCTCTTTGAAAGGCTACAGATGTGCTGCTGTAGTGTTTTAAGTGTAGACATAGCCTTAGTTAATACCAATTTGGGATGAATTTAAGTGGGCAACATAAATGGAAAGGCTCTGTTCAGTATCTCATGACCAATGCTGGGCTTCTGCTCCTATATGACACTGAGGATCTTGAACTCTTAGTGACTTCATTGGGAATTGAGGGCACTCAAAATTGCACAGAAGGTGCATAGCATCCTTTCTGAGTCACTGTCACTCTTCGCTCTTACACAGCACTTTTCATCTGTAGACCTCAAAGTGTTCTAATAAGGGAAACTAAGGCAAAGAGTAGGTAGGGTGACCAGACAGCAAATGTGAAAAATCGGGATGGGGATGGAGGGTAATAGGAGCCTATATAAGAAAAAGACCCCAAAATCGGGACTGTCGACTATAAAATCGGGAAATCTGGTCACCCTAAGAGTAGGTAATGCCTGTGTGGGTCAAAGTCACAGCTAAGAGCAGTACTCAGGTCTCATGATTCCTGACACATATTTCAGTGCCCTCTCTGCTGTACCAACATTAGAAATAAAGTGAGATACAATATCTGCCAGAGGAAAATTGACAATCCCTGCAGAAACATTAATTTCAGCTCCTTAGATAGTATTATTAAAAATGGAGACAAAATTATTAACTACATTATCTGAAATCAGGCAAGTATTGCTCATGTAAATCAAACCTGTATGTTCTATTGGCACAATAGAGGTAGTAAAAATTGTAGCTATGTATAATATTTAACACAAAAATCAATTTAGTTTTAATAATTCTTCTTTGGGTTTTGTGGTCTCTGTTACTCCCTGGTTTTCTTGTAGCAGTGAAAATAGTAAACCATGCTAAAATAACTACCTAAGAGAGGTTGTAGCCTGATACAAAAACTGCCATTAGTAAAAATTTCACATCGTATTAGTAGAGAAACATGTTAATAAAACAGAAATATCACTAATAGGATTCTCCTCTTCCTTGTGCAGTATCTTTTCTCTTGTAAGTTGACAAAAGAACATTCAAAATTCTGAGCTATAGTTCTCATGAGAAATGCCTCTGTCACTTGAGGAAAAATGTATATTGAAAAAACACATGTTATGTGCATCTTAAATATTTATAAATTCACAAGTCACTGCAAAAATGTGTTCCTTAGACTGACACACTGTGTGATGTTGAAAATTATACTCCTGATTATTATTATTTTTTTTTTTGCTGCCCAAGGCTTTATAAATGATAGCTTTGGATTCAGAAAATCTTTGATTGTTTTTCACGATCCTGAGTCAATTAGAGATCCATCAAGTCATAAATAAATTAGAAATATAATGTATGTTGCAAACATGTGTCAAAGAGCCTACCTATAAAGGAGTTTGTAAGAGTTTTTGCAGTGTATGTGGTATTTTGCATAAATAATTGTGCCTTGCTATTTTAATATCTTCACGTTTAATTTGTTTGTGCCATGATTATAGTAAACATATACTCATTTATATATTTCATCAGTTCTCTGCCATTATAATCTCCAGCACTTCAACATCTGAAATATGCTAGAGTGCAGCAGTCTGCCCTGATGACAGTTACAATATGTGAGGAACTGCATCATCCATCTGAAGGGAAGCAAAAAAAAAAAAAACAGTCACAGGCCTGTGCCTTTTTCTTTGCTTTTGGGGCCAAATTCTGCCCTTGGTGATACAGGTATAAATCTGGAATAAATCCATATAAGAATGAGAGAAGTGGCCTTCAGTGCATTCATTGTGGGTCCCTAGGAATGCTGAGTAGTCCCAATTACATTTGTTAAAGAACAATGAATGGTAAATAATTCAGTTATTTCAAAGACACCTCCTTATGCCACACAGCTCTGCAAACTGCAGAATATGATAACTTTTGAAGACATTTTTCTAAGTGTCAGTGAGATGCTTTGATGTGTCTATGGGGTTGAAGATGAATGTGCTTTTATACTGACTGCGCTGCATGTATTAAATTATTAAACTTTTTAAAGTTCAATGTACCTTACCATCTGTGTGTGTGTGTGTGTGTGTAACAGAGAGACACACAAAGACCCTTGGCAAAGGGTCTCATCTCAGATCTGACGAACTCACTACACCAAATACATGTCTTACAGGATATTTATCCATAAAAAGTAACATGTAAGGTATCTACAGAAAGCTCATAACTTGTCAAGATTCATAATCATTGTGACTTGTATGTATGGGAAATATGTAAGGAATTATTTATATTGAATATATGCTTTATGGACTTGGTGTAAAAATTAGTCACCAGGAGATAATAATTCTTGGTGATGTCCCATTCAGGCACAAGGGAATTGTCATCTCACAGTGTTCAGCAGTGATGCAATGCAAGGCTTAATTGTTTAGTCTTGCTCAATCTCAAGACTTTCATCAGAGACCACTGCGTACAACTGAAACCTCTTGAAGGTAAAAAAGAAACATTACAACAAGATGAGGGTTCACCTTGTCTATGACTATAAAATGCGACATCTGCTTTCTGAGCAAATGCAAGAAACAAAACATTATCGCCAGAGGTCTCAACTTCTATAACCTCTGACCACTACATAAAACTCCAAATATGCCAAACAGCTCTGCAGAAGGACTTCAGAAAAACTGAGGAACCACTTATTGCGCCTCACATACTCCAGAAGGGAAAACCTCAAACAAAAAATCATCACGCTGAAAGAATGAAAAAATCAGGAAACTTACTGGGAAATCTTTCAAGAAATCCAAAACGGCTATAACCCTCCCTGCCCCCCTCCCACTGCATGACAGCTATCCAACACAAGAACAAAAGAACCAACTACAACAACTCCAGACCCACAGAAAGCTACCATGGCACTGGGAACCACCACCTGGACAGTACAAGAAACCCCAGTATAATCAGTTTAGCAAGACTACCCCTAACCAGAGCTGAATTATCTGTACTTTCCAAAGGACTAAACTTCTGCCCCATCACAGAACCTGATACCATAATAATGTGGAGAGCTAGAAGAATTCTTCTGCCAACTCTGCCTCAACGAATTCTTTCACAGCAATGATGACACCACCTACAATTGCCACATCCCCACTGACAGTTATAAGAAAAACAAATCATCTGAGTACCCCACAGTGGATGAAACTACACTTTTGATCATTACATTGATTAATTCAGGGGAAAAAAAGAAGGTGAAATCCTTAACAAACATCACATCCACCACAATCTCTATGCCCCTGAGATGACAGCTATGCAGCCCAGGAAATCCAACCACCAAATAGTGACCAAACCAGAAGATAAAGGGGGTGCCATCATAGTCCTCAACTGTGAGGGCTATATTAACAAGGAAAACCAACAACTTTCTGACACCACCTACTATAAAGAACTCAAAGATGACCCCAAACCACAATTTACCCAGGAATTCATGGATATCATGAAAAACTTCCCCAAACAACTTCAAAAGAAGCTCTGCAGTCTCATTTCCCATGAGCCCACCTAAGGGACCTTCTACATGCTTCCCAAGATACACAGACAAGGGAACCGAGGCAGACCCATCATATCTTGCCACGGCACTCTTAATGACGGAACACTGGGACTCATAGAAACCATCCTCAAACTACTCACCACACAAAGGGCCAGCTTCCTCCAGGACACAACCAACTTCCTCCAGAAACTCTGCAGCTTAACAACCTCCCTCAGAACACCATCCTTGCCACCACTGATGCCACCTCCCTATATACCAATATCCCTCACAATAATGGATCACTGCCTGCCTCAAATATCTACAAGACAGTGGACAACCATCAGATATCCACAACAAACACATAGCCAAACTCATCCATTTCATCCTCATCCTTAACAATTTTATGTTCGACAACAAACAGTTTGTCCAAACCTTGGGAACAGCTATGGGTGTTTCCCAGTATCCCTACCTCTTCATGGGCCATTTTGAAGAAGAATTTCTGGACAAATACACTATTAAACCATCGCCAGAGATACATTAATGTTATTTTCATCATCTGGAGAGACCTAAACTCCCTCATATAGTTCCACCACAACTTCAAGAACCACCACCCATCTATTAAACTCTCTCTGAAACACTCCCACACTAGCATCAACTTCCTGGACACTGTGATCAGCTTGAACAATGTAAAGCTACAGACAATTATATACTAGAAACCATGGATCACCACTCTTACCTTCATAGATCCAGTAACCACCCCAAATGCACCAAGAAATCTGTAATCTACAGGCAGGTACTCAGATACCACAGAATATGCTCCAAGGACAAAGTACGGGATGAATACTTTAAAATACTTAACAATGCCTTTACCAGAGAAAAATATTGCATCAGAGAAGTAGATCACATCATGGAATAGACCGTCCAAATACCCAGACAGAACATCCTTCAATACAGAAATAAAACCGCTCCAACTGCACCTGTCTAGTTGTCACCTATCAACCCACACTGGAGCCCATACAGGGTATCATCAAACAATTAAATCTCATACTCAATGGGGATCACATCCTGAAATAAATCATTCCTGAATCACCTTTTCTGGCCTTCAAACTCCCCAACCTCTCCAAGCTCATCATCTGAAGCAAGCTCTCCACGAACCTGGACACACCAACTCAAAGTAGCATCAGGCCCTGCCAGAACAACAGATGCAAAACTCATAGACATATCTCCACTTCTACTATGACTAACATCCCCTAAACACACTTTTCAAGATTTATGAGTACTACACATGCCTATCACAACATGATATACCTCATCTGATGCATTAAATGCCCCAATAACAACTATGTGGATGAAATGAGACAATCACTATGCTCTTGAATGAACTAATACAGAAAGATGATAAAAGACAAAAACACCCTATCATCTGTGGGGGAACACTTTTCACAAAGTAATCACTCTACATCTGACCTCATAGTCCTCATCCTCAGCGAAAACCTGCCCGACACCTTGAAAAGATGAACCTGGGTGCTTAAATTAATAGCTTTGCTAGATACTAAAAATCATGGACTGAACAGAAGAACTGGATTTATGGCTTATTACAACAATCTGTACCCACTAACTGCCCCCCCCCCACACACACACTTTCCTCCCCCTCTTTTATCCCCTCCTATGATTGGAGAGCTGTTAACAGGCTACTTCATTGAGAATGGTCCCTTGAAATATGTGCTAACTACTTATGCTAAACAATCTGTTCTACCTTGTATTTCGTTTGGGCACATCTACACTACAGTTAAGTTGACTTAAGTTATGTTGATGGTTATGTCGTTTTAATAACATTGGTTGTGCACATCCACAGAACACTCCTTGTGTCGGCGAAGGATGTCCACATCCGTTGCTTTTACATTGACAGAGAGAGTGTTGCATTGTGGGTAGCTTTCCCACTGTGCAACCACCACTCTCTGTTGTTGGCAGTTCTGGAATGGATTGCCATGCATCATGAGGATATGCTCGCCATCCCGTAATGCAGTTCTTTCTATCTCATCATTCCAGTGGCTTCCTACTTCATTTCATGCCATTTTTCAACAGCTCTTATAAACTGTGTGCCTGTCATCTCTGCCTGACAGCATGGATCCCGAGCAGTGTGCCAGTCTGGTGATTAGGGTTATGAACACAATGTGCCTAGTCCTCCAGTATTTCATGAGCTGTGACTCAGAGAGTAAATCGGTGATGCCTGACCTGCTGGCTGCCATGGAAACAAATAATTCAAGATTACTGCTGGCATTCATGGAATAGCTTGTCACAGTGGACCGTTGGTACTGGGCTTGGGAAATAAGCACTGAGTGGTGTGGGATCACATCATGATGTATGTATGGGATGACCAGCTCTGCAACAGACTGAACTTTGAGGGGGAAACCTACTTTATTAGATAGGAAAGGTAACTATTCAGAAGTGTACACCCAGATTTGCATTTTATTATTTTCTTTTGTATTGTAACCCTTTGTTTCCAGCACTCTCCCTTGTTTCTAGCTAAATCTTTATTCTTTCTTAAACCTACTTTTGTTTTATTATAAGTGCTCACAAGTGCTGTGTCGTTTTCAGGAACGGTGGTTTAAGGTAAAACTAGTAAACTGGGGTATGCTGTTTCTTTGGAGGCAGAGGATTTGGGATATCTGTTAGTAGCCAGAATCAGCGACTAGATATCACATGGGAATGATTCAAAAGGATTCAGGGATGGGGGTGCACCTACTGTTAACTTGCAAGGCAAAGACAGGGTTAGCATAGCATAGAGGAAAGTGCTTAAGTGGCTGAAAGGCTAGTGTTAGGGACTCCGTCACGCTAGAGGCGTGGGTGACAAGGTGACTCACAGTCCTTAATGACCCGAGAACTGTCACAATAATTATAAAATACATAGCTAAAGCCAAGGTTGGGAGAGGATTTACAATTTAAATTTGTTTCTGGATCTGCATACAAGTATCTAGTTTTAAAGTTTAGTGTAAATACATTACACTTTTGTATTTAAGATCCAAAGAGTCTCAAAACCACTAACAATTGTAGTAAACTTTCTCAGCTTGAAGTTATTCCCTGCATTTCTTAGATCATATAAAGCAATACAAAATACTATTTTTCACAGTGTCCCCATCTTCCTCACCCCTAGAGCATTTGGTGTGCTTTACAAAATTAAAATATTCTAAAGAAACAATAGCTCCCTACCTTTCACCATCTTCTTCAAACAAAGAAACAAACACTGTTCTTTTGCAAAATATTTCAGTGATGATCTGTCCTCTTATTGACTCTATAACCAACACTTGAGGATAGGGTAACTCTATTCACATGAGTACTCCCAGAGAAGTAAATATCCCCTAAGTAAAGTAATATGCAAGCTGAAGCATTTTCAGGACCTAGGCCCATATCTCCATTCCTTTGAATTGTTAACCCAGAGTTTGTATTTGTGTTGTACGTCAAGTTCCTTTGAACAGGACTCTGGTTATTTTACATAGTAGCAATGCACTGTATAAAGTCCGCTTATGTCATTCCCTAAATAATATTTTAAAATCATAAAGTTAAACATAAACCCTCAACAAACATAACTCAGAGCAGCATCATTAAAGAAGGGTGGTTCACTGTACAGGAGCTGAAAGTGATTAACACAGAAATGTTTGTGCAACTATTGTGTTTTAATCATTTTAAACAGAGAGAGGTAGACAAGAAAGTAGAGACACGACTGGAACCAAATTCCAAGCACCAAGGGCTATCACAGCAGAAGCTTAGTCTCACCTGCTGGCCTAAGATATAATGGTGGCACTTGAAAAAGGAAACAGTGACAGTTAAGAAGGCCAAATAGATAAAAGATATTGTCAGTTCCTTTAGTAAATATAAATAGTAAGCATAGACATTGAAATCATCCTGCAATGATGGAAACCCACTGGAGATTTATAGATTACCCACCACTGCGTTTGAGCCATGGGCTGTTGCTTAATGCTTGTTATTATGAATCATTTTAATTATCTATTTTCAGATGAAAATCTTATTTTTTAACCCCAACTCAAAACAATGGAGCTTTTTTACATTCTGTTTTAAGAACCCTGCTGTTGGAGCCATGTTGTGATAATGCAGCCTAGCTAAGACTACCAGATGTATCGTAGCAGAACACAGACACAGAATTAAATAGCCAAATAATATCTTCAGAACTGAAGTTAAAAGAAACTATGGTTTGAGGGAGAAAGGGATTTTAAAAAAGTCTACTACCCTAATCATTGTTCAGACAGTAGGTAATTGATAAAGTAAATGTTTCCGTTATTTTGGCTGTGCATTGCAGGGTTTTCTAAATTAAATGCTGCCCAAATTTGCAAGCCAGACTTGTGAGCAAATTTCTAAACAGACCTTGCACAATATAACAGAGAAGCCGATGGCATGGATCAGCATGCACAACAGAAAATTTTGGGCTTGGTCCAACAAGGAGAACTTTGTGGGTATCCAATTGAAGTCTGTAGAATTCTGCCCATATCCATGAGTGCACTTTGCAAATCTAAATGCAGAATCTGGCCCTCCGTCAGCAAGTTTTCCCCAGAAAATTTTATTTTTCAGGCTTCAGGTAAAATGTTTTAAAACAAAAGAAACACCTCTATTCTGAGGCCTACCATGTGGCCTCTGAGATGCATCTTATCCTCAATTCCTGACAATATTGTGGGCTCGCAGTAGTGGGACAAAGCTAAGGTTGCGTCAGACTTTTCTGTTTTACAGGGTCTGTACCTCAGCTTTTTTCAGAACTCGGTTTTGTAAACAAGCCAAGGGGAATTTAAACCATATTTCAGCCACTAATTAATGTGTGTATGGAGTGATCACCAATGTGTATTTTGTGTTTGTATGTTGTTGGTTTTGGGGAAATTTGGAAAAACAGAAACACTAGCAAAGCCTGATTATTTTCCCTCCCACTTACACAGTGCATGTTTGCTGCCCCCTGTGACTGCCTGAGAGGTTGTGACATCAGAGGTAATCAGCTACCCATCACCTCCTTCCAGTTTATTTGCATAGTTGGGGGAGTCACTAGTGGCATGGTTGTCATGGCAACAGCTGCTTTTGCTAACTGATTTCCCTCAGACAACCATGATATCATTACAAAGAAGGGTCCCAGGAGGAGCTGCAGTGAGAGCAGTCTGGGGCTGGATAAGTTCCTGCTTCACTCGTTTGGGTTTGTATTGGGGTAAGTTACACTATTTCTTTTCGAAGGGTGTTTATTACTTTTCTCAGAAAGGGTTACATGAATTCCTGTATACTGTTTATAGCATCTTAGAAAGGCTGTGGCTTTCTCAATATGTACCTTTTGTAAGAGGTGGGAAATTATAGCTGAGAGTCCCTACTCTGTTCCACAATTAAAAATAAGTGTAATTTAGAAGTTGCAATAAAACTGCAGTTGCGTTAAATTGTATTTTGGTTGAATACAGTTTAATTTAAATGACTTTCAAGATATTGGTGTAAAAGCGTGGCCACTTCTCTCTCGTGAGCGCCTTCTGCTGGCCGGGTGCATGCCTGCACTCTTCTGTTTTTTGCAGTACCCTCTGCAGGTAGTTTCTCTTTTCAAGTGGATTTTCAGTGACTCAGCCCTCCAGCCGAGTCACACACAGTCAGTATGTGAAATAACGAAACAACCCCCTACCGGGTTACATGGTTCAACAAATGGTTGGCCCCTCCCCAAAGTCCTCAGTCCCATCTCTGGGCCTGTTTAAACCTTTTTGGGCTCCAAATGAAACTTGTTGCTTCCTGGGCCCTTCACCACTCAGCCTGTGGCCGATTGGAGAAACTCAGGCACACCCACTACTCCAGGTCCCAACCCAGGGATCCTATGACTAGCAGCCACCTGCTGCTTCCTTTGCTAGTGTCTATTGCTGCATTCTTTGACCTGTTTCCCACTCTGTCCGATCAGCTTCTTGGGTCCTTGGCCTGTTGCCTGTTTAAGCAGGATTTCCTGCAGGCCTCCTTGCCTAAAAAGTCCATAACAGTCTCTGCCTTGTTCTCTCCGGGTTCTTTCTCACAGACCCCTTCACCTGGTGAACTTATAACAGTCCCTGGCCTTCTTGTCAAGGCTTTCTGTCCCAGGCCTCTGTGCTTGGAGAGCTTCACAGTCCTATTTCTGCTTAAGCAGGGTTTCTCCCCAGTCTCTGTGTTGAGTGTCCCAGCTAGTGACTGCTCTGTCCAGCTGCTGCAGCTTCCTTGGCCAGCCAGGAACAGCAAGTTTCCTCCTCTGGTTCCAGCCAGAAACTGAGCTGTGCAGGCCCTGCAACTCCCTTTTATATGAGCCTTGCAGACTCTGATTGGCTTCCTTCCCTGCAACCTCTGTAGACCACTTGGAGGACTCCACTCTATTGCTTTTCTTCTGGGGCGAGGTGTGGTAGGACCGGAGGGCCTTCTGGGGGGCTTCAAAGGGCCTGGTACACACCCTTACAGTTGGTCAACATGACACTGGCTGGTGAAATTTGGAGTCTCACAAAGATAACAAATATACATTGAAGAAAAATTTTTATTATTTAAACAGCACATATACATTTTCTTTCTATTAAAATGAAGGAAATTTACAAAAAATAATAATTTATCATTATTGATTAGAGCAACCTTAAACTAAACTGTAAGAAAGTAGCAAAATACAAACTTGAGGATTAAAAGGTTTAAAGATAGGAAGGGCCAGGATGAACATTAACCATGCAATCTTTAGTTGGAGCCCTTGTGCATATACATTATAAAGAGCCTTTAATTATATGATCCCATATTAGTTTCTACACAGGACCCCTGGTTCACTCAGTGCACAAGACGGATCTGTTCTGTAGCTGAATCAAGGTTGGAGTGAAGGAGTCTGCTGTTTGTATGACTCCTGGCTCATTTGTTACAGAGTTAAAAGGTTTGTAGTTATGAGATAGGGAACTTAAGGAAGAAAAGGATGATCTTGTGGTTATGGAAGTTGAATGCCATCCTGGAGACTTGGATTGTATCTCTGCTTCTGCCACCGAGTTCCTACATAATGCTGGGCAAGTCACGTGCATCAAACTTTTCACAGGTGTTCGCTTTTGCTTGTAATTAAAGGCTGTATTAGAATGCATATGCAGAGGGAGGCCAAATTAAAGTTGACTTGGCGAAGTTCTTTGTGGCATTTCCTAACTTGAGAGTGCTTGACTTTGCAACCTTTTAATTCATTTTAATCCTTAATTTGGTATTTCCTAAAATTTAATGATTTAGTATATTGATGAGTGCCACTTTAACTAACATTAAATGAAGGTTTTTTGTTTGTAAATAACATATACATGACATAAAGTGAAAATAAACAGAAAACCCATAGCATGGGATCCAGTCCCAGTGTATGTGGAATTTTGTCTTCTCCTTTCTGAATACCCTTTTAAAGCATTTATTGTATTTCTTCTGAGAGCCCTATTTGACCTGCAGCCCCAGCCAGATCTGCATATTTACCCCACGCTGTATGCCTGTGTGAGATCTAAGCAGGGAGCTTGTCCTTGTGTGCTAGAAGCAAGTAGGGCCTCAGAAGTATTATGGGGCTGTGAGACTGCTCTCATGCTAATCCACTGTTACGTTTTTGTTTTTTCTCTTATGGAAGCAGTTGGAGTTCATCAGACAAACACTAATCCTTGGCTTGAAACTAACATATACAACACACTAGAACGGTGTGAATAATGGATATTTTGGTTTACTGGCAATTCTAAAATATTGTAAAATATTTCATTTTGGGTTGAACCAATAACCTCCCCCCCTGCTTTTTTTAAATCAAGAAGTAAAAAAATAACGGGGGGGGGGGGAGTTGTACAAACTGTTTCATTTTGACAAAATTTGCTGTTTCAATTTCAACCATTTTTAAATGTTTTGATTTAAAATAATAAAATTTAAATAAATTTTGAGAAACAAAGGTTTTTCAGACCAAAAAAATCAAAACATTTCATTTTGACAATATTAAAACGTTTCAATACTTTCAGAATTTTGGGGAGGATTCTGACTGAATGAATTTGGCAAAACTCACATGAATTCATGAAACATTTCAGTGTCACTGAATCTCCATTTTTCTCCAAAAATATTTCCAGCTGAAAAATTTTACTTAGCTCTACTGCACGCATCTATCTCCCATGTGCATGCCACAGGGCTATTGGGAATATTTTAGATAATTATATGATCACACACTGTGTAGACCTTGCTGTATGAGAAACAATTACTAGGCCATAGTTTGGGAAGCCTTTGGTAGGACTTTCACCTGGCTATTTACCTTCCCAGAATCAACTACCTCGCTTCTCCTATCCAAGCTAGATTTTATTTTTCTTGTCATCTCCAGATGAAGTGAGAAATCCAGATATGTTCTCCTTCCTCTGAGGTTGGGACCACGCACCACTGACAGATCATCCCCCCCTCTCTCTCTATCCTACCTCCCAATTGATTTTTTCCCTTGTCTCCCAGGTGAAGCAAAGTGAAATTTTATCAGCTAGATAACAACAAAAAAGGTCTCATTACTTGTATTATGGTAGCACTTAGATACCAGGACTCCTTTGTGGTGAGCACTGCACAAACATATAGTGAGAGACAATCCCTGCCCCAAAGATATTACCATCTTAACTTGCTCATGGCAAAATTATGATGAGAACCCAGAGGATCAAGGGGATAGCTAGGATTAGAACCCAGATATTCTGGCTGCAAATCCAGTGCTCTATATTGCACCACACTGCTGCTCATCAACAATGTCATTTGAAGAAACAGATGAAAAAGCATGTTTGTGGAAAAAGCATTTATCTTAAGCGCTGTGGTAGATATGAGTACTTTAGTTTTACTTAGTACTTTAGGTTGCCAACTGTCCTCCTCTCTCTCTCTTTTTCTCCACCTCTCTTTTCATTTTCTTCTCATTGTTTGAAAAAAGAGGAGAACAAAATTGGAGAATGAAAACCAAAATCTAACAGTTTAATTTTCCAGGGAACAAGCCTGGTCAGTGGTGAGATACAAATGTAAATCTAAAAAGTAATGTTTTATAAATAAGCAATTTTGTGATACATTTCATGTCACAGCCTTAGGCTTCATAAGCAAAGAGCCTTTTTTAATTTATTTTTTTTCCCCTCTAGCTACTAGACTAATTTTCCGATGAACTGAGGCCATTCATCCTTGCTCAGATGACAGAAACTGACACTAATATCCACAAGCTTAAAGTCTGGGATTGTGTTCCTGGGAGACAAAATTCTTTTAGGTTTTGTGATTCTGGCTTATAGACAGTGTAAAAGTACCCTGCTCTCCAAAGCAAAGTTAAATATCTCTCTCAGCTCTGAAGATTGCTGACACAAAGCAGTGCACAATTGTTTTGAATCTCTTGTTAAGGATTTCTCAGGCCTACCACATTTGTTCACCAGTGTATTTTCTGCTCACTTACTGACGCTTTGTAAGCAGGACATACCTACAGTGAAAACCCTATCCCTCTAGGATACATTGTCAAAATAAATCTGCATAGATGTATCCTGTTTGTACAGGTTGCCAACAGTTTTCAAAATTTCAAAATCTTGCAAACAAAACAAAAAAGTGGATACAATTTTGACTAAATTCTTGTGAAAACCCTTTCCCCCATTTCTCAACAAATTTGAAATTCAGTATTAAAAATTAAATTTCAAAATTTGAAAAAAACAGGAAATTAAAAAAAATCAAACTTTCAGATATTTTGCCAGGTCTACTGATATGCTAAATTCAAGAACAAAACTTACTGTCACTGTACCAGTTCTACACTGATTGAGCTATGCACTGCAATCCATGGTAGCAGTTGTACTGAATTTTTAGTTTCGATTGGGTTGCATTGTGAAAAAGTTATTCTTGTTTTGCAGAATCTCCCTTCCCAGCAAAAGTAAACAAATAAATAAATAAAAAATAAAAATCAAAACCGACTGTAACTCTGATATCCTCCTTGTATGGATGGTTAGTATATTTTGAAGTCACCCTCAAAGAACTCAGGAGGTGTGACTCAAGCCAGAAATATATAGCATGAACCATCCAGAATGTGCTGATCATGTGATGGCAGTAGTTCCAGAAATAATCAAATTCAGGATGAACCTACCTGTTCATAGATAAGACAAGAATCCCAAAGGGGAAATAATCAAATAATCAAATGTTGTACCAGTAGGTCTCAGATTGCTGGTAGTGATACTGTAATAAATATATCTGATTTATTTCTAGTACTGAAGAGTGTCTCCCTTTAAACCTGATTTATAGATCTTTAGGCTTATTTGCTCATGAGTTTCTGAACATTTACTGAAACTTCCACCATTGCTACTGCATAGCTACTGAAGGGACTTATGCTTGCCGGATGACTGAGTTTTTCCAACACTTCTTTCCTCTAACATTTCAAAGTATTTTCAAAATATCAATGGGATTTATAATCCCTGTAACCGGCCTCAAAAATTATGGGTTTGGGCTTGCCTTTGTACATCTCTTCATGCCTTTATGAAATGCTCAAAGTACTTACATTGTAAATACCATTGGACAGGAACTGTCTTTTACTGTCTTTGCATAGGACGTAGCCCAGTGGGGCTTCAGTGTGTTTCGGAACTCTAGATGCACCATAATTCAAATAATAATAACAACCACAGCAAAGATGTTAGAACACTTAACCCTCCCCTCATATCCTACAATATGTTCACTGGCTTTTGCTGGAAATTCACAAAGTAAGGTAGGCATTTGACCACAAAAAACATGCAACCATTAGATTGGGATTAAGGATCAGTAACTATAGTCTTTGAATCTAGAATTGTGAAATGCCATTAGTATCTATTTTCCATGTAAAAGTAGTCTAAAGCCCATTCCTGCATTATTCTATTTTCTTGTAAAATTAATGAGAAGGCATGGATATTTCCGAGGCATCTTTAATTTCATTCATTGGAACAGAAAAACAAAACTTCAATTTGTTGGGCTTTTACAACTATTTTTCCTCTAGACTTTTGCAGCAGAGCAGATTAGATCATTTTGATATTGAGGTGATGTATAATGCCTATATCTGCTTTGTAATTGATTCCTAAGGCTTGGCTGAGTAGAAGAATAGAGTTTCAGAATTTCAATGATATTGCTTCTGTTCTCAGAATTACAATATGTGTTGTGACCACAAATAGAAAGACACAGTCTTGTAAAGACTATAGGTGTATGGAGAAACTTCTTTATGTGTTGCTGGTTTGTTGGCATGGCAGCATGATGACAGAAAATGGTTTAATCTAAAACACAAACGTTGTTGGTCATTTTCATGGAATTAGAAAAGATCATGAAAGAAAAGCCATTGCTTGCCTGGAGCTCTGCATGTTATTTAACTCATTGGGTGTTTGTGAACACACACATCACAATTTTATTACGAAACTACAGTCGTATCTTGGTCTCTCTTGTCCTTCCATAGCAAAAGGAAATAAAAGTTAAATACGATTCTGCCAGATAGTGCTTACTCAGTAGGATTGATTACATCTGCCTTTAATTGAAAACATTTGGGACAGAGCAGGAATCCAAATTTGGCTGGACTGGTTGCTTATATCAGGTGTCAAGAATTAAAGATATTCTGCTGAATTATCTGTCACAAAATACATAGTGCTAAATGATTTTGTTCCATTCATATGAATGATCATTTGTGGAATTTGCTACTGGCAATAAAACTAAGGAGTAGGTGGAGATAGGTGAGATCCTCAGTTGGTATAAAAGAGATAGCTGCATTGACTTCAGTAGAGTTACACCTATTTATATCAGTTGAGGACGTGGTTCTTTATTTTGTAACTTAAAAACTGATGAGTGTATTCATTGAAAGTGAGGGACTTGAGCTACGTGTAGTGTGGTTAGAACATTTTGCAAGCTGCCTGTCCTTTAACACACTGAAAAGAGACTGTCATCCAGGTCAAAGTGTGTATCTGTGACAGGGTGTATGTGGTTGGATATATAATGAATAAGGGAAATAGGATGAGACCAGTAAAGGCATTTTCACTTGTGACTTAAGATCGGCTCTGAACTCTGGTTAGAGAATTGAAAGCCTACTGCACTAATCCACTTCATCACATAGTCCAAACTACTGGAGTTTCCCTGATAAAAGAAGCAATAGGCTTATCAGCTATAGGACTTTTTTTTTCTGCTGTGTGATAGAAGATATTTTCCTATAGTACATATGCTTTAACATCTGTTTAGTTAACATACAATTTAAAATATTTTAATTATTTTATTAACAGATTCTGGGTAGTACAGCAACAGCATCAGCATCTAGATTCTAGGAATGATAGGCCCCTTAGAAAAAGAAACTGGCTGAACTGTGATTCAGTAATATCATATAATCACTTTTTTGGGAGGGACAGAGGAAGAAAACAGGTCTGGTAATTAAAACCAGATTATTTGTGTTCCGTGCTGGAAATGTAACACAATTGCCTTTTTGTTTCTATACTTTTCTTTTCCTTTGTAGGCTGGTAGACTTTATTGTGATTTGTATCAGTGTATTTTCTATTTTCCTTGGTTGATTCAAATATACCACTTTTCTGGCATTTGGTTCTATTGGTAACTCAAAAAACAATGTAAAATCAGCTTATACTTTCCCCTAAGCTTGCATGTTCCTAGAGTGGAATTAATGAGTCACCACTGCAACAATAAATAAGCAGTTTTTGCAGGGTTCCAGCACTGTCTATCTGTGTGGTGAATAGAAGAGCTCATCTTAGTATGTATGTGTCTACTGTTTATTTTTTAGAATATAAGATTCTCGGGAAGAGACTTGGATCCCAGTCTTCATTGGCACAGATGATCTTAAAGCTGGCATAACTGGATATGGGAGGCTCACCCATTGTTCGTAGATCTTCTGGTGGTGTAGAACCAACATACTAGTTCAATGTGCCACTATCTTCCCGGGAAAAAAAAAGTGTAGGGGAATGGCAGGGAAGACTACATGGCCAGTGCTTTACTACGCTCAGTTTATTTCCTTTGAGCCATTAAGTGCTGGTAGAATGTAGGCTCACCAGCCTTTAGTCAAATCCAACTTCAGATGGGTATTGGCCCATTGCATAGAAGGCCCAAGGTGAGTGAACTGTAAATGTGTTTCATGCCACCACTGCACTTGCCCCTTCTGAATTGCTCTCATTTGGCTGCAGCCAAGGCCTGGGACCTGGGTCTGTCTTTATACCATCTAGAGTGATGAGCACCAGTCAGAGGGCAACAGCTAATAAATGCAAGTTCTACTGGGTTCACTTAAGTGTGTATGTTTCCTTTAGGCTGAAGTTAACCTCCATTTTCTGGTAATCTAGCTTCCAATGTTGTATAATCCAAATGCTGGCTTGACTTTCTTTAACTATCACTCAATTCCTATCTGGTTCTGTCCCAAAAGAACATTTATGTTCACAGATAAATGCATTTTTTAAGCTGTTGGACATCCTGAGGGTCTGTTGAGCATGGTTTTTGTTTTCCTATCATCAGTTTTACTGTTTTTTATTTCATATTGTAAGTGTGATAAAGCAGTAGAAAACACCCAACACCACATTCCCCAGGAGCATTGTCCTTTATGAAAATTTTGTCCCTTTTGTTTCTTACATCAATTATTTCCCCAGTGTTACTTCCCTGAGCTGGCCTTTAAATCTGGGAAGCCAACCAGCTGTATGCCTAACATGGCCATTTTGCTACTGGTTGTCATATTTCCCTGTCTTCTAGCTGATAGTTTTTTTAAAAACTATCTTGTTATATTTTGCTCTTAGTTTCCCCCTTCTTTATTTCTGAAGAGATGGCATATTATCTCACAGTAAGTGCCATGCCAACTCTTTACAAATACTGTATTTTGAATGTGAAGAATAGTGCTAGCTAAAAATCTGTTGTTGATTTATTTCCTCTTCATGTTTCTTGGCTCCTTTCTCTAACTAGAGCAATGACATTGTCTTTTGTTATTGCAATATTTCTATAGTTTAATATTATAACATGGATTGTGGTGGTGTTGATGATCTCTAATTTTTCTGCTGCTATATATATTTAAGAGTTTATTATGACCAACATACAAAATATGCTGTGGCTCTATTGAGCTTTCAGTACAAAATCTTTTACTAATAAAATGAAATCATAATAAGAGAATTCTGCACCCAGTAGGGAGTTTAATTATTTTTGTCTTTTCCAGTAATTTTTTATCAGTTGGAGACTTTTCTGAGAAAAAAATCTTGATTGAAAGCCTGCCTATTTTCTTAGCGGGAATCCAGCAAGTGAAATGTGTATGTTAAGTATCTTAGGGAAAAGCAGGACCATGAAGAATCAGTCTTTTTTAGGGAAACACTTGGGAAGGAGAATGATCGAAAGTGCATATAAATAAAGTATGATTATTCCCTAAAACTACAGATTTATGATAGAGACACTGGAAGGGAGTGAAAAGGATTTTCCCCATCCATGAACTGTGCTTTCAAATGGTGCTTTCCCAAATCACAGAGAGTCTTAGTTCAGAATTTGAGATTTTTTTACCCCCACCTCTTAACTTTTGTCTTCCCTCCTCTTACCCCTGTCTCCTCAACAAAAACTCCACAAGCAAGCAAACAAACAACAAAAATCCCATCTCACAACTGGCTTCATTGGGTGCAGGTTTGGGTCTGAAATGTGGATTCAAAAGAGCATCTCTCCAAAAAGAAGGGTAAGAGAGCTGCTTCACCACCATCTTCTGCTTCCAGTTGCCTTTTAATAGCAAGTGCCTGGAGTATCTTTTTAATCTCTCCATTTGACAGCTGAGCCAGAGGAGGATCAGTTGATTGAGCATTTAGCGTTACTAGATGACTCCTTGTTGGGCCTATTTGCTGTCTCCATGTAATGAGGGAAAGGCCTTCCAGAGACAGTTGTGCATTCAGCTCAGGCTTTGTATATTCCAATTGCTGAAGTCCTGGGAAAAACACACAAATTTTATGACATCATAGGAGATGAAGGATGAAGAAATGTTGGTTCTGCTGATAAATAATGGGTTTATTAATTAATCTAGGCTGGGAGATTTGGCAAATGTGTCTTTTGTTTATCTGCATATCTAAATGTGACCATCAGTACTGCCTGGGTCCTGAAACTGAGGCTTTTCTTTCAACATACCACCAGCGTTTGTTGGTGTTTTCTGCTATCTTCCATAGAGTTAAGGCTGGAAATCTTTTAAGAAAACCCCCTTGGATAGTATCCCAGAGGTCAGATTGCATCAAGAGATGATCTTGCACTTTCATCTGTTGTCTAGGAGAATCACTAATTATCAGGCAGTGGGTATGACTTATGTCTGTTGAGTGAATACCTTCCGTGCTCTAGTTATTAGGGCATATATTCAGAAAGGCCAGGATTTGGCCAAGCATGCATTACTATGATGCTTTGTACACCAGCTCATTCAATTGCTTTGGCTGTAATAATCAACTAGTGGATCTGACTGAGGACTTCTGGGTGATCTCAGGAGTTCCAGGGAACTGCTTTACTTTTTCTTTTTGTACGAGTGTAACACCTAGAACACTTCAGGAATTCATTTTTTACCAGCTAAAATAATAAATAGTGTTGCCTTAAGAAACTGGGTTGGTTCTTTGCTCACCTGTTGATGTTTATGTGATTTGCTACAACTCACAGTTGACATCACTGACAATACTAGTCCATGCCAAGGCCAACCTTAAAGGAAGCACCAGGAAAGATTGAATTTTTAGTTGTCTATCTTCTTATATGAGAGACGTGAACTGGAGAAAAAATAAATGGTGATTGGATATGAATCTGCTAATGAGGGATGGAGGGAGATATAGAGGGCCCAGAAAGGTCACTGCTGCTGTTTAAAACAAAATCCGTTTTTATTCCAGAATTGGGATCAGGCTTGGGATCAGGATGAGAGGACTGACAGATGGATAAATACCTATTTTTAGTTTCAATCAATCATGGTGGATCATTCACTGTGTGACTCTGTTGCTGGGAGAAGAGTAAAGAGAAAGTAGTAAATGTTTTTTGCATCTGTCATTTTAAAGTATGGAAGCTTCCATATATCAGAATTATGGATCTAGTCTGAGAAGTGACTTTGTAAAGAATGACACGTTTGGGTTCCATATTTATTATCTCTACTTCAGATTAATACTAATAAAATAAAATGCCTTTTTCCCCCTAACAGCCACTCATCCTGGAATCTGAAAGTCAAGCTGGGTTCTTCCTAGCGCCTGCATCATCAACTGGAATTAAGAGCATAAACCTGTACTACTTTAAATCAGTGGGAGTTTTCCTATTCAGTGGGAGCAAGAGCAGGGCCTTAGTTAACAGGTCTGTTGACGTGTGAGCTAGAATAGAATGCAGCTCATTTTTCCTTTATTATGTTAGCTTTGCTGTGCTAACAAAAGGAATAAAAACTGACTTTAGTTAGTAAGACTATCTTGCACAACTCTAAAAGCATACAGAGAGCAGATCTGCTCAGAAAGAATGTGCTATTTCTATGTAGTCACTTGTTACAATAGAACAGCACTTTAATTCAGTGTCAGCGAGAGTCTCTTGCAGCTATTTCAGAACAGGAACAGACATACAAAGTGTATTTCAAACAGCAAGTAACTTTATTTCAACTCTCTTCAGGCTTCTGAACTTGGAGTGCTACTTATTTTAAAATTCTTTGCAAGCTTTCATCACCAAAAACTACTGTGATGCCATTTGACATGAAGCAATCTGACCAAGGGTGATGTGTCACGTATAAAACACCCTTTTTGGAGTGGATGTTGCCTAGAAATTGGGGAAGGGAACATCTGATTCAAACTGTTTTAGATTTTTATTGGACTGGATTTTTGCTTAAAGGTAACTTTGACTTATCTGTGGATAATTCATGAAATCTACTTTTTCTGATGTATCCTGACCAATTGATCTCTAGGGCACCAAACCAACAGAGAAATGTTTCCCTTCTTGTGACTGTGCTAGGGACACTTGAAATGTTCCTGGCTGCCATACTGAGTAAGTACTTCTATAAAGATTGTGTGTCTTGACAGTGATTAGAACAAGTGACTGAGAATCAGAACCCCTGGATTCTATTTCCAATTCTGCCACTGACTCAGTAGACCAGATTCAGATCTCAGTTATACTGGTGTAAATATAGAATAACTTTATTGATGTGAAGTAAACAGGGCTTTGGAGCTGTGCTCCGGCTCTGCTCCAACTCCAGGCAAAATCCTGCAGCTCCACTGCTCCGGAGCTGCTCCGCGCTCCAGCTCTGGGCTCTGCTCCAAAGCCCTGGAAGTAAATGAAAAGAGTCTGGCCCAATATAATAAATAGGTTAAGTTGCTTAACATCTGTGTACCTGATTTTGCCCTCATCTACATGATTGTACAGTACTTAGGAAAAACTCCATTGAAGTGAATGGAATTACCCCTGAATAAAAGTGGTGAAAGTGAGATCAAAATTAGGCCTTCTATCTCTCTCTTTATACCCAACTATAAAATTAGTTTAAAACCTACATCAACAGGGTATTGAGGCTTAATTAACATTTGTAAAGCACTGACACTGGTAATAGTGGTAAAAAGATAAAATAATTTTTTGAGAGCACCCCCAGTAGGACAAGTTCTGCTCTCAGTTATAGTTGTGTGAACCTGGAGTAACTCATTTATATCAATGGAATTACTCCAGTTTTAAATTGCAGTAAGTAAATGTGGAATCTGACCTTTAGTATCCAAGCCATTCTTGCTGAACACTGGAAGATATTTTACGGAAAGTATTAAATAAAATAAATAGGTCACACAAATGGGAATGAAAATGCTCTGATACTGTCCCCTTATCTTTAAACAAAATTCTAATTTGACTCTAGAGCAAGGAAAAGAAATGAATACTGTATGTGGTCCCATGTGAGCTGTCAGAATGATAAAACTGAATATTCTCTAAATCAGCTTTTCCATGGACAGCTGGTTCATCATCATTAGTATGTATATCCTTATTAATATCTAGGACACCCAGTTATAAGACCCTAGATTGAAGCAGCACTAAATTCTGAAAAGCTGAAATCACATTGTCAGTCTGTATGCACAACCTCATGCCAGAATGAACAGTGACCTGTTTGCTCTATATATTACCACTTCACTCCCCAAAAGAGTGAACCCTTTTTGTTATCATCCAAATGGAAAAAATAACATTTTCCATATCGTTATAAAAGATCACTTTAAAAAAAGAGGTAGGAATAAATGTGTCCTCCTGTTTGGAAGACTGCATGTATGCATACTGTGAGGATCTGTGAGGATTACTTTACTTGTCCCAAATCTATGTGAGAGGGTCAGTCACTGCAAAGTGCTTGGTAATCTGCAGGCTGAAGCAGTTTGATGTGGGGACAGACGGAGGCCTGAGGCTTCTAATGCAGAATCTGTGCATTAGATACAAATTATAGATAATCACTTTTAAAACCTATAAATTGCCTGGTTTATAAATATACTGCAGGTTCAGGAACTCTTTGAACTAAATCTGGAACATTTTACACCAGCCTACAGGTTGCTCAGATATGATCAGCACATCTGATTCAAGAGTTTAACAGAAAGCCAAAAGCTACCTTGACACATTGGGAGTGGTATAAGCATGACTTAAATGGAAATTAAAAACTTGGAGGTTTGTAGGATGAGTTTTTGCATTTGAAGGGAGCCTGTATTGTAGATGGACTTCACAGATTGCCTTGGAAGTCCTTATTTGCAGCAGCAGCATCTACTGGATGGTTGAAAAGGATTAACAATGCTGCTACATCTTAGAAATTTAGCGTATGTCTACACTTCAATAAAACACCCGAAGCTGGCCCTCATCAGCTGATTTCAGTTCTTAGGGCTCAGGCTGTGGGTCTATAAAATTGCAATGTAGACATTCGGGTCCCAGAGCCCAGACTCCAGCCAGAGCCTCTACACTGCAATTTTTAGCCCCACAGCCCAAGCCCTGAGAACCCGAGTCAACTGATGTGGCCAGCCTCAGGTGTTTTACTGCAGTGTAGATATAGTCATAGAGGCCTGTGTGAGGGTTGGCTGTGAGGGTTTGGATTACTCAGTCCCTGCAGCTGTATGCAAGGAGAAAACAAGACAGAAAAAAATTCTAGTGTAAGATGTACAAAAAGTTTTGAGTCTAGATTTCATTTGTTTCACCTTTAATCAGGTCTCAGAAGACCACGTTGTTGGCAGAAAAGGGTTTCAGACTTTGGTTTGTGTTGACTAATGAGAGATTGGTGGTTAGTAATGTATCAAAATCAGAATTTAACGATGGATTAGGCTCCTGCTTTTGCATGTATTACTGAATCCTGGTTGGAGGACACTGTTGAACTAGTTTTGGTGCAGTTGACTCCAAGTGGGTATGTGGTATAGCACGAACATAAGAGTCCTGGGATAGACAAGCATACAGCCTGCTGTGCAAATGCTGCCAGTACTTGGTAACTCACACTCAGGTTGATGGCAGTTCTTCCGAGGCAGCTCAGGATTTCATTGCACCAACCAAGGAGCTACCACTAATGGTGGTTGCTCAGCTCATACACCCAATAAACTCTTGATCCATGTTAGGGACCAATTTGTGGCTAAAGTGAACCTCTCCCATTGGGGTATTGAACCTATTGTGACGATCAGCCCAAAGAGGTTAATGGAAATTGAGTGTTTCTGGAGGGCTTAGGGGGATGATATTTTTCTTGCAACAGACTGATCTATTTATGAGCTGGTATTACAATATAGCCTTGTTCTCAGTTATCAGTGAAGTAGCACTGATAGACGTCCACTTCTGACTTCATTCTCACAGGTCGCTGTGACTTACAGGCCAAAAAAAAAAATGATTATAGCTCCAGTGGTCCTGAGCTGCTCTTAGATGATCATTATAGTAGCATTGTCTAGGGAGACATTTGTTTTACATCCTCATATAATCAACACAGTGTAACCATTTCTTTCAGATGTGGCTCTTATCACCAACAACCAGGCCTTTGTTACTTCAAGATTATATTACTGAAATATGCTCTATGTGGGGCAAACTTTAACTCATACCAGAAAAAGAAGCAGGGGCAAAATGCAGAAGTCTTCTCATTAAGTGGTATAACTTGTAAGAACATGACACCAGTGCTCCAATCTGCTGAACTGGCTGCCTTGATGGCTTTTGAATGGAGTTTAAGGCTTTGATTTTGATTTAAGCTCTAAATTTTGGGGGACCTGCCTACCTGAGAACACCTGTATAAGATAAAGGAAGATATTGGTGGGGCATGCTCTGTGAGGAATCCTCCATTATGAACTGTAATCCTCCCTACTTGGACAGATTTGGGATGTTTTTGAGTTTTCAAACCTCTGCAAGACCAGTTTCTTTACCCAGGCTTTTGGGGAAGGAAAGACACAAGAAGGGCTGGCATTTGTGAGTGAGGCGGGGTATTGTTGAGCTTTGCTTTCAGTTCTGGCTGGCTATTTCCTGATTTTGGGAATGAGACAAAGCTGCTGGCCTTACCTTCTATTTCATAATACTTTTGTTATGACCATGGCATTTAGAATCCAGGATAGGCAATTTTTAATGTATTGGTTATAAATTGAAATACTTAAAAATAAATTAAATGTACATGAGGGAAGAATCTGGCTGAAAGTGAAAAATCATTATTTTTGGCTTTATATAAGTGTATGTAAAAATGGAGGGAGGAAACAATAAATTTTGCTTATACAGTTTCACAAATTTTCCTAAGTGTGAAAAAGAATCTTAATAGCAACAACTGAAAGTCATGGAACTGTAGGGCAATTTTTGTAAATGCAAAATGTACAATGGTGAAATTTACAAATGGCAAATTTGATCATCGGCTGCTCTGGATTTACATCATTTTACGCTCTTGGTTTCAATAATTACCACAGATAATGATTCTACTCTGTGATACTGGTTTCTATCTCATTTTCTAAAGAAGGGGCAAATTCTTGAAATTTTACACAACGGGATCAAATTTAACAACATAAAATTATCAGCCAGATCCTCAGCTAGTGTAAATTGGAACAGCTTCGCTGAAGTCAGTGGAGCTACAGAGGTATACATCAGATGCGGATCTGCCTCATTATATGTATTACAAATACTACTGTTCATTTCACAGCAAAATATCCTGCAGAATCAGATATTTCACTCACCCCTGCTGCTTTCAGACAACACAGGGAACTAGTGACTTAGTGGCTTATGCACCTCCATGTGTCATTCCTCTTGAGTTCTTATACTCAACAAATTTTCTTTTCTGCACTATTATACTGCCTGAATGTGTCTCATGACTTTTCTGATTAGGTGACATCATCCTGAGTTAAGCAGCTTGTCTCAAAGAACTATCATTCTTGAGTAAACATATTATGCTTCACGAGAGGAGTCAAATACATTGGTAAGACAGAATGTTCTGTTCTTGAGTCTCAGCTTAAGAAAAATGAGCAGATGGTTAATAACAGAAACCTTAATTGTTCAGCTACTGAGAAACACGAAATAGAGAGGCTGTAACTTTGATCTATCAAATAATTTTGTCTCTGCTCACAGCCTTAACTGTAACCTTAGGCACTTTTTCAAGTTATGGGTATGATACATTCATTTGTAGCAAGCACATTTCATTTATCACATTGCTACCACTGCCCTGCTATACATAATTACTACATGTGACTATTTATCCTGAAAGTGCTAGGCAGTGGTCTTTGCACACTAGCAGCCTAACTGTTCTCAAGTTTTTTGTAAGCATTGTAACAAAGCAAAGATTTGAGGAGGGATTTGAAAGTGGATAATGAGGTAGCTTTGCGATGTTTAAGGGAACCACTTCCCAAACTTGAGGGGCAGTGTGGGAGAATTCAAACAAGTACCTTTGTGCTAACTTAACAAGTGGTTAATGGAGGCCTGGCATCATGGGCTGATCAGAGATGAGCCCAATTTTTTTTTTTTGTTTAATACTGTAGTAAGCTATGTCTCAGTAAGTAACCTCAAATGCCTTGGAAACAGCTTTGATCTTCCTGAAACATAACACTGCTGGGTTTGATAAGTACCCCAGGATCCTCTTCACGGTGTATGGCAGCCAGCTATGTAAAAGCACTGTGACAGCCAGAGGAAAAGATTCCGAGGCACTCCAAAGGGAGGCACGGACTGCTGCAGCTTAAGCAAAAGTCCCTTCAGAGAAGGAGGTGTCTGATTAGAGCAGGTAGGACAGAGGGCTGGTAGGTAACATTAAAATGAAGAAGTGGAGAAAGACAGCTAAAGTTCAGAAAGCCAAACACATAGACAGTAGAGACTCTCTTCTGGTCAATTATCTAACAACAAATGTTAGGCAAGCTGGACTCCTGCCATTGACTTGAACAGGAGCAGGAATGAGTCCTAGAAAATCAGGAGTGCTAATATATTTTCATCACATGATCATGGCTCTGTAAATCAGATTTGGTCCTCAAAAAAATCTCATAAATGTGCAGCCACAGATAGGAGTAGATTCCAATTTAAGATATTTAAACATGACTAAGTGATTCTGCAGAATCATTTAATATTAATGGACCTGGGAGATGATTAGTATGATGAAGCATGTGTAGTGATGTGATATGACCGAATGTAATATAAATAGATTAGCTGCTAATGAAAATTTATTTACAGTCTTGTTTAGACAGCAGATGTTGCAGCAGGGAGGGCAAAGATATCTGCAAACCTGCAGATACAAACAAAGGACAAGTTCTTCCCATCTATCATATTGTCCTCTCAATCTATGATGATTTCACAATGCCACTGATGAATTAGTAGTTATGAAAAGTTACTACATACTCAAAGGATATAGTTTATGTCCAATACACTTATAAAGCAATGCATATTGTAACTGTAAATAAAGTTTGTCTTCAAAGATTTTATATTACATATTATTGCCTAATTTAAAAAACAAATTTTGAAATAATGTTGAGTACCTAGCTACAAGGTCTTGTCTGTATCATATTCTCCTCTCCAAGATGACATGTCTGTGTACATATCTTTTTGGATCATTAAAAGTTGGTTGCATTTTCATAATGCACAAATATAGAGAGTATCATAAAGAGCATTTAGAGATTACCTCTAACAAGTAAATATTAATGCCTGATGTGTAATAGTCTCATCATATGGTAACAATAATTAAAATCAATAATAGTTACTGTATTATAGGTGAATGTAATAGATGTGGGCTACTAAAGAGCAGGCTGCCTAATTCCATGGGTTTTCACATATGACTACTTTTAAGACACTTTTAGAGGGTATATAAGCAAATCAATTATCTGTTATTAATTAGTATTGAGATTGCAGTAGCACCTACATGTGCTAGGTGCTTTTTGAACATAGAAGAGGTGGTCTCTGCACCGAAGGGCTATAGGAAAATCCCCTTCTGATTGGCTGCCTTACTTACTTCCTCCCTGTCTTCTTGGGAAATTGTAGCCAATTGGAACGGTTTGATATAGCTTTCAATCAACTTTGGCTGTTTCACATCTCAGTGCATGCAGAGTTGCCAGACCAAACTCATATACACACTGCCCCAATACCAAGCCAATGGGAGATCAGAGGAAGAGGAGTTTCCAAATGGTGCTAACTCTGGAGGACCAAAACCTCAGACACAGAGAAAGTAGTCTTCCGCCTTACTTGGCCCTGGGAAAATATGGAGAAAGTTTGGGGTGGAGGAGTGCACCTTCAATTAATGTGCTGGGAGAATAGAATGCGAGTTGAATAAATAGCCAAACAACAACACTTTCCTGACAAGCTCTAATATGAAACTCACCAAAGAGGAATTTTTGTTTGCAGGGGAATCGTGGACAGAATTATGCAGGAAATATTCCCTAAGGGTGCTCCTGTCGGCAGTTTTGTCCTCTGCCCCACAGCAATAGATCATGACAGAGAGTGTGTCTTGCCTGTTTGATTTGAATAGTTCAGGTTTTCTGGAATGTATCCAATTGCAGTCATTCTTTCTTTCATAAGGCACATAAAATAATCCCTCTGTGTGGTGAGGTGGTTTAGGATACTGTCCCAAAGAGTTTTGAACTGATAATTTCATCTAATTAATTTCTTATGGGAAGAGAGATTATTGAACCTTTGAAAGTCTTTTAGAGCAAGTGATGAGCAGAGCTAAACATAATACAGACCTGACAGAACTAGCATCCCAAGGAAATTGGAAAGCTTCCATCTGAATGTCTCTCTGAACTGTGTCTAAGGATAGGATTATCAAAGATATTTACATGCCTAAATATACACATAGGCATATAGTGGGATTTTCAAAAGCACCTAGGTGCCTAACTTCCACTGGAATTGCATTGATTTTAATGGGAGTTATGTGCCTAGTGGTATTTTCAAAAGCCTATAGGCACCTATCTATATCTGTAGGCACTTAAATGCTTTTGAAAACGTGATTCCAATTGATTAGTAATATAAGGTAATCCTAATGCCTCCTGAGTTGCCTGAGAATAGTCTGTCTGAGAAATCACTGAGAGTGGGAGCAGGATTTCCCTTTGAGTACTTACAGCCTGATCTTGGGAATCCTTACTTAGGCAAGTAGCTCCACAGTCTTCAAAGGTGTTGCTGATGGGTTTGTTACTATGGAAAGACTTCCATTCCCTTCACTGGACTTTGGATCGTGCTCCAGATTGTAAGGGTCTCAGAAGCTAGTAGTTTCAAAAAGATAGTTGTTATTTAAATTTCTTAACTTGTTTTGTGAACTGCAAGCCAGTGACATTTCAGTTTGTTGTACAGTACTAGTTTTTCAATCTCTGGGATGCTGCTTTCAGTGGAGTATTCTACTGCTTAGAAAGGCACATTTTAGTTCACTTGCTGGTAATAAATGTAAAGTCTTTATTTATAATTAATTTATTTTTAGAGAGACGGAATCTACTCTTATATTTTCAGGGCACATGTTTAAAATATAATAATTTTGTGCATCTTTCCTAGAGGCCAAAGAAATAAAAGAATATTCCCTCAGAACCAGCAATCATCCACCTTCTCAGTTCTGCACTTGTCTACCAGAATACAAAATATACTGCATGTTTACTGAGGAAAAGGGAAATGGGGAGGGCAGGCATTACAATCCTGAATCTTTAACTTGCATTTCAGTGCAAAATCTGGACTGCGAGGCTAGCCCTGCCTTTCCACTTCAAAGTCACTAAAAGGCACCTTTTCTGGTGCAATAGCTGTTGCACCATATGTATCATTGTGCCATTAAACATTTGTCCTCCATCACCTTATGTAATCATTTACACCTGTGCAAAGTGAGTGCAAAATGCTATCATTCTGATTTGTTCACATTTTACTCCCGCTTTGCACTGTGGTCGGGACTACATAAGATGCAAGACAAGAGAGAATCAGGCCTGTGATCCTTATTGTGGAACTCAGAACATAAAGTCACCCACAATGCTCTGAGGCCCCTTTGATACCCAGGCACAGTGGCCCAGGCTTCCTTGGTGCCACAATGAACCTCTTAGCTGTGAATTTCTTTTAGTTTGTTGCATTTTGTTAGATCTCTAACCAGTTTGATGTCTTTTTTTACTATTACCAATTACTGGTTTAAATGCCTGTAATGTATACAATTATAAAAGCAAAAGAACAACAACAAAGATTAAGAAGTAAGAAACATGATCAGATCAAATGAACATCAGCCACGGGACAGCATTTTTATGGAAAACATCATGTTGGTGTAAACTGATTTAGTTTCAGTTACTTTAGGGGAACTGTACAAGTTTACACTAGCTGAAGATCTAGCCCCATGCTTATATTTTTGTGAAAATTTTGTATTGAGAAGGTATAAAAAGATTACACAGGATAATTACATAACTATACATCTGGAAGAGTGCCCTTTCAGATTTAGCATATGCCCTTACCCATTTCCCTCTGGAAGAGTGCCCTTTCAGATTTAGCATATGCCCTTACCCATTTCCCTGTGACTTATGCTTACAATTACTGGATGGACCATAGGAGAAGACCTTTTTAATAAATAGCCTTACAAGAGGCTTGGTGAATGAATAGCTTGCTGCCATTTATTTTAAACACAGCACAGACTTGAACAGGCTTAATTAGTCATGCGTCAAGGATTCAGCAGTAGGTTTGATATCTGAATAAATACTTCATACTTACTTATTATCTCAACTCAGTCATTCATCAGATTCTGAAATATCTTTAACTTTTTCCTCCATTATTTATGATTTTCTGGCAACTCTAGGTTCCTGGGTTCTAGGGTTCTTTTCCTTTTGATGGTGCTGCAATATGTCTGACACCATATTGTGTGAAGAATAAAGAAGCCTATGTAATGAAGAACTGTATCAGGGCTTGTCAATGCAGAGAGTTAGTGTGTGGCAAGATGGGGTTTAAATCTATAGCACTCTAGCATGCCATTTTCTAACTGTCCATGTGGGCCCTGCTGCTGCACAGTAAAAGTTCCGTAGTGTGCTTTGACCTACCGCTGTTCCCAGCACCAGTAGGTCAAAGCACATTACAGAACTTTCAGTGTGCAGCTGCAGGACCCACATGGACTATAGACTTACATCCCAGCTTGCCATGCACTAACTCTCCATATAGACATCATGCCCTTAGAATAAAGAAAATTGCATCCTCCCTAAAGGTTCTTTCTGTGTTTCATACAGGAACTTCTGCCTAGAAGAGAGAGGCAGTAGCAGCTTCTCATAACCTACGGGTCTGGTTGAGGCTAGGAGAAGGCTCTTTTACAACCTGCCAATGGCCCTGTGTCTAATCCAACCCCATTAATTACTGTGGGACAGATTTTTAAAGGTAATTAGATACTCAAAGTTGCAGACAGGTGTCTAGGTGTTTTTTTTAAATCCTATTTTTAAATGGGTGTCTATTTGCATCTTTGGGTGCCTAAATAGCTAAATAATGTTTTTTTTCCACTGAATGCATCCAATGAAGTGAGCTGTAGCTCACGAAAGCTTATGCTAAAATAAATTTGTTAGTCTCTAAGGTGCCACAAGTACTCCTTTTCTTTTTGCGGATACAGACTAACACGGCTGCTACTCTGAAACCTGTAAATATTTTTAAAAATCCAGGCCTATGATTTTTTATGGTCTTTATGCTCAGGCATAAAGGAAGCTCAATTTACTAAAGTAAAAATGGCCTCTAGAGATTGTAGTCCAAAACAAATGTTGACTTCAATTCTTTTTCTAAGTAATAAATTAGCGGGAAGGAATGGTCCCCTTGTCAATGGATTTTAATTATTTCTTCTCTTTTGGGAAGGGATGGTCTTTTCCTACTATCTACTTTTATAAATGTTTTTAAAGACTGTTTAATTATGGAAGATTTTTATGGCTGGCTAAATACTTGGAGTGAGACCCGAGGACCCGATCTTGTCCTTGGATGCACTGGGAGCAACTTGCATTCATATGGGGTTACAATTTGGCCCCAAGAACTGTGTTAAACCTGGTGCCAATTAGCCTAACTGATGTGAAAATCTGAGTCCGCTTGTGGAGGATTCCCCCAGCTGAGCCTTTATGGAAGAACAGCTTGCTTTAAAGGCACAAGGAGTGGCAAATAGAACAGCCATGGAAAGTTTTAAAAGAAAAATGTGCAGAGGCTACTGCTTTTAATAATAGTCTAAGATTTATTAAACCTTTTAACTTTGCTGCAGAGGCACAGCTGAGAGAGTTTAAAAATAAAAGGGTGTAAGTAGAAGGATGGAAGGGCTGGTGGGTGTGGAAAGCTAAGAGAGAGTTTCCTAAAGTAGTGGTATGAAAGTGGATCACAGAAAAAAGCTGGAGAAGGGGATTGATTTCAACTGGGAAAGAATTTGTGGTTCTCATTCTCTTCAAGTTAGTGCAGCAGCCACATTGTCTCCTAAAGCTCAGACAAGGTTTTAGGTCGGGTTCTTTGGGAGATGCTGCAGCATGCTAACCTCTTTATATAAGCTGCTGCCACTATGGAACTTTTAAAACCTTTTTAGGGTCCTGCAATGAGGTCTGTGCAGGTGGATCCTTGCAGAACATTATGGAAGTCAATGGAGCTCTGCATGGGTGCAGTAGACCCCCTGTATGGATCTTGTTGTTCAGGGAGTCTCTGACAGACATTTTATAAACACCTAGCTGCAAAAAATAAATGAATTATGTTCAGTGCGTGTTTGTATCTAAGAATGTGAATGTGAGACAAAACAGATGACAGGCAGTGACCAAGACTGATCTCTGATACAATAGGCACAAATGGCCCATGAAAGTGCTCTTTGTACGGGGTTCAGCGACAGAAGATGGATTGCCTACTCTCATCACCACTTGCATAATTTCTGGTATTGTCTTAATTTTGCCTGAACAACTCTGTATCCTTGTAGACCTAAAGCTTATAGTATAACACTAAATAGTTTTGTGGTCTGAAGCATGTCATGATATTTCACTGAAATCTCATTACTCCTCTTTGGAACTTCAGCATGCTGTAGTATTTCATGCCAAGTCACCATCATGTGAGGTAGATGAGGTACAAAAATCACATTGGCTAAACAATTTTAATTACCTAATTAACCATCATTTTTCTTATTTTTTTATTTCTTTTTTGTATTACCATAATGCTGAAGAACAGTAGTCATGGACCAGGACCCCGATGTGCAAAGTGCTATATAAACACAAAACAAAGAGATGGTTTTTGCCCCAAAGAACTTAGATGCTACATTTGTTGAATTTCGGGGTTACTAATGTGTAGATTTTGGACTTCTTAAAATCAGTATGTTTTGTTAAATCAAACTAGAATTGAAAGTAAAATAAAGATGGTAATACAACAGATACAAAGTTTAAATGAGTGACTTTAACATTTTTAACTTTATTATCAAAAGAGAACAGGAACTCTAGATTTCATTGGTATACTCACATAATTAAAGGTAAGCATATGGATCAGTCTTTGCAGAACTGGGGCCTTACTTTGTACTTATTGTAGTCATAGTTACCAATGAAACAAATTATTAATGAGATGACCAATAGAAAAATCAATGAGCCATGGCCAGTTCTGCTTTTCTCCAGTCCCTCTTTTACTTAATATGTGGTCAAGATACGAAACTATCTGATAAAGTCTGGAGGATTAAAATTTACAGAAGACTCAATATTCATATAATTAACATAGTTTCCAGCAGGGACAGCACTTGCCCTAATCCAAAAACTATACAAGTCAATGGGAATATTTGGAATAGGCTGTTAGGGACTTATCTAGATTTGTTGTGATCAGAATCTCAGTTTCTGAAAATAGTCCTGACCAAGTCCTAGGACAGAAATGAGCACAGCTTCCTAATAGATTGTGTTTGCTTTTGTTTACACACAATATGGTAGATAGTATGTGGAAATGATACTGTGGCTAAATTTTTTTTTTTTGTAATTTCTTAATTTGATACTGCCAAAAGTTGACCATCCTGGAAACTAAAGATCTTCAGCCACAAGTCAAGCAGAATGTGAGAAACAGCAGTAGAAGCTTCTCCACCAGTATCCCTCTTTCTTGAAGTGGAGTGATCATCTCCAGACCAGTTGGGCTTTAGGACACAGAGGAAGCTTATATTTTTGGTGTACATTTTTGGAGTTGAGTGAGGCAGAATCGGCTATTTTATGGGTTCTTAATTAATATGTGCAGCAGAAGTTGAAAGGTTCAGAAGAGGGATAGAAGAAAAAAAGTCCTTCACTCTGAAGCTGTATTGACTGTGTTTCTAACTGATCCATTTGGGCTACAATGGAATAAATGGGCTCAATTTCTTCCCTTTGCTAAGGTCACTTTGTGCTGTTCTAACACTAGCATAACTAGTCATGGGAGAATTGCCCCAGTTTTACTCCAGTGATACATGTAATGATCGTAGGCTGCATTAAGCAACAAACCAGTGAATGAGAGAGGAATAAAACTTAAAAAAAAACCCCAAACTAGAAAGCTTCTGTGGTGAACTGCTGTACAGTTACTTTGGGTTCTTAACCACAGCTTCCAGGGCACATCTCTGAATTCTGATATTCAGGAGTGTTTCTAAATTATAATCTTCCACAAACATATCTCTACAGTACAGAGCCAGTGTAATAGCTCCTCCACACATCCAACCTCCTACTGGTTGGGAAAAGGAGGCATGGATAGGTCAGGCGTGGCCTGGTCTGTATGTCCTGGTGATTCTTGGACAAAATATCAGGTTCTTGGAGCCGTTAACAATCAGTATGAATTAGAGTAGTCTTCCAACTATGAGATTTTTAATCTTTTTCAAATGTTAGCTCTAACCTTTCATTGTTTTAGGCATTCTACAGTCATATTTTTTTGAAGAAAATATTGATCAATTTAAGTCTCATAATCAAAATTATTTTAAACCTTTTTTATGAAGGACTGAAATGTTTTTGCATTGACTATATGACACTGTCAGAAATGCTTGGCTCTGTAATAAGAATGCTGTAGTAATTGTGGCATTTAGGCTGTATGTAGAGCTGCTGTAAACACTTGCAATCTTAAGGACAAAGGTAGGTCACTGAAACATGAGCAATGTGAGAATGCTTAGCTCTCTTTTGGGGATACAAGACTTTCAGATTGCCTATTGCTATAAGAGTCCTTTCCAAGCTGTTAAAAAAATAAAATAAACCAGCACAATTAAACTATGATCATTCAAGTGCTTGCTTGTGTAAAATTAATAGAATACATTCTAAAGGTGTCTAAGGAGGGCATAGCAAATTCAGGGGAGCAGTGATACTGTAATGGTGATTGCATGTAATTGTTTCCATTTAATCTCTGCAATTGTGTTTATGAATCTTTGCTTAACCTAGTTTCAAACAAACTATTTCCACAATGTGTGCATTTGCCTGTCATATTTATACATTTGCGATTCTTTCAATCCCTTTCATATCAGTAAATACATTCTTTGAAACACCGTTTTTTTAAAAAGAAATCTGCATTATTTCAAGCTGTTTGATATCTTTATTTCACTGCATGGAGTAAACGGAGTTAATGTGCAAATACTGGCTTATTTACATTGTCTTGGATATTTTTTAAATCTTCTGAATTGGAAAATCTTTAATGTCTGTGGTTAATTCTTTTAGGATTTTTTTTTTACAGATGCTCAAATATCGTTTTAGAAACCTTTGAGGTGTCTTCAGGTCAAATTGGCAATGTCTTCTAAATGTTGGTGTGGCCAACATTAACCATTGACTGGGAGAAGGTGAGATAAATTTAATGGTTGTGGAGGCTGGTTAACAGTGTGATCAGGACCTGAGTCAGTTTGTCTACCATTGTATTTACCAGGAATCAGGTCCTGACTGGCAGCTAGCAATGGGATTAGGTAAATTATTGGGTGAATATGTCTGGAGGAGTTGAGGGAGTGTGAGGCCTGCACTGGTTGAGGGAATTAAGAAAGGATTTGGGTTGTTATTTGGAAAGAGACATTCTCTTTATGCAGAGGGTCGAGATAATCACTTAATAGGTGAGAAGAGAAAGATAGACCCCATCAGAGGACTCAAGGGAGTTGATGAATCCAATGACCCAGAACTTGGGAAAGAAGGAAACAGCTGAATGGAACAGTCAGAGTTGAAGAGAAAGTGGCAGGAAGAGGAAAAGGGAGGTGTGACAAGGAATTGGCTGGGAGAGGGTTCACTTTCTGAGTAAAGGTTTCAGAGCGGTAGCCATGTTAGTCTGTAACAGCAGAAAGAACAAGGAGTATGTGTGACACCTTAGAGACTAACAAATTTATTTGAGCATAAGCTTTCATGGGCTAAAGCCCACTACATCAGATGCATGCGGTGGAAAATACAGTAGGAAGATATATATATATACACACACACACACACAGAGAACATGAAAAAATGGGGGTTGCCATACCAACTCTTAAGGAGACCAATTGATTAAGGTGGGCTACTATCAGCAGCAGAAGAAAAAATAACTTTTGTAGTGATAATCAGGACGGCCCATTTCAAACAGTTGACAAGAAGGTGTGAGTAATAGTAGGGGGAAAATTAGCATGGGGAAATAGTTTTTTAGTTAGTGTAATGACTCATCCACTCCCAGTCTTTATTCAAGCCTCATTTAATGGTGTCCAATTTGCAGATTAATTCCAGTTCTGCTGTTTCTTGTTAGAGTCTGTTTTTGAAGTTTTTTTGTTGAATAATTGTGACTTTTAGGTCTGTAATTGAGTGTCCAGGGAAGTTGAAGTGTTTCTCCGACTGGTTTTTGAATGTTATAATTCTTGATGTCTGATTTGTGTCCATTTATTTTTTTGCTTAGAGACTGTCCAGTTTGGCCAATGTACATGGCAGCAGGGCATTGCTGGCACATGATGGCATATATCACATTGGTAGATGTGCAGGTGAACGAGCCTCTGATAGTGTGGCTGATGTGATTAGGTCTTATGATGGTGTCCCTTGAATAGATATGCGGACACAGTTGGCAACGGGCTTTGTTGCAAGGATAGGTTCCTGGGTTAGTGTTTTTGTTGTATGGTGTGTGGCTTCTGGTGAGTATTTGCTTCAGGATGGGAGGCTGTCTGTAAGCAAGGACTGGTCAGTCTCCAAAGATCTGTGAGAGTGAGGGATCATTTTTCAGGATAGGTTGTAGATCTTCAATGATGCACTGGAGAGGTTTTAGTTGGGGGCTGAAGGTGACAGGTAGTGGCGTTCTGTTATATTCTTTGTTGGGCCTGTTCTGTAGTAGGTAACTTCTGGGTACTCTTCTGGCTCTGTCAATCTGTTTCTTCACTTCAGCAGGTGGGTATTGTAGTTGTAAGAATGCTTGATAGAGATCTTGTAGGTGTTTGTCTCTGTCTGAGGGGTTGGAGCAAATGCGGTTGCATCATAGAGCTTGGCTGTACACAATGGATCATGTGGTATGGTCTGGATGAAAGCTGGAGACATGTAGATAAGTATAGCGGTCAGTAGGTTTTCGGTATAGGGTAGTGTTTATGTGACCATCGCTTATTAGCACTGTAGTGTCCAGAAAGTGGATCTTTTGTGTGGACTGGTCCAGGCTGAGGTTGATGGTGGGATGGAAATTGTTGAAATGATGGTGGAATTCCTCAAGGGCTTCTTTTCCATGGGTCCAGGTGATGAAGATGTCATCAATGTAGTGCAAGTAGAGTAGGGGCAAAGGGGACGAGAGCTGAGGAAGTGTTGTTCTAAGTCAGCCATAAAAATGTTGGCATACTGTGGGGCCATGCGGGTACCCATAGCAGTGCCACTGACTTGAAGGTATACATTGTCCGCAAATGTGAAATAGTTGTGGGTGAGGACAAAGTCACAAAGTTCAGCCATCAGGTTTGCCAAGACATTATCGGGGACACTGTTCCTGACGGCTTGTAGTCCATCTTTGTGTGGAATGTTGGTGTAGAGGCTTTCTGCATCCATAAGCCAGGATGCTGTTTTCTGGAAGATCACCAATGGATTATACTATCAGTTGTTTTTCCCCTGCTGATAATACCCCACCTTAATTGATTGGTCTCGTTAAGAGTTGGTATGGCGACGCCCATTTTTTCATGTTCTCTCTCTCTCTCTCTCTCCCTACTGTGTTTTCCACGGCATGCATCTGATGAAGTGGGCTTTAGCTTATGCTCAAATTCATTTGTGAGTCTCTAAGGTGCCATAAGTACTCCTCATTCTTTTTTCTGAGTGAAGAAACCATTATATGCCCTGCTTAATGAGATTGTCAGGGTAGCTGGACTGAGCTACTTGTAGCAAATTCCCCTGAATGCTTTAGATCAGATTGTCCATGTCCTTTTCACAGACATATGCCTTAAAGGAACATGCCAGGCCTTTCCTGTGCTTCCTATATGAATGATTCCTATGTGCCCTATCACCAGTGCATTCCGTCCTAAAAGGGGCAGCTAGGAAGTGGGGGTCATGGCGCTGATCACCCACAGATCCCTGCATTGGCTGGTAGAAATAGCGGGCTATGGAGAACAGGGTGCATCATTTCCAGGGATGATGTAATCTCTGTACTTCTCCTGTCTACTGGGAAACTCCAAGATCCACTGTGTGTTCCTAAGTAGAGTTGGGCGAAACTTTTCTGCCAAAACTGTTTTTTGTCAAAAAAACGCATATTTGACTCATGAACTTTGTGTCTGTTGCCAAAATGTTTCAGTAAAAAAACCAAAACATATATTACCCCCCCAAAATGGTTAATTTTCTCATTTTTGAAACATTATTTTTCTATTCAAAACATTTTATATTGAAGCTTTCTCTACAGTTTAAAAAGGTTAAAAATGAAATGTTTTGTTTTGGGTTAAAAAAAAAATTGTTTGTCCCAAACCAAATGTTTCTTACATTTTGGTTCACTGAAAATTTGTTTAAAAATCTTATTTTGGGTTAACCTGAAACTTCTTTTTAAAAAAATGTTTTTAACTATCAGGAAATTGAAAAAAAAATCAGTTAATCATTTAGCTCTATTCCTGCGGAGGCACAGGAATTTGAAAATGGCGCATGCTTTTGGTGAATCTCCTTTCAACTGGGTCAGAGGAGATATAAATTTTTGGAGGGTCTAGAACTCCTAGTTCGCTATGCAAGTAGAATGTTTAATGTAGACAGTTTAAATTGTCATCATTGGGTTTCATAGCTAACACCTCATTGAGAGAAATGAGGGCATTTCAGAATTTGGAGAGCTACTATCTATATACTCAGAAAGGCAACAGGGAATAGGTCAGTTTATATCTGAAAGGTTTTCTTCACAAACATAAGGACCAGAAACTTAATTTTAAAATGAGTGCTTGGATTCTTCTATACAAGTTTGCAGCTGCTGACTGATTTTATTCCAAATTCCCTGGTCATGGGATTGAAGAATATACATGGCCATGGTCTTAGGAGACTTTATAGTATCCATGACCTAGGACTAAGAAAGGATTTCAACATTAATTTTAGGCCTACACTGCAATTGAGGGGGGTGATTTGCACCATGTATAAACATACCTGAGCTAACTTTGATTACGCTAGCTTGCTAAAATTAGCAGTAATCCATGACTGCATGGGCTAACCACCTGAGTACAAATCCAGGGTCCTGGTAGACTTGTACTCCAGGTGATAGTCTGTGCTGCTGCCCAATCTGCTGCAGCTTCACTTCTATTTTTAGCAAGCTAGTTTGATCAGAACTTATAGTATGTGCAGGAGTACACATGCTATCACATCTCCTCAGGGTTAAGAAAAGGACTTTAATTTCAACAGACTAGTGCTGCAGGTATAGTAGTGGAGCATATAACTGCCTGTATATTGTACAAATGGAAGACAACAAGGTCTGACTTAACTCCAAGTATAGCTTCTGAATTTATGTGATTACCTTGTCTGGCAGAGGATCCTCAAAGAATCCTGTGAAGCTGGTGTGCTTTTCAGTAGACTCTGCAACTTTACAAGACTCTTTGACCAAAGGCGGCTTTATGTTGTTTTTCTGTGACTGTTTTCTTTCTTTCTTTTGATACTTTGATTCCCATCATCTGAATTCCTGGATTCTGATTACATAAAACCTCGGAGCCCACTTGTTTGTTCAGATCTGTTCACAGAGGGAACCTCTGTTTATGGTTCTCTGCCAGCCTTCACAGATGGGGAATTTTGCTGCCTCTGTGGCACCGCCCCCAAAGCAGGACTCCCCACAGGTTTTGGGATCTGTGTGTGGGGAGGGCATAGAAAATGGGGCTGATGGTGGAAGCTGAGCATTGGGATCTGTATGTGTGGAGGCCACAGGAGCCCATGCAAAATGGAACACAGGCCCTAACCCCTTCCGTACATGAAAACTTCCCTGAAAGGAGGGTTCCAGAAACACATTTTTCTGTAGGTTCCCATTGCTTTGTAGATACATTAGAACCAAGTGAGGAAGGGGACTGGCAGACACAAGTCCATAGGCGATGTGTAAATAAAAGACTTGAAGTGAATATCTCTATGCCTCTGGCAGATCCTAAACATCTGCACAAATCTTGTCTCAAACACATGGGAGTCCCCAGCCCCTCTGCTTCCACAGGATTTCCTCTCCTCCACCCCTCATGTGTACACACTTCAGAACGAGAGAATTCTGAATATAATGTATTTTCAAAACACTTGTAAGAAAGACAGGTACCTGCCTGTTTTACCCAGCTTCATAACTCAGAATGCTCTCTTCGACACAGCTACCATTTTGCTAATGACTCCCACTGTCACTAGAAGAGCTAATCTGATCATGTAGCTTAGCAGTCAGGTAAAACTGATTCTATTTGAATTCATGTGAGACCAGGTTTCCTTCAGATCTATTGCAAGATAAATTCTATTCTTGTTTATGTTTTGGTTTGTTTCATATCACAAAGTTAACCAGCTTTTTAAAAGAGCAATAAAGATACCTTTTATCTCACAAATACTTTGAAAATGTCTTATTTTACTAAACTTTGAAATAGGGCTAATGGAGATGATCAGACTGACTTTTTTTTTAAAAAAAAAGCTTTGTATTGGATTTACATGATAATGTCAATGTGTTTCCATTTTCCTCAGCAGTAATCTGATTCTTAAGTGAATAACAACTTGTCCTTTGGCCATCCAGTTTAGTACAACAAGAGAATTGGATTCTTGCTGAATAAAGTTAAGGGCAATTTCATTATTGCTATTATAATGCAAATTTAATATATTTGGGGCAGGTTCAGGGAGTGAGGTGACATGCTGAATGATGTTAGGAATGGCATCCTTCTGGGATGCTTAGAAAGCTGGGCAGATAACACCAGGCATTTTACTGTAGAACATATTATAAACAGAAAAATACTGCAGATGAATAAAATGAGTGAAATCATTTTATCACCAGATACAACAAATTCTGAATGGTCCTGGGGTCAACTCTTTATGCCCCTTTTAATTAGAGAAAGTGATCAGAACATATTTTACATTACTTTGCAGTTTTTCTTTAATAGTTTCATATCTGCTCCAACACTAAAAAATGATACTCATTTGGATGAACAAACCTCCAATTATTTGTGTAGACTTATCTCTATCTATACTGAACTGAATGCAGATAATGGAAACAATACACAACAGCTACATTAGTTGGGCAGCATGGGACAGTAAATTCTAAGTAATAATTGATTTCTTTTTTTAATAGTAAACTATTACTGTTGAGAGGGGCAAAATATTTTAGTGTCCAGAGTTTGTCCTAGAACCTAGAGTTAACTGATGATTGGGGATGGGCTGTTATGTGGTGTCATTGTTTCTAAGCATTGATCATGCATCGAGCTCCATTTGAATGAACTTCTGTGGCTGCATGGAAACCCAATGAAGGCCCTTGCAGGTCGAAAAGCACCTCACGTTAAATTTATAGCAAAAAAAATAATTGTGTTAAATCATTTAATACCCTGGATTGTATTCTGTGTTTTATATTGCTGGGCCTGAACTTATATGCTTCAATAATATTGTCTGACTGCTATTTCCTCATGACCTCATGGAAACCAGATGTGTGTGAGAGATGTGGAAATAAAAAAACAAAAACAAATCAATAACGTGTGTTACCTTTTGCACCAGTTTGGGGCATCCTCAGTTTGGTTTTGACACAGACTCTCAAACTAGTTTTAACATCAAAAAGTAATACACATAGCAGCATCTCCATTAGTTATAGTAAACAGGCCTATGAATGGTAACTTGTTTTTAGGAGATTTATAATAGTTATAGATTGAGGGCAAAACAAACAAACAAATTAGTGCCATAAAATTGGCATTACTGATCCATGTGCACTGTGCTAGGCACCATAAGCCGGATGATTGAGGGGGTTGAGTTTGGAAGAGAAATATGTCAGTCCACAGCCCAGATGAGAAATGCAAGTTTTTTCTATTCTGAGGTCTCATTTTAACTCTTCTATTTATCACCATTTTGTCCTTCATCCCATGGCAGGTGTTGATCTTAAAACAATACTTATCTTTACATCAGGCAGTCATCTTCAGGTAATATAGCATCTAGGTTTTGAGTACCTGTAACTCCCATTGAACTAGGTCTTGTCTACTGATCCCCCATGACCTGACTGCAGTTTTTGGACAAAAGATAAATCTTGATAATTGGTAATCCACAAGTGAGATTAATGTTTGTCTTCAGTTTGCATTTTTTCATTGTAATTGATAATCCTATCAAGCTATGGAGATGCATTTTCTTTCCTGTTTTAAATATACAGTGCCATTTTCTCTACCTGCTCAAATAAATACGTTGACTTGAATATTGCTGCTTCTATAGAAAATTAAATTTCTCTCATTCTCTAAATTCAGTTCCTTTTTTGTTTCCCTGATGCAAAAGATGTTAAATGCACATTTTTGTATGGAAGTAAATTGACATGTCAGCCCTTCTTTGCTTGGTGGTGGTTTAAGTTAGTGCAGGTGTGGTGCTAAAAAAAGTCATGTGAAAGTTTGCTTTTCAACATATATATATGGTTGGGATTTTTTAATAGGTGTTTAGAAGCTCCAATTAACTGTTGCCATTCCACAATGATATGCAGGAGAGTATATTTAGTGCAGAACAATCAACATATAAATAATTCATTTAAATGGGTTTAAAAATCATTTAAGTTTTGAATTTCAGACACAGATTTCTATTGATTAAAACCATAAACTTATGTACAAATAAATATAAATAAAAACTTAATTGTAGTGCATGTTAAAATGTCTTCCTTTTGTTCCCAACTTCTTAGGGGACTACCTACATGTCAAAAATAAGTCTTAAATGGCCAGATACTAGACTTTTACAAACTGCAATAATTGATATGTCATACTGGTCATTTTAAAACTGAAGAGCTTTTTATATGAAATAGTGCAAAGTGACTTTTTTAGTAGTATCAAAATGAAACTTAATGCTTCATTGCCCGCAACCCTAAGCACTACTTTTTTTCTGCATATCATTAATAAAAAGTCTCATCCCAGTTATTAAAACACTCTAGCACGTTCTACAACAATCATTTTTGCGCTTTTATAGTTTGTTCCTTGCTTTACTCCCCAGTGACTTATGTATGTAGACTGTTCTCTAACTATATACAAAAATGAATAATAATAATAACCCTAGTAACTTTCCTTGAATGCACTGTAGAATCAAGAAGGAAAACAATTTTAAACCTTCATACAATGAAAAATTACACCAGACTTTAATATTCTTTTGCTTATGCTTCAGTAATTTCATTCATTAAGTTTTTTTAATTTTCAGAGATATTGCCTAGATAAAATTAAATAACCATCCCTTGTTAGTATCTGTTTAGATAGAGAAAATTGTTTGCCTTCCCCCCCCCCCATTTATTGCAATCTATGTACAGTTATAATTGTTTTTCCTGTCTAATGTGTATGCATAATGTAGTCACACTGAATGATACAATGATATATATATATATATATATATAATCAATGGACAGTGTTTAAAATTTGCTCACATACTATATTTTAAATTTATTTTAGGACTTGCTTTTGATATTGTGCCTCTTATTTCTTCAGTAATGTTAATTGTGATGTCCTGCTCAATAAACTGTTAAATAACATTATCAGCTACTACATTGTTTTTTCACATACATATTTTGGAGAAACTCTCCAGAGATACAGTAGAAGATCTTCCTTCCAATAACAGAGTACTTATCCTTTATATAGTGCTTTAATTAGTGTAAATTTGTACAGCTCTTCGAAGAAGTAATCACTGTGAACCCCCTGTGAGGTAAATAGGCAGGCATCATCCAAAGTTTTACTTATGGGGGAGGGGGCACTGAAATTTAGAGTATATGTATGCTACAAGTGGGGAGTGTAATTGCAGCATGAATAGACATACCCAAACTAGCTTTAATTTAGCTAGCTCAGGAACTGATAGCAGTGAATCCTCAACAGCATAGGATTTCAGCATGGACTAGCCGCCTGAGTAATTACCCAGGGCCCGGGATGGCTTATATTGCTGGTGTTGAAGTACAGGTTGCCCGCAGCTTCACTACTATTGGTACCTACATTAAAGCTAGGTCAGGTATGTCTACACATGCTATAATTTTGTCCCCCATCTACAGTGTAGATATACCCACAGAGATACTGGGCCAGGGCATAAACTGGCATATATCAGTGAAACCAATGGTGAGATGTAGATGTATATCAGCTCAGGATCTGACTCATTAAATGAGTTGCCCAAAACCAGCTCCCACTCCTGTGCTCATTTTATTACATTTGTTTGCATAGTTATAGTCCACCTTCATCAGATGGCTCTTAATTGTGTCTCTCTTTAGAATGTTAGGCAATTCCTTCCTTTTATTCATAGGCTTAAAGATGGAACGACTAGATGGCTTCCATGTTTCCAAGTAAGAACTCCAAGCAATAGAAAATATGATTTCAGTACAAAGGGTGTATCCTTTTCCAGAGCATTATATATATCAAATATTGTTGGGCCTGCTGCATGGAGAAACAACATTGCCTGCACTTTTGCAGCTGTTTCTGCAGCCTGCATAGCAATGAGAAATATTTCAAAGTCTTGGAAAGTGACACCATGTTTTGGTGGACTTGTTTAATTTCAAATTGGGGTGAATTTGGAAAGAGTAATTCCTTCATCTTTGCTTTACTAGATAACTTCTGATCCTATGTAATATTTTCTCTTAATATTTATTATGAGAAAAAACAAAACCCTTTTATTAATTGCATGAGCATTTGGCTTGATCAGAGTTTGCTCAGATTTCTGGAAACATCTCTAGGTATGTTGGGATTTGATATAAGTATAGCATAGTCACTTTCATGCTTCATCATCTCCTTTGCATAGATGTTCTGGCTGAAATGTTCAGAAGGACTCAGCATTGGTTTAACTCTGTTCCAAGTGAAGTCAGTGGGAGATTTGCCACTGATTTCAAAGACAATACCATTAGGTCAACACTGAGAGCTTTTGAGAATCCCACCTTCCTGTGGTTCTATTCCTGCCTATTCTTACACACACCAATCATGTGCATAAGGTTAAGCATGTGTGTGAGTGTTTTCAGGCTGAGAGCCTGTAACTTGATGCTCTTCTCCAATGTGGCAGGGGTGATGTCTGATTCTGAATACCTTATTTCCCAATTCTGGGTTCACAGCCTACAAATAGAATCCTAGAACATGTAGGGTTGGAAATGACCTCAAAGTCACCTAGTCTGCTTCTCCCCCCCCACCCCCACACCCCGTGCTAAGGCAGGACTAAATATATTTATATGAACTGAGATCTTACTCGTATTCAAGAGCAGGAATTAGTATATAAATGAATATTTTAAAAAATAGTTGAAACCATGGAGCTCGAGGGAGAGGGGGCATGCTAAGAGCTCCAGAGCTGTCATGAAGTCCCTGTAGCACATCCACTGAGATGTGCAGATTTTCAAGGCAGAACCCCATTATCCTTTAGGTCAGGGTGGGAAGCAAAGAAATCTAAGTACATTACTTACAGTGAAATATTACCACGTTTAATACCAGCCACCATATAAAATTTCCTTGGACTCTTGAAAATCATAGCTTCTGTTTTTTATCATGTTGTTGTTGTTTTGTTTTCAGGGTATATGTATGCTGCTTGGAGAAACATCATTGCCTACACTTTCACAGATGTTTCTCCAACTTGCATGGCAATGAGAAACATTTCAAAGTCTTGGAAAGGATACCACCCACCCACCCACACCCCAACTTGTAATGTCCTAACAGGGAATCTTAAAGGTGAAAATGTACACTATCTAATTGAGACCAGAAATTCTAATAAACATACCTCTACTATTTAACTAACTTTTTCTTAAAGTATTAGTTGTATTAAATGCCAGGGCCTTTTTCAAAAATGAGAAGATCAGGTCTTTAATGTGAGTAAGCAACATTATTACTTGGTATGTCAGGCTTAAACAATTAAGACTGTGTTCAGTTTCAGACTCATGTTTCCTTTGTCACGTGACCCACCTTCTATTAGATCTGGATCTAGATCTTGATTGGTTTGCTTAGGTGAATGACATAAAAAGTCTAACAAAAATGTTCCTCCTTTCTGCCCCCTCTCAACCTAATCTTGAAAATTAGAAAACCCAATGCACTTTGCTTCTATGATTCCCCCACTTCTCTCAATGCCATTACTTTGATTTTTCTGTGTATTTAGAATCCTTAGTATTCTGATTTAAAATTGTGTCATGTCCATCAAGAGCAATTTCCATATCTTTAACTTCCTACTTCTGTAATCAGTCTCCTGTGAACTTTTCAATTTCAATTGAGGTCACTGTGGTCTGGATCACATCCAATTTACTATGAATTTCTGCTGAATTCTTTTCATGTGTTTGACATAGTTTGATAAGCCATCCAGTTTCACCTCCTGAATATATAAAAGTAAATGCAGATAGATCTAGCTCATGGTTTGCAAAGACTTGTAGAGATTCAGCCAAATGTTTTGGTGGCCCATCTTCTTCCTAGGCTATCAAAGGTCCTGGTTTCCTCAGAACAATTAAGTAATGAACACTTTTTCAAATAACTAGACATAAAGAGTATGAATGCATAAGAGCCAAATTCCCCCTATTCCCTTATTTACCATGAATAAAGCTAAGATTTTGTCATGGATATTTTTAATAAAAGTCAAACACAGGTCACAGGCTTCTCTGATTTTTTCTTTATTGCCGGTGACCTCACCGTGACTTTTACTAAAAATATCCATGACAAAATGGGGAGCTCAGCTGTGGGGTCCCCACACCAGCCCCCAGTGGCTAGGCAGCTGTGGGGGCGCAGAGTTCGGGGGCCCCCACCATCTGTGGGGGCTTGGAGCTCTGAGGCACCCCCGCTGCCTGTTGTGGCTTGGTGCTCCAGGGTACCCATGCCATCCACGGTGGCTCAGAGCTCTGGGGTACCCCCACTGTGTGACAGGGGTACTCCACAGCTTACGGGCAGTGGGGGACCCTGCACCTCCTGGCCACTGCAGACTGAAGTCATTGAGGTTGCTGGAAGCCACAGATTCCGTGACTTCCATGACCTCCCATGAAAGAACTGTAGCCTTAGCCATGAATAACACTTGAGTAGTCCCATTGTCTTTGATGGAACCACTTATAGATTAAGTTGCCGCTCATTGTCAGCAAGGATAATGGAATGTGGCAGAAACTAACAGAATACATCATAAGGAAGAAAGATCTGGTGTCTTGGTTTTCCCATGCAAAATTCTTCTCACTGTCTTTTTTCCAGAAAGGTTGTGGGTGCGAATTGAAATATATATAAGACTTAGTTGTTTCCTCTCTTTACAAGGAATAGTCCATCAGACTTTTCATACCCTTCTGTAAGCCCCATATGTAGGTTCAGCCTATGATTATATTTTAAGTTAAAAGCACTTTGTTTATTTCCAAAAGAGGCCTGCATGTAATATGTTCAATATTATTTGATCATGGTTGTTACAAAATTGCCAGCACAGAAGCCATTAAAACTTTCCATTAAACAATTCTGCCTTGTATTAAAGATATTAAAGTTAATAGCAAATCAATTTATCAAGGTTTAGACTCCTGGAGAGGGCGGTGAATCTAAATTATTGGAAAGGTTTCTCCTGCCATTTTAGGAACAAAATACAGGAGAGTTAGGCCTTTATCTTTTATCAGGATTTTCTCAAATGTAGAATTCCATCTTTCCTCTCATGGCCAGACTGATTTTCTGACCCAAGCAGATTTCACAGCTCACCATGACATTCAGGTGCTAATAAAAGATAAGGAACAAGTAGGGACTGTTTACTATATTACTGAAAGCTTCAGGTTTATATCTGTAAGTAATGATATAAATGCTAAATGGAATGATTTAGGAACTATCTTCAGCAGAGAACCACATTTCCTCTGCCCCCGCACCTTCAGTTTGTTTAAAATATAGTGCCTGTATACCAGCAATGGGCAAGGCTGATACAAAGTTTGGATGATTGAAAGCTAATGTAGGGTTGCTACCAGTCAGTTTTTTTCAGCCAGACTTGTCCACTTTCTCAGTGTCTTCACCATTTGGATAAAGATTACGCTTTCCGGTTCCTACTCATCTTAGCAACTCTGTGTCTTTCATATGGCTGGCAAGCTCTTTAGGGAAGGGACCATCTTTGTATTGTGTGTGTATGGTGCCTAACATAGTGAGGCCCTGATTGGCAATACAAATGACAATCACAATGGCTTCAATGTCTGTGATGGGGTGGCTGCCTCTCACTGATATATAAAGGTTTAAAGCAACCCTGGGTAGGCTGCGTGGGAGGTAGCCAATAAGGAGAAAGCTTGTAGTGCCAGCCAATTGGGGGAAATTTTATTGGAGGAGCCAATCAGGGCCATGGTTGGCCCATATTAGTGGGGGCTGCTGAGCAAAGCAGAGGCAGTTGCTTCTTGGAGTTTGAGGGGGGAGGAGGAGTGGCTGCTTAGAGGGCTGCAGCACCATGGACAGAGCAGTGCTGGGCAGGGTCAGCAGAGTATGAGAAAGCTCCAGGCTGCCAAACTGAGGCCCTAATACAAGGGCTGCAGGGAAGTGGCCCAGAGAAGGAGGTGGCAGAGTTGGAGGAGGGGCAGTAAGTGTCTGCCAGCTATAGAGTCCCTGGGTCGGGACCCGGAGTAGCGGGTGGTCCCTGGGCTCAGTCCCACTGCGGGTATGGACTCCAGGGTATGGACTGCAGTCTGCCACTGAGATGAGTGGCTAGAACCTGGACTGCAGATTGCCATTGAGGCAAGTAGTTGGACTGAGGACTGTTGGTCCCCCAGAAGGGGGGAAAGAAGCAAGGGGGCATAGCCAGAGGGCTGTGTCCAGAAGAGAGTGACGCAGTCTGGGGAGTGATGTGATCCTGGACACAGAGACAGGTGTGACAATAGGAGAGAGAGAGAGACCACCTGAGGAGGGTGCAGTGGCAACCCTGAGCTAATTCCCAGGACAGCCAGTAGGGGGTGCTGCGGTGGTAAGTCAAACCCGTCACAGTCTATTTTATGTCTATCTTAGGTACTTATATAGCCCCAGCTACTGTATTTTAATCTATTTATCCTCATAACACGTCTGTGACATAAGGAAGTTTTATTCCCACTCTTATAGATGGGGGAACTTAGGCACAGATACCCCTAGTCTATGTCTACACTGCAATTAAACACCCGGGGCTGGCCTTTGTATGCTGATTCAGGCTTGTGAAACTTTAATTGTGGTGTAGTTGTTCAGGTTCAGGCTGGAGCCTGGGCTTTGGAACCCTCCCCATTTGTGGGGTCCCAGAGCTTGGGCTCCAGCCTGCGTCTGAATGTCAACACAGCAATTTTACAGCCCTGCAACATGAGTCAGCTGACTGGTGCAAGTTGCAGGTGTCTTATTTCTGTGTTGGCATACTCTAAATGACTTCCCCAAGGTCATACAGGAACTGAACTCCTGAATCTCGTGTCCAAAGCTAACACCTTAACCACCCTTCCTCTCTAGGGATCTTTTATCTTCATAAAAGTTAGAAAGATGCTAATAAAATAGTGTTTTTCACAGAAAAGTTTCATCTTTTTAACCCCCCTCTTTACTTAAAAAGAGAGAAAAGAAATCCCTTAAAGTATCGCAAGTAAACAGGCTCATAATGTTCACAAACACACGCATCTAGTCAATTCTTCTGCCTGTCATATGGAATCTCTGCAGGTGAGAGAATTTTTATTTAGATTCTACACCATTACCACTGTAACTTGTTAGCCTATCTGCTTAGTGTGACAAATCAGTAGAGGGTGGGCAAACTCAGCCTCTGCTCTTGCAATGGATTCCATGTAGGTAAATCTCTGCACCCACACACAAACCCATTTAAGTCTCACTTGGGGTCTGGATGAGAACCCACTTGTGTACAGTCACAGGATCAGGGCTTAACATCATTCAGACACAGGATGGGGAGTCAACATGTTTGGATTCTTTCACTTTCTTTTTCACAGACTTCCTGTGTAACTTTGGGCAAATCACTTATTATGTGCCTCAATTTCCCCATATGTAGTATAGGAAGAATAATCCTTCCTTTCCTTACAGTGTACTCTGAACCTTAACATAGTAGTGTTTGTGAGACAACCATATATTAGGGAGGTGAGAATTATAGAAATATCAACAGATATACAGAAATTTGTTGCAATTAAAGTGGCATTGTATTATGATTTACCTTGAGTTATTCAGGTATATATATTGTACAAGATTTTCAAAATTAACTAGTGATTTTTGGCTGCCTTAAATTGTGAGTACTTGATTTAAGATTCCTTAAAGTTCCCTGACTTTCAGAAAATGCTGAGTAACAACCCTCTGAAAATGAGGCCCCTTTTACAATGTTTCAAGTTGGACACTTTTAGGGGGGCAGTTACCCTGCTCCTGAGAGAAAAGGCTAGGCTGATTAGGAAAACAGCCACAGCTGAGGCCATGCCCCAATCAGGCCACAGCTGGCCCTATAAAAGGGCTGTGAACCAGCAGCTGAGTCAGTCTCTCTAGCTGTGGAGAGAGAAGGACCTGGCTGCCTGGGAGAAAAGGGGGAGTGGAGCAGGGCTGGGGGAAGGCCAGAGGAGCTGGGGAGCTCCAGCCTGGCAACTCCCTAGGCTAAGGCCTTGATAAAGGCCTATTCAGGTACTGAGGCTGGGAGGTGCAGCCCAGAGATGGACCAGCTGCCTCTGCCTAACCTCCTTGCCAATGACAAGTGGCCATGACAGACTGCAGTCTGCCCCAGTGAGCGGGGGCTAAATGATGACTGGCAGTAACCACTGAGGCAAGGTAGGGATACAGGGTTGCGGGTTCCCCTGGGAGGGGAGACCCAGAGTGTGCAGGCACTGCCAGGGGGCAGCACCCCAAGGTAAAGGGGCACCAGGATCCAGAAGGGACATGGGGGGCCAGTGGCGGGTGAGACACCAGCCAGGAGGAGGGCTCCATATGCTGGAGAGCTAATTCCCAAGACGACCAGCAGAAGGCGCCACGGTGGTGAGTCTTCCCATCGCTGCAACACCCCAATCATAAGTCTCTCTTGAAAATCTTGGCTTTTAATTATATAAAATTCCACATTGAAATAAAAATACTGCAGTATTAAATGCGCTGACTGGAACTGGGTTTTAGTGCATTTTTCAGTGTTTGTTTGTGCATATCTTCAATATTCTGACACTGCTATACATATCTTTTTCAACATATGAAAACAATTACAGCATTGATCTAATAGCACTCTGTCATGATACAAGCTGGTTAGTTTTTAAGTGTTATAAAAATGCATTCATCACAGAAGTGGTTTGGATTTTTTTCAGTCTGACCTGTTCATCTCTCATAAAAGAGAATTTTCGCATGATAGCAGTATAACTGGTATATGGTAGTGTAACCAATAAGCATAATGGAGATGGGGAATTCAATGTCTGTAAAGGGGTGAGTTGATCAAATAAAATCTGGTGATCTCTTTGTAAAGTGTCTAAGGCAATATGATTTGATTTTCCCCCTATTACGTTGTGTGCAAAGAACTAAATAATTATGGTGCAATGAAGCTTAAGTTTTACTGTAGCTTCATTTTTAAAAGCCACACTTTAAACTTAATGATCACACCTGTTCTTTCTGCAGAGAGAAAGCCAAGCTGTCTCTACCATAGCCGTTAGTGAGTTAAGGAAAGCACTGTAGCCCAAGGAAGTAAAATAATTGAAATAGTGATTCAAGCTCTTCACAGAACTTACCTTTACCTGGCAGGTCTCTGGCTGTGTTCACTGAAGCTGTGTAAAAGCCTAATGACCGGGGGGTGGGGAGGGTAGGGGTGGGGGTAGCATACACATGGCATTAAAAGTTACAATGCTAAGTAGTGGGTTTTTAGCTCTCATTGAAATAATTTGTCTGTGTATTTACACAGACAATGGATGCATTCTTTACTGATGAAGTGATGCATCAGGGAGGAGCTTTGTCTTCTGAAGACCATATTAGATGAGTTAATATTGAACATATTCCCCATATATTGGTCTGGAAGGGTTAGGATGGCAGACTGCATACTACTGGTTTATTTAAAAAAAAAAAAAAATCTTACCAATGATGATAGGAGGTACAAAGCACAAGTAAAGTTTTGGGAAGAAAATACCAGCATATGACCACATCAACCCATGAAGAGGTAAAAATTATCCATGAGAAATTTAACAAATTTGATTGGCAAGTGTGTTTCTGAGACAGACTTCTACCCTCTAGTGGCTTGCCCAGAGACAGAATAAGGGCTCAGATTTTCATAAGCTCCTAATAGATTTAGGCACTCAGCTCCCATTGAAATTCACAAACTCCTTTAGGCTCCTTTGAACATCCCAGCCAAGGAACTTATGACTACTGTCACTTAAGGAAGATTTACTTGACTTTAGCTCAATAGGCAGAGTCCTAGGGAGGATCAGATTCCAGTCCTGGCTCCCTTGGTGTGCATCTGTGAATTGTCACATAATTGTCTCTTGGCAGCCCATGGCTTTGTTACATTTGAGGAGGACATGCAATGTTATAAATAACTTCATTTTTCCTGTACTATGAAGGACAGATTCCTTGTTTTTTAAGAACAAACTATTTACACTGCAGACAGATTGCCATGAGCAAGAGCAGATGGAATATTAGCAGACTTCAATCTAATTTTTTGCTGGGATTCTAGAAAAGGATTCTTAATCCTCTGAAAAATTGCTTCTGATCAGGAAAAAGACATTTCCTACTGTGTGCATGTAGATTTGCTGATGTCCCTGTAGGAGACACTTAAGAATCCTGTGAGATTAACTGGGGAAAAACTAGTGAGTATACCTAGGTGATGCAAAGTATAGGGATGAAATCTGATGTCAGTACATGTTATGATTTTTTCCATATGTAAATAGCAACCATGCATACATACAGCCAGAATAACCAAGTGACTGTCTGATATTAACCAAACAGCAAAATAGAAAAGAACCATTCTATTACTCCAATTTAGTTCTGGTGAAACTCTGTTCAAAACAGCTGTTAGTATCATTCTTTCAGTTTGATTGCCTGGACAGGCAGGAACACAAACACTCCAGCCTCAGTCAGCTATTGTACAAAAAGAAGTTAAACCTCCCTAAAATGCCCTTTAGGGCATGAAAGTTTCCAGAGTTAAGAGAAGGGGTTGAGGAAGGGAGGAGGAGAATAATTATTCTCCACAGTTATATAGTGGTGTCAAGGTTCCTTGCCCACTCTGAACTCTAGGGTACAGATGTAGGGACCTTCATGAAAGACCCCCTAAGCTTATTTTTACCAGCTTAGGTTAAAAACTTTCCTAAGGCACAAATTCCGCCTTGTCCTTGAGCAGTATGCTGCCACCACCAAGTGATTTAGACAAAGAACCAGGGAAAGGACCCCTTGGAGTCCTATTCCCCCAAGCCCTATACCCCCTTGCCTGGGGAAGGCTTGAGAATAATATCCTCACCAATGGGTATAGGTGAACACAGACCCAAACCCTTGGATCTTAAGAACAAGGAAAAAGCAATCAGGTTCTTAGAAGAAGAATTTTATTTAAAGAAAAAATAAAAGAATCACCTCTGTAAAATCAGGATGGTAAATACTTTACAGGGTAATCAGATTCAAAACACAGAGGATTCCCCTCTAGGCAAATCCTTAAAGTTAAAAAAAAAAAAAAAAGGGGGGGGGGGGAGGGGGGAATAAACTTCCTTCTAGCAAAGGGAAAATTCACAAATTTAAAACAAAAGGTAAAAAAAAAACATTGGTCCTTTTTGGTCAGGTGCCAATGAGGTTATTTGAGCATCTTAACTCCTTACAGGTAAAGAGGAATTCTAGGCTACCCTTAGCTGTATGGTTATGACAAGTGGTTTCATCCATATATCTTGAAACATTTCATAAAGTTGGGTATATAGTATTATCCTTACTTTACAAACTGGGAGACTGTGCCACAGTCAAGTTAAGTAGCAAGTCCATGGCAGAGCTAGAAAAAGGTCCTAGCTGTTCAGCATTCCACTCCAGTGCCCTGTCCATTTAATCATGCTACTTTTCCACTTCCCCAGAAAAAAATTCTAAGGAAATTCTGAGGCCTGGTATCCCATCAGACAGATATAGTCCTGTCTCCCTCCCAGTCATTCATAGCAGAGCTTTTCTCCTCACTGCTAGCAGCCAAAGTGATTCGATCTATTCTCTCTCCCTCAGGCTCTAGTTAGCTTCCTACCCCTGGCAGACAAATTCAGCTCAGGACACTGCTCTGATCTCATTCCTTCAGCCAAGTTTTTTTACAGGCTGCTTGTGTGTGTATGTGGGCATATGGATGTCTTTGCGATTTTTATTTAGGCACAGAGGCTTTTTATTTTAGTCTTGCTGTTTTTTCTCTCACTGTGGCCATAGAAGAAGGAGGAGATCAAAGACCCTATGGTAGATTCTCAGCTGCTGTAAACTGTATTGGCTACATTTCGTTTTAATGGAATTATGATAATTTAAATCAGCTGAGCAGCTGATTCCATAGATATTAGGGATGATGGGAGGGAGAGAGAGAACTGGAAGTTATAGAAGTTGGGCAATTCTTATCTAGAAAACTGATAGTTTCTTAATAACTTAAAACTTTTTGCCACAATGAATGTTCAATAAGGCCATTGTGTGCAATGTCACTGAATTCCCAAGCCCAATTTTATATTGCATTAAAATGTTCCAGAGAATGGTTAATTGGAAATCTTATTTTTATAAAATCATTTGGTTTTATGCTTAGTAGAAAAAAATGCTTTTGTACTGCTAGGTTCTCTGCTATTGGTAAAAGCCTCCTTTTGTTTTACTTCTCTACTAATGTGCTGCAGGCAGCTTCTTTGCTGAACTGACCTATAGAAGCACTTGGGTGGAAACGTCTTAGAGATAGTTTAATCCCTCTTCAATTCAAACTCTGCTGTAAGTAGCAGCACGGACGCTCAGCTGAGATCTCAGTATTTCCGTTAATCCTTCTCTCGACACGACTTCAAATTAATTGATTCACTTATAAGACACCCAACCCCTCCAAAACTTTGCCCAGGGGATAGAAGATTTGGTTAATTTTCTGGATTTATTTTATTTATATGGCCTTCTGCCCTTATGAGTTCCTACCTAGACCAGGAGTAGAAGTGCAAAATTATTGCAGGAATGGCTGTTGTGAGATTTCTGGCCCAAACAGAACCGGAAAGTCCTGGAAATAGAATGAGACATTGTTGTAGTATATGCCATCAGTTATATACACTCAAGAATTTGACAGTTCTGAGACTGTTTGAACATTTGGTTACTTATCTGAACCTCTTGAGTTCTACCATCACTACAAGTTTTCTGGATGAGTTGAGGTGAATTAGCAGCTGCCCAGGTGGACCTCAAACATCTTATTGGAATCTCTAGTTTTGGCCAGCAAAAGTCTCCAAAATTTACTTTAGCACCCATCATGTGAATTCTGTGTAGCTTCATCATGAACCAGATCAATTTAAATCAATTGTTATACTGAATAGTGGGATCTAGTCTGGAGGCTTCAATTTTATTACCAAGCTGACACATGCAATTTTCATTTTCCATGACAACTAATCGCTACAATTTTTCAGTTTTACAGAATGTTTTCCATCGTAGCAACTGGCTGCTGTACAGTGAAGTTAATTTCAGTTATTAGAACCATTCTATTATTCTATCCACAAGGGCAATGACAAAAGGTTTCAGTATATACAACATATTGTTGGTTTTCATTTAACACCTGTTCATTATAGCACAAATGTTGTTTGTTCCTTAATTCCTTGATACTTAAAACTATTTGTCAACCAGAAAGGTGCAGTTCATGTAGTCGTCAATGTAAAATGTAGGCTTTAAAATAGCTTCTCAGCCATTCTATGCATCTATTTCAGTTGGTTCAATACATTCATTTAGTTAAATAGTCATGTTACCTGTAATCTAACTTAATTTTGCCTATGGCTTGACTTCACACTCTGAGCTACTATTGCATAGTGTGAGACTACCAAGGATAACTTGGTGCCTGTTTCTTTAAATTATGTTTGGAAAGGTTTAGCCTATCCATCCACCAAGTTCCATCTGTACTTCAGGCTAGAGTCCATCACAGAGCTGCTTTCTTTTTTTTCTTAAAGCACACACTGATGTACATTCTGCTTGAATTTTAGTGTCAGTGGACTAAACTAAAAAGCTACATTTATCATTAAGGGGTCTATCCATTAAAAGGTATCTGCAACCTTTTGTGTTTTTTGAGGTCATGAAAGCTTTGGAAGATTGTGGATATTTTTTCTGTCTATTCAGAAGAAAAGTCAGTCTGCGGCATAAGACCAAACAAAAGTTTTAATAAACTCAGGTACTTGGGCTTTACAGAGCAGCTCATGAAAGGCAAGGCCCTGTAAATGAGCTCTTTGCTTTTCCTAGTCCCTTATTTCGGAGCTGGAACTGATCTTTCTCCTTATGATTACTTCAACCCCAAATATAGAAAGATTTTACCCTATTGCTAGAAGAGAAGCTCAGTCAGCTTGTTTTAGGGGATGGGAATTGAAGAAAAAGGACCAATCAGACCAGAGATGCACTTTCTTTTTTCTTGGGTCACAAACACAGCTATCAGCCAGTGAGACCTCACTTTCTTCAGGATGCACATTTCTTTTAAATAGATCTTTCAGTTGACTGTCAGTTAACTAGAGAATAACCCATTCCTAAATAAAGCTGTTCAGGAACTGAAATTTTTATTTTGAGGGAAATTCCACAGTTCTATTATTTTTTCGTTCCAAAAAGGAACAAAACCAAAAATCTTCTGCAAAATAAAATCCCATTTTTGTTTTGGATCGTTCAAACTAAGTCATTTCAAAACAACCAATTGATACGTTTCATTCCAAAAATGCGAAGGTAAGATATTTGGACTCTCTTGAAATGCTTCACTTCAAATTTTTCTAAACAAAAAAAATCATTGAAATTGACACTTCCCCAAGGAGCCTCTCACTTTCGATCATTCAACATTTTCCAATGGAAAAACATTCAGTTGGAAAAAAAATTGACTAGCTTTCTTCCTAGCATAGGGTTACTGGGTGACATGTGGACTATGCTCAGCATCGCCATTGACATGATTCTCTTCCATAGCCATTGTGCATGTCTGTGACTGGGCCACTATTAATGGCAAAGTACCTCCTCAGAACTGGGAGCACCACCTTTGATAACATAGCTAAGGGGTCTGAGACTTCTCCATTTGCCCAGCATTCATAGAGACCAACTGCACCTAAGCTGGAAGAGGTTTAGGTTTCTAACCTGTAATTCTAAAATGTTAAGTGTCCATTTTTGCAGCTGACTTCAACATAGCCTTTACATTTTCATGAGCATTTATTTGCTTCTGTCATGGGTTGTGTGCCCAGACTTTCGGCAGTGCAGACATAGTTAAAGTGCAATTGATATACATACCTCTGTGAACTGCAAGGTGAACAAAGCACCTCTGCCAAAGCCACATATGGTCCATCTACATTGCACACCACTGGCAGTGTCTCTGGAGTATGTGTAGCTACATGAAACAGTGAAAAAAGGCTGTGTCCACACTGTGGTGCGTAGCTCATGGAGTGGTGAAAGTTTCCCGCAGGGGCAGCTCCCGGCGGCTGGAGTCTTTCCTTGATGCAGGGAAAGTCTCTGGCAGCGGAGAGCCACTGGAATCATTCCCTACTGCCAAAGTCTTTCTCTGTGTCAAGAAAAGGCTCCAGCAGCAGGACCCTATTCTGCTTGGGCATCTAGAGAGCTATGTAGGGTACATACCCTAAAGGTTCAGGCATGTCTTTACTTCTCTAAGTGGTGCCTCACGGTCTACATTGCTATTTATATCCATGCTAGGGGGACGTGCAGCGTATGTACTTTACACACTGCAGTAAGGAGTGCACAGTGCAGAAATACCCATAGACAAGATAGTGTAGCTAAGGCTGTCTACAAAATTATGTCAGTGGGTATGCTGTGCATAGTCCACGTGTCACCAGTAAATCCAGTGTTAGGAATAAAGCTTTGTTAGGTACACTTCGACTGAATTCAAGGGTGCCTTTGAAGTGTACTGACAAAAGCTTAGCTGAGATGCTGACCTCAAGAAGAACAAACAGGTGTTCTTGACATACATAGTATTAAAGAAAGTGACAGTCTAATAAATGCTTAGTTTGCTCAAGCACAGAGAAACAGAACTGCACATATTTTTCAATATGTTTATCAGAGTTAAATTTAGCCCTTCCTTGTAATCTTTTATTTTGAAGCCAGAGCTGAGAAGCAGATTGCTTCTGACATGGCCAGCCATTACCTCATATTATAGCCTTATTTTTAAAAAATGCTTACATTTTTCTCTCCATTAAAGAAGTGAATGAAAGTAATCAACACTGAGTTTCAAAGACAATCCTTTCTGTGTCTGTTCAAGCACCACTTCTTCCCTAATGCTTTGTTTATAATAAAAATAGCTCGGATGGAAATTGGATTCTGACAGTAGCAGTGTGTTCTGACTGCAAGGGTGGAATCACACTGTCCCTCTGTAGCTGAGGAAGATACCACTGTGCAGAGGAAGACAGGGTTTCTGAAGCCTAGTCTAGGTTTACTGACCTCCATATGACTCAGATTCTAGCTCTGTGGGCATTCCTTTCACATAAAGGGGCTTGTGGGAGAGCATTGGGGATGTGGCTTGCCTTACCACTGCTAGAAGGATTTTCAGGACTGTACAGACTCTTTGACAGCTATATCATTACTTTTCTTCACAAAACACATTAATTTGAAATCCACTTCAAAAAGTAGCATTTAGCTGTAAATTTTTAAACGCAATTTAAAATTATAAAATATTTGATCCGGTGCTCTCTGGGCTCTAAACAGTCATGTGAATTGCAGATGCTGCCACTTCAGGAAGTTAAATACAGCTGGTTGAATATTCTATTCATCTAATAATGCATTATAACTACATCATTCAATAAATAATTTTATCTAGTATTTGAACAGCTCTGTTGTGGGGCTGCTTTCAACACACAACTTTGCTGCTGCTGTTCTCTTGTTTTCCTTCAATCCCCTCCTCCCCCGTTCCGAGCCCTTGATCCACTGTTGTGTCCTGCCCTCCCCATATGTTTTGGGTAAGCAGCCCAATTCCTAAAGCACAACCCCAGACTCAGCACTAAAGTGTGTCTGCTGCTTCCAGGCCCTTTGATATTAATAGGCTTGATGGCAGCAGTTGACAATGGAGCCAAACCAATACTTAGGAGATACAAGCCCATAGCAGGAGGAGTGGAGATGTATTCGCTCTGGATTCTCTACCAGAGTGAGGGAACATGTTGGCACAAACAGTCACATTCTCAACATTTTAGAGATGAGACTGGGGAATGGAGACCAAGGAAAGGAAATAGGGTTAGAGGAGAACAGCAGGATGAGGGCTAAAAGTGGCCATTCCATTGTGACATAGCACAGATCTCTGTGTACCAGTCTAGAAAGGGAAACCCTTGGGATTGCAGCTCCCACACTCCTACCTCCAGGTTTCTTTGTCACAGGAATAAATGAAGTTTTTTTTTTCATTCAGGAAAAGAATATATTCCCCTGTTGTGATGAGATAAATGGTATCAAGAATTCAATCACTACCATTTTCACAGTCTGCCTAAACAGGATCTGCCGCCGCCTTCTTCTTCAGTGTAGCATTCAGCCACTGCATTGTAAGCTGTGTTGGCAACATTCATGATATGAGGGTGAGTTCTGTGATTTGGGGGCATTTTTGAAGACTGCTCCCAATCAGGAAAACATGGCCTGCCTGAGTGAGTGATCTGCCTGCAGTTTATCTGCTGGCCACCAAAGGCTGCTATTCCATTTACTGTGTATCTGCTGCTGCAGTTTCTGTGAACTGCCATTCATTGCCTGCAGGGTGGGACTGAGATGTTGTAGCCAAGGAAAGCAGAGAAATTGAGAAATGCCAATTCCACCTCCAAGCCAGGCACATATAGTGGCCTTACTGTTTCCCCTCTTTATAGTACAGCTAGGGGGCAGACCCACCCAGCATTCAGAAAGGCAGTGAACCATTTGTGTGTTTGCAGTGTTGTTATAGCTGTGTCGGTCCCAGGATATAAGAGAGACAAGGTGTGTGAGGTAATATCTTTTATTGAATCAACTTCTGTTGGTGAGAAAGACAAGCTTTGAAGCGACACAGAGTTCTTCTTCAGGTCATTTGCGTGTATGCACTTTGTGTTAGTTTCAAGTTGAATTTTCAGTAAATGTGCACGCATGCAAATGGAGGTGAAGGGCCTTTTCTGCTACAAATTAAAAAAAAAATAGAAGTCTGATTCATATCTCCACGTAGATGATTAGCAAGAGGGATAGGAGAATATATATCCTTCCCATATATAGTTGAGTTAGCTGGCTATAATCAAAGTTTATTTGATGAACTAAGCCATGTTCTATTGAAACTTCATGGGTAACAAGTGCATTATATTGAGATCATGAGGCCATTAGCTGCATTTTCACTGTGATATGATGTACAAACCCGACATTGGTCAGCAGAGGGTTAATGAGCTGCTCTGGGCTCAGTCAATGCCATCCTACTACACCTGCAATAGGTGGCTGGCTTGGTGTGAAGGATAAAAGGACAGAGATCAGATCCCCTGGGAGATGGCTGGGAGTGAGAGTAGATCTCCAGAGCTTACTCTGTGAGAGAATGCCTGGCTGGGGTATGCCAGAGCCTCCCTGCGGGAAGGTAGGCCTGACACAGGACTTTTGTTTTGGATTTGCTACAGTAGCCTAATTGATGGATTGGTAGATTGATTATTGATTAATCTCTTAGACTGCAGTTGTCAATAAGCATTCAGTCTCCTGAATGCCTACAGCATCAGGAAGATAATTACTAGTATCATTAGAATGAGAGACCCAAGGAGTAAAAGAGAAACAATTGCAATTTATCACAAGTCCCTGTATTAACAAATCCACTCAGCAGATAAACAACCTCAAAAACACTCAAATACAAGAGCAGAGAGAGTACAAGGTGTTCAGCCCTCAGATCTCCCACTGGGGCACTCCAGAGTATGTTATCTTCCACCTCATGATCCTTATCTTTATCATCATCACCTGTGTATGTCATCCTGGTATCTTCCAAGGTATGCAGACTGGGTTACATCTTTTATAATGTGTTACACTGATGCCCACTAAGATTCATACATTTATGAAATTCCTTATCTATACTTCCACACCCCACTAAATTTGCCCTGTTTTTCAGAGGCTAACTTTAGTTCCTCTTATACTCCTTAACATTTATACCCAAAGTAATAATTCGTGGTTAGCATTTTGGTGACACCCCATGTCTGCAAAAATCCTCCAAATATTTTTACTGGCTTTAACTGATACATTGTAATATATATTTCCTAAACATCAGTAATTAACACATCTATTACTGTAACTGTTTCATTTTGTGTCATGGGGTCACTTACCGGTTAGCTACTTATATCAGCCTATCTTTAGGCCTGAGTCCTTGTTTGGCTTGTCTGTGGGCCTTGTGATTAGGGTTGCCAATTTTAGTTGGATGTATTCCTGAAGGTTTCATCATATGACATAGTCTTTAATTCCTGGAAACTCCAGGACAGTCCTGGAGGGTTGACAACTCTACTTGTGAGAGCATTAATCAAAGTACCTCTCTGTCTTGAATATATGTGAAGTATCTTATTAATGGCTACACTACTAGTCACTTGCCTGTTCTTGCTGACTAAGATTGCTGCAGGTGGGGCCTTATCTGAGGGGGGAGATGGCCAAATACAGCTCTCTTGCACTGGGGACGCAGGAGTGGTTTGTGACAAGCCCAGGAATGACCCAGTTACAATTACCTTACTGTCTTGTGAAGTCCTCTGACAAAGGGGCTTTGCATAGACTCTAACAGCATTGGGAAATGTGTAATAATGCCAAATAGCTTCTGCTTAGTAGGGGGCAATTAATGACTGTGTTAATCAAAGACAGTACTCATACCAGCTGAGGTAAAAGATGTGTTCTATGTGTTTTGCTATGTCCAGGGTCTCCCCATCTTCCATATATTACTAAATAGCTCATTTGTCCTGAGCTCTCCATTGATTTTAATGAGCTCTGGATCAGGTCCTCACAGGGAATTAAAATCAGGGGACTAAACACTGATTACTGGTGCCCATATCAATTTTTGGAAAGGAAAGGTGGGATTTTCCAGGCACCTGAGGGAGTTATACAGTTCCCATGCACCTAAATCGCTTAGGCTCCTTTGAAAATCCCAGCTGAAATGAATGTCAGCTTTAATGAACCACTTGATTAATTACCTTGTTATGGTTCTCTCCACCAAACTCCCAGTTCATAGAGGGAAGATCTGTAGTATAACTAAATAAAGCCTGGGCTTTTTTTCATTTCTGTCTTCCAAGACCATGTCACATCCAAATAATTAGCTCAGGCGTGCAAGTGAACAACCCCTTGAATGAACACAGTCATAAAAGGGGCTTCAATTCTGCTGCCTTCTGATTATCTGGAATCATCCTTTTTCGAAGCCCTAAGTTACTTTTTGAGTCCACAGAGCATATGATTGTTAGGCTAGCCTATGACAAATGAGTATGTGAACCATAGTAGGTAAAGATGGCAGATATAAAATTCAGATTTATAAAAACTTGCCATGGTAGAAATGCTGCCTTTTTATTGAAAAGCCAGCTGAGATTTCCTCCAGCATAAGTGACAGTTTTGGCTTATCGGTACTTGTTGCAAGATTAGTTTCTATTTTGCCCAATGGACAGACACGTCATTGAGTTGTTCCAACAACTGGTCCAATAAGCAATAAGATTGGAAGAGAAGGAAAGATACAGTGTTTCTCTCGAATTCCTTACTGTAAGATGAAAAAGAATTCTGCTGGGAGAAGTCAGTCAATTCATTGACATGAATTAAAGTCAAAGGAAAGGAAATGAATAGACTCAGATACTACTTATTTTAGCTAGAAATATGGTTTTTCAGCAGGTTGAAAATAGCACAGATGAGTACTACTTTCATTTTTGGAGATCTTGGTTCCAATTCACTTAACTTAGTACAGAATATATTGTTTATAAAGTGCCATAGAAATGCTCTAGAAATGCAAGTTCTTTACAAAAGAGAGTAGTTCCTCACATTGTCTTATCCATGCTCTCTGACCATGACTTTAAAAGGAAACTGTTTATTCAAAATCTCTCTGTCTTCTGGAGAAACTGATAACATGGGGGTGTCAACTGTGATGGTAATTTTTGTGATGTGAAGACTCTAACTGGACAGATATTAAAAATTCATTTCACATAGGTCAATGTAATGCTTTGGATGGCAATGATGACTTTCCATTACTACTAACTTGGATTGGATTAAACTCTATTGCCTAGGGATTTAAACTTTTTATTTTTGTTTTTTGCTCCAATTTAGATTGAAGCCAAATTTAAAAATCCCCGAATCTTTTGAAAAACAGAAGTTCTGGTTTCAGCACAGTGCTAGTATCTGTGATAGAGCACATCATTGGTAGACTACAGTAAATTACATTGAAGGAAGGAAGCTGCATCTTCCCTATGTATCATAGTAACTCAGTGTTGTGGGGGCCTGAACAGATTATGGAGTAGATACAATATGATTTTATGTGACCATAGTTAAAACAAATACACAAATCCCTGAGTAGCATGTTCTGTCCATGCATTGTCCACACTAGTCTTTACCTCATCTCTACATTCCTAACTTATCTTGCCCATTGTCAGGAAATGGTTTCCCGGGCTTTCTCCCTCTTATCTTAGCTGGCTCAGACATTCTGTCTTTTTAGCCTACTGATCTATTACTTATCTTATTTAGCACAAATGTTCTGTTTTCAGCCTGATGAACTGTTTACTCCCAAGTCTATCCTCCAAAAAATAAGGCCTCCCTTCATGTGTTAATTACACGTCAGGCCAGGCCTTAGCTACAAACCCTACCAATCAGTTCACTAGAGGACATTGAAAACCTTCTGCCAAAACTGCTTTTCATTGGGAAACAGTGTCTCCATCCCTACTCTATAAACTTTGCAAAGCAGTGTATTCTGTATTGCAGATTTACCACAAAGGTTACTTATGGAGCACACAGTCGTTTGATTATATGGTATAGTTAGGTAGAAGCAAACTACTTTTTGGAGTCAGCTACACTGTTGGGAGGAAGGGATAAATGGGGCAGAACTAATCTTCCCTTAAAACAGAAGCTGTTTAGCCTGTACCACCATATACTCCTCCCACTGCTCTGAAAATATTGTCAGAATCTCTAACCTGCATCACTTTAACTGCAGAGAGAATTGTTCTGTCTAGAATGATACAGGCACAGGAGGCTCAGTGCCTCGGTACCGAACACCTGCTGCAAGATCACTGAGTAGAAGAGGAAGATGAAAGGAGAGTAGGTACTCGGTAACATTTAAAAGTACCACATGATTTCTCATATTTGCACTTCCATATTAGCTCTATTACCTCCCACTCACCGTCTTTCTGCTTCTGATATCTCTGTTCCCTAACTTTAACAGTGAATTGAAAAGGAAAACAAATAAAGCAAGGAAAGGTTCAGTCTCCTGTGCCTGATATGAACTGGAGGTGAGGCCATGTCTACGCTACAAACTTGATAGATCCAAATTACATTGGCATAAAGACACTGCAGTTAATATATTGCTCATATGCGTGCATACTTGGTGTCCAAGTTATGCTGCACGTACTCAGCAGGAGTGCTTGTGTGGATGTAAAGTGCAGGGCACCAGGGGTAAATATCCTACTGTCCCATGCACAATGTCTTTTGGGGGATTTTTACAATGAGTTGCAGGCATTCAGACGAGTCCCACAGAAGGGCCTGGGAACAATAAGTCAAATTCCCATCATACATCTTTCTCCATCCCTTAATGCTATCTATATCTCATAATTTTTGTGCCTTTTTTTCTAATCCCACAAATCTGTGCAGCACGTGTCACTGGCTGCCATCTCTGACAGAAGCATGGAGCCTACACAACTCTGCATTCTTGTAATGAATACTGCAAACACAGGCTGAACCATCCTCTGGTATTTGGAGATTCACAGGAAGTACCGCAACTGTTTGGGATACTGCTATTTCTTTGAGGATAGGTTGGTAAGGGACACAGTGAAAAACAATTCAAGGTTGTTGGTGGCTTTCACTGAGCAGCTGCAATGGTAGAGCGATGCTTCTGGGCCCGAGAAATGAGCATTGACTGGTGGGATTGCATTATAATGCAAGTCTGCGATGACAAGCCGGGGCTGCAGAACTTTTGCATGTGAAAGAGTCCTCCAGCCCCCTGGACACCAGAATGAGAGCTACGTTAACAATTGAGAAATGAGCGGTGATTGCAATGTGAAAGCTTGCAATGCCACATTGCTACCAGTCAGTGGGAAATAATTTTGGAGCTGGAAAATTCACAGTGGGGAGCCACTGTCAGGGCCATTAATCATATCATACTATGCAGGACAGTGACTCTAGGCAACGTGCAGGACATCATGGATGGTTTTGCACCTATGGCATTCCTGAACTGAGGTGAAGAGAGAGACGGCATGCATATCCCTATTTTGGCCCCAGCCCACCCTACCACAGAGTATATCAACAGAAAGGGCTAATTTTCTGTGGTTATGCAAAAGTTGGTGTATCACCAGGGATGCTTCAGTGATATCAATGTGGGATGGTTGGGGAAGATGCAGGATGCTCACATCTTTAAGAACAGACTACTCAGGAAGCTGCAAACAGGGACATTTTTCCTAACTGGCAGATTACCACTGGCAATATTGTATGCCAATAGTAATCTTGGGGGATCCAGGCTACTCTTTCTCTTCTGGCTCATGAAGCCATACACTGGCCACCTTGACAGTTGCAAGGAAAGATTCAGCTACTGGTTCTGCAGGTGCAGAATGACAGTTGAATGTAGTTTTGGCAGATTGAAGGGATGCTGGTGATGTTTGTTTACTTCTCTTTATAGCTGCCTGTTGACTCCTGCATAATACCTGAAAGGCAGAAGGGGAAAAGTTGCTGCTGAGGTTGAGGGAGTGGCTGTCTCCTGACTTTGAACAGCCAGTCACAAGGGCCAATAGAAGAGCACAGTGCAGAGCTGTGTGGCTGACGGACGCCTTGAGAGAGCATTTCAACAGTCAGCCACAGTAATGGGGTATGGTGGATTGTGCTTTATCTGGCCATGAAGTTTTGGGGGTGGTAATGAAACAGTGTAGTGCTTGGTGTACATTTATGAATATCTCACTATCTTTTTAAATAAACCTATTAATTATGTGGTTCTTACTTTATATTTACAATTATTACATTATTTTTCACTGAACCCATGAGTTCTGTGATCCCATTCTATTACAGGTAATCTATACTTTTGAGTAGCACCAGACATTCTGCACAATATGTTGTGCAGAAATAAAGATGAATGCATGCATTTCCAAAGAATAAAAATGCATTGCATACCAAAATCAATGGAAAACATTAATGTTTTTCACTAAAAAAAAAAAACAATTCAGTGCAAACATACAAAATAAATAAATGGAACAGAACTTTAAAATTAGAAAGGTAGAAAACATTTGTAACTAACTCAGCTGAGCATAAGAACTGCCATACTGGGTTTGTATCTAGTGCATTTAGCCCAGTATCTTATGTCCAGTAGTCACCAGTACTAGAGCTTCAGGGGAGTGTACAGAACAGGGCAGTTGGAGTGATCTACTCCACCCATCTTCTGGTAGTCATAGGTTTAGGCTAGCCCCGAGCATTGCGTTGTGTTCCTGACCATCTTGGTTAATAGACATTGATGGACCAATCCTCTCTGAACTTATCTAGTTCTTTTTTTGATCCCAGTTGTCTTTCTGGCCATCACCACATCCTATGGCCACAGGTTAATTGTGGATTGTGCGGTGAAGTACTTCCACTTGTTTGTATTAAAGCAGCTACCTATTAATTTCATTGGGTGACCCCTGGTTTTTGTGTTGTGGGAAAGGCTAAATAACATTTCTCTCTTTGCTGTTTCCACACCATTCCTGAGTTTTATAGACCTCTGTTATATCCAGCCTTAGTTCGAAAAAAGAATAAGTTTAACAGCCCTAATCATTTTATTCTCTCATCATATGGAAGCTGTTCTGTACCTTTGATCATAGTTGTCCTTCTCTGAACCTTTTCCATTCCACTATATTCTTTTTGGGATGGGTTGACCAGAACTGGACATAATATGCAAGGTGTGGGTGCACCATGGATTTATATAGTGACATTATAATATTTTCTGTCTTATTTTCTATCCCTCTCCTAATAATTCCTAACGTTCTGTTAGCCTATTGCTGTGCATCAAGCTGAATTTTTCAGAGAATTATCCACAGTGACTCCAAGATCATTCTTGAGCGGTAACAGCTAATTTAGAATGCATCACTGTATTTGTATAGTTGGGATTCGTTTGCACTTATCATTGTTGAATTTCATCTGCCATTTTGTTGCCCAGTCACCCAGATTTTTAGATCCCCCTGTAACTCTTCACAGCCAGCTTTGAACTTAACTATCTCAAATAACTTTTTGTATCATCTGCAAACTTTGCCATTCATTGTTCACCCCCCTTTTCTAGATCATTAATAAATATATTGATCCTTGGGAGATTTCCCAACTGTTTGACACTCTCCATTGTGAAAACAGACCACTTATTCCTGCCCTTTGTTTTATATCTTTTAACTAGTTATTGATCCATGAAAGGACCTTCCTTCCCTGTTATCCCAGGACTACTTAGTTTTCTTAAGAGCTTTTGGTGAGGTACCTTGTCAAAGGATTTCTGAAATTAAAAATACACTGTATTGACTGGGTCATCCTTATCCATATGCTTGTTGACCACCTCAAATAACTCTAATAGATTGGTGAGGCATGACTTCTGTTTATAAAAGCCAAGGTCACTCTACCCCAACAAGTCATGTTTATCTGTGTCTGATAATTCTGTTTTCAACTATAGTTTCTGTCAGTTTGCCTCGTGCTGACATACACCACCTGTAGTTCTCACAGGTCAGAGTATGTGAAACTCTGTTTTTCCTTACTGTCCCCCAGTGTGATGTGGTAGGAGTAGGGTTGTGGCCCATGATGCTGCATGGAATGATGGGGTGTCTGTATGTAGGGGGCTGCTGAAATGGAGTTCTCCAATGGCTGCAAAAGGAGACAAGCCCATGACTGGTCCACAAGAGTCTGTAGCATCTGTGTTTGTTGTTTGACAAGCCCCATTATGTCCTGGTGCCTCTCCATCTCCTTTTCCTGCTGGGACTCCTGGGTCTTTCTTCCCTTCTCCAGGCAGTCTGCTATATTCACCTTCCAGGAACTCTGTTCACAGTCTGATGCAGCACTGGTTTGCTTTGTAGTGTAGATCAGACCTGAGATTCTGTGCTGCACCTTTAAGAGGCACAACATGGTACTTGCAGCCAGGGTGCTGGGGGTGCAGTAGCATCCTGTGGCTTGAAGTGGTTTCCATCATATACAGGGTTTACAATTTTGTTCAATGGCTTTCAGCACCCCTACTATAAAAATGGTTCCAATGCCACTGCTTGCAGCTTGGGGAACTGCAGGACCTATAGCTGTTTTAACCCACCGTTATGCCCCCCTGATCTCAGGCCGCTCCAGAGGCTGGAGCAGCCCCTGCATTAACTTAAATGGCCCTAGCGTTCTGTCGAAGTTAGGGTAGCCTGCTGGAGCTGTCTATGGGACACCAGCCTGCCTAGAATTGCAACAGCCATGTGTGCACTATGGCTCTACTCCCAACATTCCCCTTCCACTCCCAGCCCTGACCCTGGCATGCCCCCTTTTGAGTCACACCTTTGAAGGCACCCTATGGTTGTCTACATCAGTGCCTGTCCTGCAAGAATTATCCTTGGCTAGATATAGGACTTTCAGGATCACTTTATGTTGAGTGAAAGGCCAGACCAGCATAAAGGATCCAGAGCAGTGGTGAGCATTGTACAGCAGGAAACTAATATGAACACTAACAATAACAATGTTGACTGATATTTATTTTGTGACACCCTATGATAAAATTGTCTATTGTACAACTGTGAAGTCTTCCTAGTGTTCATGCTCAATACTGATCTGTGTGAAGTACACAAAAAGGTTTATGCCAATAGCAACAATTAATTTTTCGCAAGCCACTCTGTTATAACAGCTATTTATTGGTCTGAACACCTATTGTTGCCCTGGAAAGATTAGTATTCCACTTAATTCCACATTTGGTAGAGAGTGCTAGCAATTTAGTAAGGCATGTATTTTTTTTATTGCCTAATATAGATAATACAATGGGGAAAAGTGACTTTAGAAATGATGGAACAATAGCTTCCTGAAAATTTTTAAATTCTTATTTCAGCCTGAAAATGGTGCTCATGGTCACATAGTATTTTATTGACTTAATATATGATGTTTCTAAGGGTCATTTTAGGATCTTTCAAACAGAATAATTGAGTGTCAACTACAAGTGATTTCAATAGCAGTTTTAGGTGCACAAGAGTTGCCGAGACTCCCAGACTTGATCAAGATCAGAATGTTGTCACTTCCACCAGCAGGCTCTGATTTTTCTGAGCTGATCCTGGCAAAATCTTTACTTTAGAGCAAACAGTCTTGGGAGTATTCACAGTGAAAAAACAGTTGTGACCCACAAATAGTGCCTGACTGAGATTCCCCAGAAGCTGCTTGGTGATGGCAGAGGGCACAGCGCTCAGGGACGAACGTTTTGAGACTGACATATGTAACTGGTATTCTGAATTTCTCTCAGTGTATTACAGAGGCAGATGACTGACATGTGTGCAGATACCTCAAGCAGTGAAGACTTTGAGTCAACCAGAAACTGTCCACTTATCAACTTTTCTCTTGATAATGATAAGCCTTTGTTCAGGACTAGCAATCTGGTTTGGAATAGAGAAGAGGATATTTGGAAGAGCATGTGAAAAATGTTGCAAGTATTATGTTTGCTCTTAATCTTCTGAATAGGCAGAACTTAGTGGTGGGCCTGAACCAGATTCCCCTCCCATTTTTTGAGGGATTCAAAATTGGGGTTCAAAGTTTGTGTTTCAGGCCAACTTCTAGAAGAAATTACCTCTGGATATATATAAAATGGCTAAGCATTGTGAGGTTTATTTTAAAAAAAAACTTTCAACAAACAGAACTCAGTCATGGCAATGGTGATATTGGCTAGTTCACTCTCCCTGTCTGGTCTGGGGAAAACACTCTCTTAGAATCAGTTAATGAAGGTCTCATGGTGAGATGGTAAATTCCTGGGTTCCAGCACATGGTGATGACAGACCTGATGACCATGCTCCAAATCTGAGCATTGAGAAGGTGGAAAAAGATTTGACAACCCAGAACTGGATTTTGCAGATGCCCACTGCTTTTTGATATTAGGCCCAAGCCAAAATCCCCATTTCAAACACCGCTAACTCAGGCATGTTTGAAATCTAGATGCAAAATCCATTTCCACTAGCTCTCCCTATTTCTGTAGTCCAAAATTTTCACAAGAACTTGCAACTGAATCACTTGGGGCCAGATTCTGCTACCCTTTCTCAAGATTAGTTGCCACCTTGCTCTATAAGCAGCTCAGCTGAGCTCAGATCCAATGAGATGTCTTCTGAGTATGATTTTTATTTCTGTTCTTATTTTCTGCTGCCAGATATGAGAACCGAGCAGTAACATATTAGCTGTTGACCCTTTTTTCCTTACTAGATCTTAATGAATGCTGTTTGTTCTTCATTTAAAATCATCTCATTTTCAGTTAAATCACATCTGTGACCTCAGTTTCTTGAGATTTTAATCAATTACAATATCCATTACTGATACATCATGCATTCAAATATGAGCGTCTGTTAGTTTAGATTCTTAAGTCAAATCTCATCAATACACAGTTCTCCCAAGTGTCTGTTTTCAGTGCACAGGCCAGTGTATATCTACTCTATATCATCTAACTGTTTAGAGATAAACAATCTATGTACTATATGCATTACATAATTTCTTCAATAATTTGCAGAGGTTCTGTTCAGAACCCTTTCCAAATTATTTCTGTGAATTGCATCATTGAAATTCCACTGTATTTTATATTTTGCCTTATTATAGCAATGTGCTAGTACCATTACAGTTATAGTTGAGAAGGCTTTTTCATTACAGTCTCCTATTTTCTGATGCTTATAGCTTTCTGAAACATTTACCCTGTAACTGTAAATTTCTCCTGCTTATTTTCAGAACAGAAGCAAATAATTTTGGAAAATTGGTAAAAATCAGTTTTGGAGGTATCCTGGTGTGATAATCCTGTGTTTAGAGACCCAATTTTGTCTTTGTGCTTAGATCATTCAGAAACCTCATTTAAAACCCTTAAACTGGTCATGATCTTTGTTGCCTGAGGACTAGTGCCTTTGATGCATTGAAAAAAATTCAATTTCAGTGTAGTGAGTTATAAGGATTATTTCAAACATAGGGCTACATTGTAACTTTACAATCTGCCCTTAGTAAGGGGAAGCACAAGATGTATCTCACAAGGAGCAGAGTAGACTGCAATTTATGACTGAAGGTTTTCCCCACACAGAGAATTTTGCCAGCATGTCTATAGCACAATAACTATTCTAGTATGGCTTATGCTGGTATAACTCCCGCTGTGGTTGATCTATTCTGGAAAAAAAATGACTTTATGCTATAATAATTACTTTTCTTTGGCTGTAATTCTGCTGAATCTATTCTGGTCAATTTTCCTGTGTAGTGTGACAAAGCTCTGTCCTTGCCTCCGCGGGTCCCACGTTTCCTGGCAGATTTCGCTAGCCTCAGAGGCTCACTGTGACCCTCCACGTAACCCTTCTTTCTCTAGAGACAAGGGTCACAGTCTGAGCCATTTTCATCATAAGCCAGCAAGGGAGGTGAGGAGAAGTTATCCTTCCTTGCACAGTCTCTGTTGTCTCCCAGTCTCAGTGTTTAATCAGGGGGCAAAGGTTGGGGGAGGAGGAGCCCAGGCCCACCCTCTACTCCGGACTCCAGCCCAGGGACCCTAATAGTATCAGCTATGGTAGCTGACCTTTTAGAAACATGACATGTACAATTCTCCGGGCTACTTCCCCCAGAGCAGCCCTCGCTTCCTCAAGCTCCAGTTCACCCATACCTCAGGGCCTCCTTCCTTGTGCCTGATATGGTGTATGCTACTCAGTCTCTCCAACAGCGCAACTTCCTCCCACAGCTCCTGACATGCACCCCCACCTGACTAACTGGGAGGCTTTTAACTAGTTTTAGCCAGCCCCTGATTGGCTTCAGGTGTTCCAATCAACCTAGCATTCTCCCTGCCTTCTGGAAAGTTCTTAATTGGCCCCAGGTGTCTTAATTGACCTGGAGCAGCTTCCGTTTCACTTTACCTGGTACCAGGGATTTGTTTAGCCTGGAGCTAATATATCTATCTCCCACTACTTTTCTATAGCCATCTTGCCTTGCCCCGTCACAGTAGATAATTCTCAGTTATTCCCCTCTTGCTTTGTGGGGGAGGAGTAGTTACTTAATCCCTTTTCATGGAGCAGTCTATAATATAAACAGAACCTGAGACGGCATGCTGGGAAGGAAATAGGCCTTCAGTTCAACATAAGAATGTCGATGGATCTCAGCTACAAATCTCTGAATTTCAGTGATGAATTCTTATTGGGCAGAGATGAATTTATGGATTTGTCAGTGTTCAAGCTCTTGGAAAAGGAACTATATCAACAATACACTGTCATTATCCTGTAATATTGGCAACCATTACTACCAGCAGTCCAGGGTAGTGGTAATGAAAATAGTGCACTGTTTCATGGTAGCAAAAGAGTAGCAGTATGTCCTTACATCAAGCTGCTGGGACTAAATCTAGTTAGACTAGTTTGAATGTAGAACTTTGTTTCTCTCACTTTAGTGACTAATATAGAGTGTGATTTTTGGAAGAAAAAAAAAGATGGTTAAAGAGACCTTCCATGGCAAAGAAACTGCAGTTCTAATCTAAGTGCACTGATTTCCTTGCATGAGATCTATAAAGGCTTTTACACTTTTTCTGAACTGTCAAGCAGATCTGCATTAAAACATTTTGGCAGTAATTTCGTGTACAGTTTGTCATATGTCTCCTTAATAGTTTCCCACTGTATTGGGGAAAAATAACTAAGAAATTTTAATTTAAAATATTCTTAACGTATGCCATTTATAGGTGCCACATATACCTTTTCAAAGATTCTGGTACTTGTGTGTATATATAACCTGAGATGTAGCGTGGGTGGTGATGGGGATTTGCTGCTCCTGTCACTGCACCTGCAAGACAAAGTCTATATTCATTGTTATCCTCACAAGTAAAGTGGAGCTTTACATGTGGGAATTAAGCTTTAATAAGAGGAATCCCAATTTGTTGAGGCTTGTGAGCAGGCAGTCATTCCATGCTGCTCGAAATAGACGGTCAGATCCTCACTGGAGAGCTGCCTGAAATAGATAGTTGAGGTCTCCCCATATATATGGAGACATTGCTAGTATCGTAGAACTGGCAGCGCTGCCTCTGTACCACCTGTTCCTAGCTTTACATGGGTGCATGTCAGGGGTGTGTGTGGCAGGGTGGAGGGAGCAAGGTCTAAATACTTTGTCCTAAGGGGCCATTACAAACCAGCATAAGTTAAAGCTGTCCACCAGTGGCTGGTTTCATCCCTCACCAGCCCAGGATTGGGTGGAGGTATGGAAAAGTTTAATTTCCTCTTTGCCTCTGGTCACCCCTAAGGGTACACTGAGCTCTGTGCTAGCACATACGAGAACTTAACCTACAGTCTAAGTGTTCTTTATAAAGTCAAACACCACTTTCCCAGGGGCATGTTTTCATTGGTGACTCAGATAATAATGGAACACAAACTTCTGCCTAAGCCAAGGAACTCCTATGATTTCTAGTTCCTCTGACCCATCTTTCTTATCCTGGAATCATTAACTAGCAGCAGTTTCATAATGAATCAGCAGATATATGGAGAGCTCCAAATCCTGATAATAGAGTTGGACAACAGAAGAGCCTTGCATGCCTACATGGGTTGAAGATCCTTCCACTCTGTTACAGGACTATAACAATTCCTGAATGTGATTGATATGGAATTCCAAAGTGGTACAAACAAGGATGTTTTGTGATATCCATGTGTCTGTCTTGCTACCTGATACTGTATTAAATTTAATACAGGGACAAAATGCTCCCCTCTCTCTGCCACGCACCCTGTCAAGTTAGTGAAGATTGAAGCTCAAAAATTGTTTGGCATGTATATGAGAAGGACACTTAACATGACTGTGATTTCCGTTCTTTCAACACGCTGCACAGATGAGAGTAGCACTTGTATATGGATCTGTAGGGATTATATTATTTCAAGTGTAGTTTTACTCAGCTCCTCAGACCAACTGCTGCGAAATCAAGTACCCGGTAGGAAGAAATTTGTCTCCTAATCAAATTTCTCCTGCCTACATTAACTTTGCAAGCTTGTTTTTGTATCAAAATTTGAAAAATCTTCATCCCCTGTGAAGTCCTGTTGTACAATGCATATTGCCTTGGCCTGCTTGTTGAACTGTGTACATTTAGTAATGCCATGGTATTTCTAAAGGTTCATTTAAAATATCTATACTCGGTTAGTAGTCCAGTTGCAGTCTTCATGAGTTTTATAAACAGTATGTGATAGAGAGTTTGAATTATGTGCAGGATTTAACATGGAATATGTCCTATTTATGTTTTGAAATCAATTGAGGTCATCTGGAAACACATTAATTTCAAACAGAAGTTTCTGTACAGCAGGAAATAAAGGGGTAAATGCTTGTACTGTATTGATATGATTTATACTTTATCAAATACATATAGTTCAAATTAAATTACATTTGGGGTTCACGCCACTAAATGAAACCAGTTTCAGGCAACCTTTCAAGAGATCATCAACAATCAATTGCTAAAGGGAGGCGGTGCTCTATTAAAGGTGAAGTAGAATTGTAGTCCGTAATTTGGGGGTTCTTTAGAACCCTCTCTTAAGACAGGTTGGGGTCTATTAGGGATGGCCCTCTGCATAGGTTACATTGACAGAATAGCTATTAGTGTCAATATCCACTTTAAAACAATATATTTCTTTCTAATCTCAAGAATCTGTACTATAGGAGTACAAAGAAGTTTTAGATTTTGTTGAAAGAAATTGATAATCCTTGTAAGTGCATAAACATCAGCATAGGTAAAATCCTCTGCTTGGGACTGCACTGCATGCAGATCTCTTAAGGCATGTTCTATGCTTGTTTCTTAGGTAGAGCATTCAGTGCCATCAGCAGAAAGTGTGCTTTGAAAAAGAATATAGAACTTGCCCCAAGAAAGGTGCAGTGTGGATTGGAGAAGAGAATTTCAACTGGAATTTGGAATATTAGTCTGACCAGCATCACTAGGTTTCTGTGCAAAGACTTAAGTCAGTTTTTTTACTTTGTATGAGTTGAAGCCTTAAACTTATTATAACCTTACTGGAGGTGAAGACCATGGAGATTTGTTGGAAGACCTCAGGATTTGGGTTCTTTTGGGTTGGGGAGTTCCCAGTTACCTTTTCAATTACTTTCTACCAGAACATGAACCACATGGTACTACAAAAGTTCAGGGACAGCTGAAAGTTCAGGGCTGTTCAGATGCAGGATTTTGGTTAGGGCTTATTTCAATTTCTAACATTTCTATGTCACAATGGAAGAGAGTACTTGTTTCCCTTACAATAGGAATAGGTCAATTGGTTCAAGACAAAGACAAAAACAAAACAAAACAAAAAAAAGCTTTTTCCACTTCTTGAACTGAACCAACACTTCTAGGTAACAGACTTCAGGAATATATTTTCCATATTTTGTCATCTTTTTGCACCTTTACATTTTGTCTTGTGACAGGGTCGGGCCAGATGGCTACAGGAAAGTGATAGAAGGCAGATATATTAGCCCCAGGTTAAGCAGGTCCCTATTCCCTGGGTAAGGTAACAGGCGCAGTTCCAGAACAATCAGGAACTTGCTGGAACCAGTTAAGGCAGACAAGCTAATTAGGACACCTGGAGCCAATTAAGAAGCTGCTAGACTCAATTAAGACAGGCAGGCTAATCAGGGCACCTGGTTTAGAAAGGACCTCACTTCAGTCAGTGAGGGGTGCACAAGAAGCTGAGAGTGAGGGGGTGTGCTGTTGGAGGACTGAGAAGTATAAGCATTATCAGACATTAGAAGGAAGGTCCACTGGTGAGGACAAAGAAGATGTTGGGAGGAGGCCATGTGGAAGTAGCCCAGGGAGTTGTAGCTGTCATGCAGCTGATGCAGAAGACACTATAGACAGCTGAAATCCACAGGGCCCTGGGCTGGAACCCGGAGTAGAGGGCAGACCTGGATTCCCCCCCATCCCCCCACTCCCTATTTGATATAAGAGGAGTTGATCTGGACTGTGGGTCCTACCAGAGGGGAAGGTCTCTGGCCTGTCCCCCGACCCATTAGGTGGGCCAGCAGAGACTGCGGGGATTGTTCTCCTCTTTTTCCCCATGCTGGCCAGTGATGAGGTTAGCTGAGTGAACGGCAGGTTTGTGCCACTAACAGAAGGAGCCAAACTGAGGACTGCCGTAAACCTCTGAGGCAAAGAAATCTGCCAGAAAGCGCAGAACCCACCAACGCAGAGGAGGAACTTTGTCACAGTCTACATAGGTCTGTGCCTAGAACCCTGGGGCCCAGTTTCAAAGATATTTAGGGTTCAAAAAAGGCACGTAAGCATATAGGTATTTTTGAAAATCCCACTATTTGCCTTTTTAGGTACCTAAATACTTTCAAAATATCTGGCCCTTAGCTTCTAGAATCATGTGATGGTATAGAAATCTTATTTTTATTCCTTAAATAAATGCTATGTTTCTAGACATCATGGTTCTGAAGAGAGGGACAAATGTAACCCAAACACTGCTATCTACCTGAGATTGCAAACAGTTTAATAATAATAGCTCTGTGAGGTTTGAACTGTCCAATTCTGAATGGGTAGCTAACCTTGAAAGCTGCTGTTGAGGGTTCCCTGTCAACACTATCCCAGCAGAGGACTGTGTGCACGAGAACCCTCCCTACCATAGCTGTGTTGTAGTAGTGGAGGATACAGAGACCTCTGCTGGGTTGGGTGGAAGCTAAATCCCTCCCACTCCCACACTTCCTCCAAGACAGACTCCAGATTTCCAGAAGATAGGGGGTAGTGGTCGGGGGCATGGGGTGAGTGGGAGGGGGTAAAGCACCTTGACCAAAGTGGTGGTGGATCCCCCACCAGACCAGAAGGCAGCTCTTGAGTGAGTTATCCCTGCCCACCCCTGTCTTGAGGGGCAAGGCTATGGCACAGGATGGGAGCCACGGGTGGCCCAGTGTCGGGTGTGCATTTGATTGCCCTTAGTCTGGCCTTCAGAATAGGCCATATTTCCAGTTTAACTAAAAGCACCTAGAATTTTGCAAAGGACTGTTCTTGCCTAATTCACAGCCAAATGTTTCTGATTCAGTAGGCTGTTCGTTCACCTATGCTATAGAAAATCATGCAATCAATTGAATACTTACTTGAACATCAGGCCGTTAGAGGCTAAATCATCACTAATTTACAGATGACCTCTATCTATCTTTTCATCTAAGCAAGCATGGAATTACATGTGTCGCATTGCAATGGCAGGCAGTAACTGAAAGCTATAATTCTGGTAAACAAATGACAGATATTCATGGTATTAGAAAGACAAGGTGGGTGAGGTAATATCTTTTATGAGACCAATTTAGCTTGCTGAGAGACAAGCTTTGAAGCTACGCAGAGCTCTTCTTCAGGTCTCAATAGCTTGTTTCTCTCAGTTGGTACAATGAAAGGTATTACCTCATCCACCTTGTCTCTCTAATATCTTGGGACCGACATGGCTACAACAACACAGCATACAGATATTCATGGTATTGTTTATATTAGGAATTGTCTTGCAGTTGAACAAGTCAACAATGAAAAGTAAACAGTATTATGTGAGCTTTTCAATATTTTTCTAATTATTAGGAGCACCAAAACAACTCATTTAGAGAGAGAGAAACTATGCAGGGGAAATTCCTAACATCAGAGAGATGCAGTCAGGTTTCTGACTATTTTATTTTTTGGACCTTCTCTCTTTTGCAATGTAAAGCTTTTCTTAGTGGTGGCCTATATTTGTACTGAACACATTCCCCTAAATTCTCTTGGGGGTTGGGGAGTGAAAATGCCCTAAGATACTGCTTCAGATGTAATAGAGGCTAGTATTTCATGTTGGGATATGTGACAAGGGTGATTTCTTTAAATTCAGAAGGTAGGCAGTTTCATCAGTCTTCCTATTTGTCCATCATATTGACTCCTTATTATTTTCACTTTGCCTTATATCTTTAGTCGGATGTTCCCTTTTAAACCAACCCTGTTTTTACAGCCAAAATAGAGCAGCTTCTCTAGTATTATAAATTTTAATCCCACTAAAATGTAGCCTTTTAAAGACCACTTCTAATTTTCAAGCAAAATAATCCTAATAGTATACTGAATATTGCCCAAATCCTCTCTTGCACTCCACTGGTGCAGCAACATTAATTGGAAATGAGTCAACCATGGCAGGCAGTAACTGACACCTGATTTAATTATATTACCTTTAAATAACAAAAGTAGGTAGTTGGCATACAGTATTCTTTTTAATATCCACAGAGAAAAGTCAGCTGGAATTATTTAGCCATATTTTAAATGGTTTCTAAGTTTCTTTTTCATGGGATCTGTTTTTTTGCAGATTTGGTGCTAATTACAAGCTGATTACTAATGCAATTAATGTATAATAATTACATCTATCAGAGGAAGGATGGTTCAGAGGTTAGGATGGGCACATGGGAGATCCAGGTTCAATTCCTTTTCATCACAAACTTCCTCTATGACCGTCGGCAGGTCACTTAGTCTCCCTGTGCCTCAGTTCTCCATCTGTAAAATGGAGATAAAAGTATTGCTTTACCTCAGAGGGGTATTGAGGATAAATATATTAAAGATTGTGAGGTGCTTGGATCCAATGGTAATGGGGGTCATACAAATACATAGATATCTATTATAAATTTTACAGGGCATTTGAGATGTGTAGAGTTACTGATTAAATATACCTCATTCCCAATTCTTGGAAAGAAGCTGAAAAAATTCCATAATGCTTTCAACCAACAGTGCAGTGCAATAAATAGTGAGACGGGAAAGAGAATTACTACTTAATCTATGTGGCTAGATGAGATTTGATTATCCCGTTCTACCAAGTTGTCACTGGTTACAGGATCACAACACAATTGTATATCCATCTATAGAATTTGACTCAGGATGCTTATGGTCTAAACTACCTTGGCAATCTGCTAGAAACCATTCGGATTCTACTGCATGTCTTACCCAGGAACAAAGTTATTGTTCCTGAAAGTTCTTGAGTACCCTGGCCCCAAATCCAGCAACATACTTAAGCATGTGCTTAATTCAAGGCATGTGAGGGTCCCGCCTCCTGATGAATTACATATCTGGTCAGGGAGCAAGTTCCAATAATAAAACTCATTTTCCCTTGACTGTATTTGCATTCTGTAATGGTCTAAACCTCCTTCCATCCAGACTCAAGCAGGTGCACATCTGGCTGCTCCAAAAGCCAGAATACAGTAGTCAAAATGAATATACTGTTACTATTTGAATGTAATTAGCTTTGCTGTGCCATAAGAGGTAATTTAGATGAATTGGACAGATAATACATAATACTGGTGTGGTATAAATACAGCAAATTTAGAGGAGCAGTGTGGTCTAGCACTGGTAGTGAAGAAAAAACACTGGGAGATTCTGTGCTGTTCCTCTAAATTTGTACCATCCCAACTTGGCTGTTTCAGAAGCTGGAAAGGCCCTCAATGTAATATAGACCATCCTGGGGGTCTAGCTAAGTTACAGCAGCCTCCCCAGGGGTCCCTACATATCGTAACACAGCCCAGATTCTTCACAGTGCTGCAGCACACCTCTGGAATTCCCTTTCTGCCTCCCACAGACAACCTGCTCCAGGGCTTGAGAGACGATCCTCAGAAGTCTTCCACAGTACTGCACTGGGGGAAGCAAATCCCCCCTCAACTGGATACATGGGTATTAGGACTCAGTTACACTGCTCTGGCTTCATATGCAATGTAAAAAGACTGGAGTGGTCATAAGGCTCTCACCTCATAGATTCTGTTGGCTCTGACCAACTAAGTGATCTTAGGCAAGTCACTTCACCTCTCTGCCTCAGTTCTCCAGTCTGTAAAATGGGGAAATGTATAATACTGTAATGTCAAATGCTTCTCCAGCTTTTATGCTTCTCCTGCACTTTGAGATCTACAAGTGAAAAGTGTCATATAACAATCTGATCAGAAGACTTGGAAGTCAGGAGGGGTATTAGTGAGGATTAATTAGTTAATATAGGTAAACTGTTTTGCTGCAAAGCACTATGTAAATGCTGAGCAGTTTTTTTATTACTACTGTTAAGTATTTATTAAATGTCAATAATTGAACTCTTGGTGTCAACATTCCACCTTCCTAAATACTATCACCACGGCCTGATCTTAACCCCCCAAAGGCAAACTAATGTACCTGAATAACTTAGTATTTATGACAATCATACTTAACAATTAGAGCCAGAATTTCACCCAAAATGGACACTATTTACTTTACACTATTTCAAAGTGTTATGGTTTTATTTTTAATTTCTGATGATGTATTATTAAAATGGAATGTTGTGATTTTGTAAGAGAGGCCTTTAGAGTCATTAGTCAGATCCCAAATAGTGTCCATTCAGTAGCTGATCACTCTAAGGTATCCAGTGTATTAACTTGAACACACGGCAATTAATAGACACCAGCTGAGGTCAGCGTGCCTTATGGCTACCCAGCTGCTTTGTAGGTTAGAGTCAGGTTAGAAAACAAAACTGTCAGATTTGCTGCTGAAAATCACCTATAGCTATTATTTTTGAATCTGAGCAGCTGCTCTCTTCTGAGAAGTGAACAAACACATCTGTCCAAGCAAGCTGCTAGGTTTAAACAAAAAGGTTTTTTAATGTAAACATTTAAAAACATTAAATCCTGCTGCTGCTGCAAAAGATATCAGGTGTTCCCTTCTCACTGCTTTGTATTTATTTCTTGTGACTCAAGTTGCACATACCCCATCATTTATCATGGTGGTAGGCAAGATAAGAGACTTATCTAGTAGCCTGCACTTATACATTTAACTGCCATTGCAAAAGCCAAAATAGCAATCAGATTTGATAGAAGGAATGACTTGGGAGTGGAGAAACTAGTCTTATGTGCAGGATAGGGACAATACCAGCTTGCAGTGTAGTCTGAACTACTGAGGTGTCTAAAGAAAGTTACAGCGTGATTAAATATGCTACTGCTGGAGGAGCTATTCACATTTTTTATTCTGGATCATGGGGCATGAGGAGAATAGTTAACAACAAGTTTTTATGTCCGCAAATGCTTGGAGTTGTATTTTTCTGGTATGCTGTTACATCATGCTTTGTGTGCTGTGGTAGAGCTCAGCAAAAGCAGGAAGCTTGTTTGCACTGACCTGTGTCTAACCTGATGACTAGGTTATTTTTATATATTTTTATAGAAAAAGCAAAGATTAATCCTCTACAGTGGCAGATATGTCCTTGTTTTCATTAACTGGTATGTTAGTTTTGTAGAAAATGCTACAGAAGGTAAAGGGTCTCTGTTACCACCTGGCTATTTCTGTCTCTTCAGTGACTGTAGCTGATTACATGCATTTGCCTTACCATGCCTTGTACCTTCATCTGCCTTAATTTCTCTCTCCATTCTGTTCCTTTTCACCTCCACCTCCTCCTGTTCCTGATGCCTATCCCACTTCACTATATCCATCTCTGCCCCTTTCTTTTCTACTCCCAGATAGCTTTTCACTTCCTCATTCTTAATACCCAAGTTCCATCCACACCCTAAAAAGCCCCTTAAAAATTAAAGAAATATAAAATGGTTGTGTCTGTGCACTGCATGTTAACGCATTTTACAGCCTTCTTATTTTCCATTAGTTCTCTCCATGATCTCCCAGTAATTTCTTCAGGTACTCCCTCCTATTTATATTATAAATATAATGTCATCCAATCAGGGAGCATAAACAATGCCATATAACTTTGGTGGCCAATAATACAACTCAAGCAGTGAATTATAGCTGGTGATTATTTAGAGTACTTGCTACAACCAGTTCATGAAAAGCCTATGGGCTTAAATGTTTGTTAAACTCTCAAACCAAAATGCAACTTCCCTCCCTTCATCAAACAGCTACAAATAACAGACTCATAACAATCAGGATCTGTTCAGACAATTGAATAATAGAAGAAAGGACTAAATCTGACCCATGTCCTTTGCAATAGACAGCTTGACCAGCTCCATTCAAAGCTGACAGCTTGTGGTTTTAAGCCAACACTTTCCACTATTCCTTTTGGTTTTTAATCCAGGCTTCTACTGAAAGCTTTTCATTTTTCTAAGGTTGGTGCCCAGCTACTCAATTACTCAGTGATTTTCTGAAGCTTGATTTTTTTCCCCCTCCCTTCTGTTTACTGATTGATTACTGCTCAGCTGTAGAGAAGACAGGAGGAAATGGTCAAATCAGTTTGCCTGCTTATTTTGCTTCTGCATCTGGATGAGTATCTGAAACTACCTTGGAATCTTCACCATAGAAGCATGCTGAGGAAAATAGACTCTAGGCTGTATCGAAGGGAGTGCATCATCTCTTCATGAGCTGCCTGAATTTTTTTTTTAAATTATGCAACATATTATAGCCATGAAGCACCATTACCATTAATACCTCCGTGGGATTGGCAGAGATCTACTATAGGGTAGTAACTGGTCCCTCTCTCCCTCACTGAACCTTCTTCAGGCATGCCACATCATGTGTGTTTAAAAGTGCAGAGTCAAGAAGTATACTGATATATCCAATAGAAAAGCAAAGTTGGGTGTGACAAATGTGACATTACACAAGGAAGTGAAACTTTTTGTAAGATCTAAGAATTGTTCATACCTACACTGTGTTGTACTTGGGAGCCAGCATTAGGTCAGCCCTGTGCAGCTAGGAGCTACTAGACTGGTTTTGAAGTGTCCAATCACTAAATTTTCACTATAAATCGCAATGAAAATCTTAAATGAGAGTTTCTGTTTTGCATGTTACAGAAAAAGGCACTATTCAAAGGCATACCTCTAGCAGTCTTGATATGTACATATCACTGTGGGTGTTGTGGTGGTTGATCTAGATTAAAATGAGGAATATTTAGCCTGTAGGTTTGGCTTGGCAAGTTTTAGGAAAAGTCATGGAAGATGGTGAGGATCTGAACGCTGTAGAGTAGAGCAGAGCTTGGTCCCATAGAAAACCCCTGGATCCAAACACCACCATCTTTCCAGATTGCCTATTAGCAGTCTGTACACATCTCAAAGGAACTAACACTGTTCATCAGGGAACGGAGCAAAAGAAATACCAGAAAGTTGAAAGAGATCAGAGGGCAAACTGAAATTCTGTGACTGTCTAAGAGGGACAGTTTAGTGAGCAAGTGAAAATCCTTGAGCCATATTCTCAGTTGATGTAAACCTACCTAGCTCCACTGAAGTAGAGGTTTTTTGATTCACACCAAGTGAGAATCTGCCCCCCCTGCATGTTTATTGCATCCAGTACAACATAAAACAGTGCTGTAGCCCTTATGTTTGCTATATTTGCTTTGAAGAATCCATTATTACTGTCTTTCGTGTTCTGCCATTGTTTTTACCTTTGTCTAAGTGCCTTTTCCCCCTCTTTCAGCAGCTGAGTTTCCACTTCCGTCTTATTTTCTGCTTTGTGGCTTTCCCTGATTATATTTTTGTGACTCGCTCCTGTCACAGGTTTTATTTTTCAAAAGATTTTTTTGTCTCATTGCAAGGTATAGTATATCACAAATTTATCCACTTGTATTCCTCCCTTTAATTCTCTGCTGATTTAAAAATTGGTCAGGGTAAACTTTCAGGACCTTGGATAGGGAGAAAATTCCACAAGTCCTCTCCTCCAACTTACTCTGTGAGAAGGGGATGGCCCCCTCCCATACACTTAACCATCTTGACCATATGAATACTGCATCAAAAAAACTAATACTTATTACTAGTCCAGGGATCGGCAACCTTTGGCACGCGGTCCGCCAGGGTAAGCCCCCTGACGGGCCGGGCCCTTTTGTTTACCTGCCACATCCACAAGTTCGGCTGATCGTGGCTCCCACTGGCTACAGTTCCCCCGCCCCAGGCCAATGGGGGCTGCAGGAGGCAGCACGGGCTGAGGGATGTGCTTGCCGCTGCTTCCCGAAGCCCCTATTGGCCTGGAGTGGCGAACTGTGGCCAGTGGGAGCTGCAATCGGCTGAACCTGTGGACATGGTAGGTAAACAAACTGGCCTGGCCCGCCATGGGGCTTACCCTGGCAGGCTGCGTGCCAAAGGTTGCTGATTCCTGTTCTAGTCCATCAGGAAGCTTTTAATTTATACCCCCAAATCTAGCACCCATTCTGCCTTTATCCCTGTGTACTATACTAAGATTTCTCTCCTTTATAAAATTATATTCCTTAGACTTCCTTGTCGGTTCTAAATCTCAAACTTTGTTATGCGTTTGAAAATTGGTTGAAGGATTAGATTGGAAAACCTGGGTGATATCACACTGACAAAAAGGACTACAAGTTGAATTGGAAAAGGGGGGAAAACTTTTTTTGTCCAGAGTCATAACCAGGGATTATTTTCCCTCCTGACCTATTTGACAAGTGATGCAGTAGAACATGCTTTCAGGCATGTTTCTCCCCTCCCTGAGATATAGATGTCCTTAATGATGGGTTATTCTCTCTGGAATTTGTAGAACTCGTCAGTCCCATATGTAGAGGGAAAGATGTGCTCATGCACAAACACGCTATCTGGTACTGCATGTCAAATTTGGTGCATGCATCACTGGGACAGCATTTTGAAAAATTGTATTGTACCAGTGGAGTTGCATGTACTCTATTTCAGGCTGAAAAACATCATAGCCTGCTGTTTTTGGTTGCTTATAATTTCCTGAAATGCTGTGCAGTATTTTGTCTGTGAATGTCAAACAATCCCTGACAATCCTTTACATATAAAGACCAGTATGGTGTAGTAGATACAGGATTTTCAAAAGTGACTCATGATTGATGGGTGCTTTAGGTTTTGGGTACTCAGCTTAATAGGACCTGTGTGTTCAAAGGGTGGTTTGATGTTCATGAATTCTGAGGTCTGATTAAGTGTATTAATGTTGACATTTGGTCAGCTGGTACTCTTTTGTTAAATAACTGAATTGTATATGTGCCTAGAGCATTGGATAAATTTCAAAAAAATAAAAATCAAGATACATGTCAGATGCCAACTGGACAAGCTATGTGGTAGGGTGTTTGTCCCATAATGATCTCTAAGTGTGAAGAAGGCAACCAATTAGAGAGGGACTGAGAGGAGCAGCCAGTCAGGGCCTGGCAGGCCCATATCAGAATTGCTGCAGAACAGGTTCAGTTACTCCCTGGAGCTCAAAGAGGGAGAACTGCATGTCTGGCTGGCAGAAGAGAGTTAGCACCCTGGACAGAGAAGTGCTGCTAGCAGGGACTCGGGGAGCTAGAGAGAGCTCCTGGCTGGCTGCTGGGATTTGCAGGCTGAGGCCCTGAGGCAAGGGTGAGGAGGGTGCTGGAGCTGTGGGGAAGTGGCTGAACAATTGGCTGCAGTCACCACTGGGGAAGTGGTGGGTCAGTTGGACTGCAGCCCTCCCCCCTGGAAGGGGGGAGCACAGATCATGACATAGCCAGAGGGAGGCACCATTAGGAGTGGGCATGCTGACCTGCTGAGCTAATCCCCAAGATGGCCAGCAAGAGACACCAGCACGGAGAGTGGAACCCCGTTACAAGCTATCAGAGTTCTGTCTGCCACTGGTGTAGTAATTAAAGACAGTATTGGCATTCTTATATGGCATCTGTCCGTCTACAGGGGAGGGAGGGAGGATCAGATCGGAGAATTATCTCCTTCATATTACTGAGTACCATGGAGCTCAAATGAGTGAAACCTGCTATGGCTTATATCTGGCTGATTGTACCACAATTAGTGAAACTGGTGTTCGTTTGGGTTGAATTTGCATGCTAGTCTGAGTGAGAAATGTGGGGCATTGGTGGAAAGTTTTCAGTACAGAAATCTTTCTGCAACCAGCCAGTCTCCTCTCTGTTATCAGGGATATAACAGAGTATATACATTATGCTCCACCTTTCTTTCAAATTGTATATTATCTTTGAGAAGAGGGACTGGATTATGAGTCCAATCACATGGTATTGGGAGGCAAAAAGAGGGCTTTGTTTCTCTGGATGCAGTTGAGTATAGTTTACTCTTTTCCCCCATTTAGCAATTATGGTGTGAGGTTTGTCTTTCCTGTCTTGTTTCCTATTATAGTTACGCTGGCAAGCTTAAGGGAGCTGCTTGTAATGTTATGACCATATTCAGGGATAAGTGTGGGGTATCTGCCATTGTTGCTTACGTTGTGCCAGTCAGTTTCTCTCTGGCCCAAACCTAGCTAAGCTTCATGGGGTGCTCCACTCACTGCTGGTCTGGCATCTTCACCTAGTGACTCTTGGCATTAGCTCTCAAGGCAGACACCCCCAGTCTGCGGTTTGCATGCCATCACTCTGACTCTGGTGTGCAGCTCCCCTCACTTCAGGACCCACAGCTTCCTCTTCATGACTTAGCCCTCTAAGGTGCCACAAGTACTCCTGTTCCCTCTGCCTAAGTCACTCAGTGTTTCTCATTTCTGAGGTTCAGTCCATCAACAGTCCTAAGTAGTCTTCCCATTCGTTGCCCTGGTGCCACTTCCTCAGTAGCTGGTAGGGGAAACTGGGCTCACCCTCTACTCCATGTTCCAGTCCAGGAACCCTCAGCTCAGCAGTTCTGGACTTCCTCTCTGCCCTCACTGCTCTTTCTCTGGATTGCTTCCTATTATCTAGTTCCCCTTCTCTGGGTGTACCAGTTCCAAGAACCTTCTTCCCAGGGAGTGACTGCTGCTTGCCTTCCTGCAGCCTTTCCCAGCAACTCCCAAACACTCATAGACTCATAGATATTAAGGTCAGAAGGGACCATTATGATCATCTAATCTGACCTCCTGCACAATGCAGGCCACAGAATCTCACCCACCCACTCCTGCAATAAACCTCTCACCTATGTTTGAGCTATTGAAATCCTCAAATCATGGTTTAAAGACTTCAAGGTGCAGAGAATCCTCCAGCAAGTGACCCGTGCCCCATGCTACAGAGGAAGGTGAAAAACCCCCAGGGCCTCTTCCAATCTGCCCTGGAGGAAAATTCCTTCCCGACCCCAAATATGGCGATCAGCTGAAACCCTGAGCATGTGGACAAGATTCACCAGCCAGATACCCAGGAAAGAATTCTCTGTAGTAACTCAGATCCCACCCTTATCTAACATCCCATCATAGGCCATTGGGCCTATTTACCATGAATAGTTAAAGATCAGTTAATTGCCAAAATCATGTTATCCCATCATACCATCTCCTCCATAAACTGATCGAGTTTAATTTTAAAGCCAGATAGGTCTTTTGCCCCCACTGCTCCCCTTGGAAGGCTATTCCAAAACTTCATTCCTCTGATGGTTAGAAACCTTCGTCTAATTTCAAGTCTAAACTTCCCAATGACCAGTTTATATCCATTTGTTCTTGTGTCCACACTGATACTGAGCTTAAATAATTCCTCTCCCTCTCCCATATTTATCCCTCTGATATATTTATAAAGAGCAATCATATCTCCCCTCCTCCCTCTTCTCAGAGAGTAACAGCTCTTTCTCAGCAGCTGCCCAGTCTGAAGTCCACTATCTGGCTCCATAGACCCTGTCTGTTCCTGCACAGGTGAGCCTGTTCCTAATCAAGCTCCTGCTCCAGGTGCAGCTTGTGGAAGTAATTGGCCTACTCAGACACCTTAACTCTGCTCAGTCGTGTGTGGGATGGACACCCCATCACACTAAATAAAAATGAGAAGTGGGGAACTGAGTGGAGAGTGCCAAGGATTCTGTGGGTTCTTCTCTATACGCTTCTGAAATACACAGTGCAATTTCCTTAATCTTAAATGGGTTTGAGTGATGGGGTTATCAAACTTCATTGCACCAGGACCTCCTTCTGACAACTAAATTACAACATGACCTGAGGAGGGGGACAAAGCCTGATCCCTGCTACCCCAGGTTTGGAGGGGGGGCCAAAGCTTGAGCCCCACCACCCTGGGTAGGGTAAGGAGTGAGGGCCAAAGCTGAAGCCTAAGGGCTTTGGACCTGGGTGGTGGGGCTTGGGCTCAGACTTTGGCCCTGGGTGGTGGGGCTCGGGCAATTTCATTAAAATAGGGCTATGATCCACTTTGGGGTCCCAACCCGCAGTTTTGGAACTGCTGGTTTAAGTAATTTCAAACTGTAATTGGTTGAAGGGAAGCCAGGTACATCATTTAAGTGGAATTCCATATTCAAATAACTTGCCAGTGGCAAATTGTGGAGTTTAAAACAGAAACAATTGATCTGCTCCAAAATTAGAAGGTCTTTGTTGCCTTTTTGCATTTTCTACACACATAAAAAACACTTAGAGCCAACATTTTATATACAAATGTTGGGATCCTGTGTTCTCACTCCTTTTACACAAGGGCATTCCAAACCCTTCAGCACATGTGCCCTCCTTTCCTTATTTTTGGAATATTTTTATTATAATATCTCAGAGCCCCCCTCTGCCTTGAGAGGAATGATTTTAAGTTCCTAAGTGAGTAGCTAGTGTTGTAGGCTAAAAGCCTCCCAAAACCTGTATAAAAATATGGAAGAAGTTTGTATGCAAAAATACATGATCCCTATTGTTTGTAAAACATGTTCCTTTTGGGCATAATCCAATGCAAACAGAAGTCAATGGAAGTGCATCCACTGACTTCAGTTGGCAATGGATTGGTTCCTTAAGGCAGGTTAACCCTCATGCTCCTACTGTATATGTTCACTCTTTCACAAATCGGGCCTTATATGTCTCCTGTCTCCTTTTTCAATGTAAATTCAATCAAACTCTAATCAAAGTTCCTATTTCCACTATAAAACTGTTTTTGGATCCCCCAATACATGTAATGTATTTTCCTCCAACATGGTTAAAGTATGGTATGATAGGGCATGCAAAACCTAAATGTATGTTCACTGCATCCTGATCTGTACTATAAAGCCCTGGGAGATATGCCATCTATACTACAAGTCTAAGCTGTGGCAGGGGACAGACTTCTTTACTTCAGTATATATTTTGATAAACTACTTCCTCCATATTTTTCAAGGCCATTTTCCCCAAGTCTTATTTTTATTAACAGTTCTCTCTATACTTCCCCTTTTAAGCTTGTACTTTAGAATAGCTGTCCATGTGGTTTTATTGGATGCCCTATGCAGATGCTTTGAAAAATGCTGAAATATTTCATTATCAGCTATTACATTCTACAGATTAATGTTCGAACTATTAATTCATCAATTAATTTACAAACATTCATATATTTGTGCAATATTTTTTTTTTAGGTATCCATTATGCAGGGTTTATATCAAAATAATTCTCCTTTTGCCCAAGTCTAACCATGAAAGTCAAAATGAGTTTTTTTTTTAAAAAGTGGGTAAAAATTGGTCATTGAGTTACTATCATGGCTCCATGATGTAGGCAAGACCTGTAGATAGCTTAAATCCAAAATAAAAGAACTCATTTTTGGAGAGAGTTCTGTTGAAATAATGATTTTTCAAATCCAGGAAGGACGTATCCTACAAACACTTACTGAGTTAGTGCTTACTAACATGGGGATGGTCCTATTAATCAAGAGTTATTGAAATGCAGAGTAGAAAGAAAGAATGAAAATTCTCTTCTGACACTTACAACTCAGTTAGTCATATAGAGTAGACAGGGCATGCTCTAAGGCAGTATTTCTCAAACTGGGGTGGAGTGAGGGTGGGGCCTGGGCCTAGCTTGAGGTTTGCAAAATTTTTAAAATCAAAATGGGGGTCCTCGAGTTGCTGAAGTTTGAGAACTGCTGCTCTAAGGCATATACATGTTTTGAGGACACTCCTCAAATAAGTAATCTTGTCTATTCTACATGGCCAAACCATATCTGGGGCAGCAGAATTACCAAATCTATTTTCATTTTTTGGGACACTCTTCTTGACTAAACTCTTGGGCTTACATCTTGGAAGTAACCACTGAGACGCATAAGTCTTCTTGAGTGGTCAGTGGAGATGCTGACAGTCTTAAGCATTATGCCTGGTGTTTGTAGAGTCAGGTTCCAAGAGACCGCATGATGTAGGAATCAGAGAAAATATTGGGAGTGTGGCAGACACAATGAGGGTCTGAACAGTCAAAGAAAGAAAAGTCAGTGTCTCAGGTTGAAAAACACAAACCATCTCTGGGGTGCCAGACACACTGCAGGACTTACTGTTTAATTAAGGAAACTGGTATGCATTCCTTCCATGCAACTCTACAGTCAGTAAAATCCAAAGCAACAAACAGGGTAGTTCACACATTTCCTGAAGGTGCAGTACTCCTCTTCTCCTTTGGGTCTAACTCCACCACGCATTATGGTGCTGCACATAGTTAGACCCAGCTGAAAATGCTTCCTTAGAGTGACTTGGGACTCTTGGTGGAAGTACACCCAAAAAGCCATGACCACTTTCTGGCTTGATGGGGACTTCTGTGAACCTAACTGGGGTGGGGCGTGTCAGGGTTATGAGGTCCTCTCCAGGGAGTACCAAACATTGCTTCTAAGATCCTGCTGTGCATGACAAAAATTGTTAAGTTGTTGCCATAAGATTATGCTGTTTGTTTATGTGGGCTATTAGTCTATCTATTAACCACTTATAAAGAATTATGACTCCATAAGGAACAGAGGTTGTTTTACTCATATAAATGTCCTGATTAGTATGGATATTTTGGTTTGTCGCTGAAGAGGGAGACATACATTTAGCTCCAAGAGCCATGGATTTGTAGCTTTTGATGTACTAATTAGTGTTTAATATTTCCTATTTATGATTTTTATCACTTTTACATGAGTCATCATTAGAATATCAAATTCACTTTTTAATTTTTCTGTGTAGTTTGATTTATCCAAGCTGCATATACCTGACATATTATTTTAAATTATATATATATAAAAATTAAAAATGTGTTTCTTACATGAGCAGCTATTTAGCATATTCTTATCTTTCGCAGATAAAGGTAGAAGATGTACGTTTTCTCTTTGATTTTGAACTATCTGAAATGCCTGTCACATGGCAAGGACTAATTTGGCTTCTTTTCATGTTCTTTAGTATCTCATTTAAATAGGAATTAAAATGTAAATGATTCCTTTTTTAAAGTATAACTTCTGCATATGTTGCTTATAACACTATATAACATTTTAACCCCATCCTACAAAGACATAACCCCATGCAAAAGCGATCCCCTGCCCTGCAGCTCTCACCCACCACAGGACCCTTACAGACCCCATCCCTGCCCTGCAGTCTCCACCACAAAGCCTCCCCAAATACCCTACACTCCTCCCTACAGGCCTTCCCTCATCTATTGCAGATTCCAACTCTAACCCTGCAGGTTCAGCCACTTTCCCCCTGAATGCCCCTGACACAACCCTTCCCTCTCCTTATACCTCGTGCAGGGTGACATGTGCAGAAGGCAGCTCTACTGCCTCTGCCAGCTTTGCACCAGCAGAGAGGTCCTCTATGCCAGAAGAGTTCTCTATTGACAAGCTACAGCCAGAGTATGGCCCCTTTGCACCCTCTGAATGAAGAAGAAAATCTGGCACTGAGAGTTCATCATCCTCATAGTGAGGCTAGTGATGAACAAATCTCAGCATTGCTCAGCTCAAGATAAGGGCCAACTAGTTTATGCAAGTAGTATACAACTTCGGGTGTCCTTAAATACTCATTTCCTTGAATATATGTGTGACGGGTTTGGTCACAGAGACCCCCTTGGGACTGTCACCTGATGTGCCGGAATTACCTCTGAGCCCATTTTCCCTGACAGCTTGGGACTTCCAGAACCCTGTTGAGCCAGACATGCTAGCCTGCTGCAACACAGACCAAGGGTCCAGGACATGCTCCCAAAGCTGCAGGCTTTAAGTGAAAACAGCTCTGCAGGTTATCTGACTCCAGCACCCAGCTCCCAATGGGATCCAAACCCAAAATAAATCTGTTTTACCCTGTATAAGCTTTATACAGAGTAAACTCATAAAATGTCCGCCCTCTTTAACACTGATAGAGAGATATGCACATCTGTTTGCTTCCCCAGGTATTGATCACTTACTCTGGGTTTACTAATAAAAGTGATTTTATTAAGTACAAAAAGTAGGATTTAAGTGGTTCCAAGTAATAACAGACAGAACAAAGTAAGTCACAAAGCAAAATAAAACAAAACATGCAAGTCTAAGCCTAATACATTAAGGAACTGGTTACAGGTAATATCTCACCCTCAGAGATGTTCCGATAAGCTTCTTTCACAGACTAGACTCCTTCCTAGTCTGGGCCCAATACTTTACCTTGGTACAGTCCTTGTTAGTTCCAGCAGACATCTTAGGTGGAAAACAGTGGCTCTCTCATGACTGGCTGTCTCTGTCCTGCTCCACCCCTTTTCATAGCTTTGGCACAAGGTGGGAATCTTTTGTCTCTCTGGGTCCCCACCCCTCCTTCTAAATGAAAACGTACCAGATTTAAGATGGATTCCAGTGTCAGGTGACATGATGACATGTCCTGTGAGACCCCAGCCTCCATTCTTCCTGAGCTGGCCCACATGTACACAGGAAGATTTGCAAGTAAACAAAGCCATTTACAACCAATTGTCCTAGTCAACGGGATCCATCAAGATTCTAAACCACCTTTAATGGCCCACACTGCATAATTACAATAGGACCTTAGAGTTATACTTCATAATTCTAGCTTCAGATACAAGAATGATACATGCATACAAATAGGATGAACACACTCAGTAGATTATAAGCTTTGTAATGATACCTTACAAGAGACCTTTTGCATAAAGCATATTCCAGGTACATCATATTCACATTCATAAGCATATTTTCATAAAGCATATGGAGTGCAATGTCACAATATGTGCTTGGATTTTTTTAATAATGCAGTTGTCACCTAGCAAGCTTAATTTTTTTAATTGAAGCTTTGTGGGGTTTGGAATTATTATTGATGAACCGGCTAAACAAAGGAATTTTTTTAGGCTAATAATATTTAGAAGTTTTTACTAAAAAGAGGGAGGTAGACACGTAAACAAGTTCAAATGGTGAATTTAATATCTCACTTGCCAATAATATTTTGAAAAGGAAAAATAATGTCTGAACTATTTTTATAAGCCAAACAGTGTCTGACACATTTCTTCCTCCATCTGCCATGATGAATGTTGTCCTTGTGACCTGGAAAGGTCATTTGTATTATGAAATGACTATTAAACTGGCTGTTTCCTTAGAATTATATTCATTATTCCATTCATCTGGAAATATTTCAGTCAGTAAATGCCAGCTGTGAATGTCTCTGAAAGATGCCTTCCTACATCTTTCTAAAGTCTTACTAATGTCATCAGGCTGGATTTTGGACTCTAGAGTTTATTAATTATGATTGTATTAGTGAGGTTCCTTTGTACAATGATGTATTTTAAGAATGATAAAATGGTTTAGGACTATATAAGGCTTACTCTGTGAATTGTTTTATATAAAGGGAAACAAATGTATTCCAGCTATGTTGCTTTTCTAAAACAAAAAATAAATAGTACTTACAGCTTTAGAATTACATTTCTCAAATACAAAAACTGTCATTCCAAATACAGGTAATGTAATTTCTTGTTCCTGTTACTTCTGTGAGAGATACAGTTTAACCTGTCACACAGCATTACAGCATTTGAAGATAGGAAAATTACAGGCTCCACTTGAATTGCTTTATCTAAATAAAATGAGTTGCTGCGACATAAAGCAGAATCACGCCACCGTCAACACCAGGGTTATCCTCTGATATGTCCTTGGCTACAGTTTGCTCCAGCTGATAACTAAAAGTGTGAAAATTCATCATCTGGGAAAAGGAGTCTGAAATGAAATTATTTTCTGACTTGACTATGACACTTTTCCTATCAACACGAGATGAATTTTTTTCTTATTACATCTTGAACAGATTTGAAGTAGCACAAATCCCAATTTTTGCCATTAACATTAGTAAAACTATTGATCTTGCATAGCCAACTTAAATGCTGTTCACATTTGTAGGCTTAACGCCTGAAAGATGACTGTTGGGGGAAATTAAGTAGGAGGAGAAGAATGATATCCATTGTATAAAAACACTATGCTGCAACCAATCTTTCTCCATGTGGGGGGGAATGATTACTTTGAGATAGATATTTTTTCCTCTGTCTAATTTGTCAGGGTATATTGGAATAAAATAAGCCAACTTGAGTTGGCCACAGCTCTTTTCCTCACCTTTTAACTGATTTTTTCAGTCACAAGCTTCAAACAAAATTCCCTATGTGGATAATTTTAACCAAAACTGTTTAGTGCTTTAATATATTTAGGCCCCAATACTGCAAAGATTTCAGTGGGACTGTTCATGTTTGTATAGTTAAACATTTGTGTAACTCTTGGAAGAATAGACCCTGGTTCTCCCTTTGTGGTCTGTTTCCAATAACCATGAAGCAAAATAGAAAAGTTTTTAACTAAAAGTGGAGAATGGATCCTTGATCTTTAAATAAAAATCACAAGAAATGTTACATCGGTTGTCCCTACATGAAATAACTAAAATCAAGAGTATGCTGCTGAGTGTTAGGAATAGCCCTGTTGGATCAGCCTAGTGGGCCACCCAGTCTGGATCTTGTCTCCAATGGTAGCCAATGCCAAGTGCTTCAGAGAAAGGTTCAGGACATGTGGATATTCCCAGTGGTGAGCTGGAACCGGTTCCCACCGGTTCGCGAGAACCGGTTGTTAAATTTAGAAGCCCTTTTAGAACTGGTTGTTCCACGAGGGACAACCGGTTCTAAAAGGGCTTCTAAATTTAACCGGCCAAAATTGGCGCCTTAGGCGCCGACTCCATGGGTGCTCCAGAGCTAGAACACCCAAGGGGAAAACTTGGTGGGTGCAGAGTACCCACCGGCAGGTCCCTGCCCCACCCCACCCCTGGCCCCAGCTCACCTCTGCTCCGTCTCCGCCTCCTCCCCTAAACACGCTGCCCCGCTCTGCTTCTCCGCCCCCGCCCAGGCTTCCTGCGAATCTGCTGTTCGCAGGGGAAGCCGGGGCAGGCTGAGAAGCAGGTGGCGGCTTCGCATTTAGGCCCAGGGAGGTGGAGGTGAGCAGGGACAGGGGGGTGCGAGGAGGGCCACCCGCGCCGCAGCAGGTAACCCCGGGGGGGGGGGCGGGTGCAGGGGAACCGCTCCCCGCCCCAGCTCACCTCCGCCACCTTCAGCCTGAGTGTGAAGCTGCCACCTGTTTCTCAGCCCTCCCAGGCTTCCCGCCTAACAGCTGATTTGTGGGAAGCTGGGGTGGGGCGCGGAGAAGCAGAGCGGGGTGGTGCGTTCAGGGGCGGAGGCGGAGCGGAGGTGAGGTGAGCTGGGGCCAGGCGCGGGGCGGGAAGCTGCCGGTGGGTGCTCTGCACCCACCAAATTTTCCCCGTGGGTGCTCCAGCTCCGGAGCACCATGGAGTCGGCACCTAAGGCGCCACTTTTGATGTGATTAGTGGGGGAGCGGCTGCTTCCCCGCCCCTAGGAGCCAGAGGGACCTGCCGGATGCTTCCTGGGAGCTGCCCCAGGTAAGCACCACTGGGATTCCCCACCTTGCCCCCCGGCAGGTCCCTCTGGCTCTTAGGGGTGGGGTGGGCACCCACTACAGTGGCCGACGAGACCCTCCTGCCCAGTTCTGGGGGTAGTCAGGGGACGGGAGGGGGGGTGGATGGGGCAAGGGTCCAGGGGGGCGTCAAGAAACATGGGGGGTTGGATGGGGCAGGAGTCCCGGGGGGCAGGGGTGGGCAACAACCCCCGCATGGGGTGAGGAGGGAACCAGTTGTTAAGATTTTGGCAGCTCATCGCTGGATATTCCCTTGGTCATTCACTACACAGCTTCCAGTTTCTACAGTAAATGAAACAGGTGTCCTATAGGTCAGTGTTTCTCAACCTTTTTGATTCCAGGGGCCAGCTTGCAGCCTTCCTAAACTATGTTAGGGAAATCTCAGGGACTGACACCAGTGCATGAATCAGTTGTTGAGAAACACTGCTATAGATGACAACTTTTTACTACAGTACCCTGATTCATCTCCAGAACAAGTCCATCCTCTGAACTGAATGAGGCAGGTATCACTATGTTTTCCACAGGGTGTGATTATGCAATTGAAGACTGTAACATAAGGCACATGATAAATTAATGTTGCACAGGCAATCTTAATCCTGGCATTTCCTACTTTGAGTGCTTGACTTTGCAAGCTTCATGTTCTATTAACATATTTTTGTGTGTGTAATATCCTAGGCTTTTGGAGAAAAAAAATTCCATCATGTGATATCATACTGATGCCCACATGGGTAAATAGGAGGGCTGTAACCTTTAGATCCACTACACAGACCTCTGTCATTTGAGCTCATGGCATAACTGATAACAGTAGTAGGCTGTCATCTTCTGTCAACCAGTACTAGAGGGAGATGGGACACTTGCCCGTGGGTTTAAATAGATATTTGATGACAGCAGAGGACTGTTGAGACTCATGAATTCCATTCTAGGTTCTGAAGTGAGTGTTGTCTAGTAGGAATAGACTTTCTGCCCATTCCCCCCAGCATAACCCCATTTTCCCCATACCTTCCATGTCCTTGTCCCAGTCCTGACACTTCCCCACTCCTTCTTACTTGCCCCAATCTCATTCTCCTTGCCCAATAAATCCTATTCTCACCCCTCCAGGACTCCTTGTCCCAGTCCCAGTCTTCCTTCTCACAGTTCTGATCTCTCTCTCCTCCCCTACCTTGTCCACCAGTTGCTGCTCCCACCTGCCCATGTTCCCTGTCCGTACTGGCTCCCAGTCCCAATTTCCCTTCCTAGGCTCTTTGTCCAATCACATTATTGCTCTCCTCTGGCTCTTTGTCCTATTCTCTCTACCCAGACAGTTCCAGTTCTTCCCCAGAACCCTGACTCCTCATCAGATCTGTCTCTTCCCCACACATCCTTCACCTTGCCTTCCTGGTTCTCAGTCCCAATCTCTCTGCTGGCTCGCCATCTGATTATTTCAGTTTTCTTCCCCCACCTGTTGGCTCCCCCACTTCCCCACGAGGCTTCTAAGGACTTTATACTAGGGCCTGTTAAGCGATTAAAAACATTAATCTTGATTACTTGCGTAATTAATTGCACTGTTAAACAATAATAGAATACCATTTATTTGGATGTTTTCTACATTTTCAAATATATTGATTTCAGTTACAACACAATACAAAGTGTAAAGTGCTCACTTTATATAAAAAACTGCATTCAAAAATAAAACAAAGTCCACTCAGTCCTACTTTTTGTTCAACCAATCGCTCAGACAAACAAGTTTGTTTACATTTGCAGGAGATAATGCTGCCAGCTTCTTGTTTATAATGTCACCAGAATGTGAGAGCAGGTGTTCTCATGGCACTGTTGTAGCTAGTGTCACAAGATATTTACGTGCCAGATGTGCTAAAGATTCATATGTCCCTTCATGCTTCAACTACCATTCCAGGGGACATATGTCCATGCTGATGATGGGTTCTGCTCGATAACGATCGAAAGCAATGCGGACCAATGCATGTTTGTTTTCGTTATCTGAGTCAGATGGCACCAGCAGAAAGTTGATTGTCTTTTTTGGTGGTTTGGGTTCTGTAGTTTCTGCATCGGAGTGTTGCTCTTTTAAGAATTCTGAAAGTATACTCCACACCTCGTCCCTCTTTTGGAAGGCACTTCAGATTCTTAAACCTTGGGTCAAGTGCTGTAGCTATCTTTAGAAATCTCACATTGGTACCCTCTTTGCGTTTTGTGAAATCTGCAGTGAAAGTGTTCTTAAAATGAACAACATGTGCTGGGTCATCATCCGAGACTGCTATAATATGAAATATATGTCAGAATGCGGGTAAAATTGAGCAGGAGACATGCAATTCTCCCCCAAAGGAGTTCAGTCACCTATTTATTTAATGCATTATTTTTTTAATGAGTGTCATCAGTATGGTAGCATGTCCTCTGAAATGGTGGCTGAAGCAGGAAGGGGCATTTGAATGTTTAGTATTTACCTAAATTTACCTAAATACCTTGCAATGCTGTCTACAAAAGTGCCATGCAAATGCCTGTTCTCACTTTCTGGTGACACTGTAAATAAGAAGAGGGCAGCATTATCTCCTGTAAATGTAAACAAACTCGTTTGTCTTAGTGATTGGCTGAACAAGAAGTAGGCCTGAGTGGACTTGTACGCTCTGACATTTTACATTGTTTTGTTTTTGAGTGCAGTTATGTAACAAAAAAAAATCTACATTTGTAAGTTGCACTTTCATGACAAAGAGATCGCACTAGAGTACTTGTATGAGGTGAATTGAAAAATACTGTTTCTTTTGATTATCATTTTTGCAGTGCAAATATTTGTAATAAAAATAATATAAACTTTGATTTCAATTACAACACAGAATACAACTTATAGAAAATGTAGAAAAACATCTAAAATAAATTTCAAGAGGTATACTATTTAACAGTGCAATGAAAACTGATTAATTGCGATTAATTTTTTAATCACGATTAATTTTTTTGAGTTAATCGCATGAGTTAACCTCAATTAATTGACAGCCCTATTTTATACATGAACAAGTGGAAGATGTTTAAATACTTCTGGTTTTATGTTGTGTTTTTGCTTCTGAGCTTTCACAATTAAGCCAGCAGCAATATTTGCAGGTTTCCATGTGATGTTAGAACCTAACTGTTTACTCATTTATTATTTTATGTTTGTGGTATTTTCCACATTCTTTGCTTTTATAGAGAGCATTGACAGTGTTAAAATGTTAAACCATTTTTGGTTTCTGCTTCTCCCCTTCCACTTCATAGTCTAATCTAATGCATTGCTTTGTGTTGTGCACACTAATTTTTTAAAAAGCCACATGATTATTTGTATATATTTTTCTTAACCTTATGAAAGTTCAAAAACATCTGCCTGCTGAATCTTGTTGTCGAATCTTGAATCTCTTATACACAACAGACCATGTCTCCTTGTTTTCTGCAGTCATTTAATAGCATAGTTATGTTGATACATTTTGAAATCTTGTGTTAAAAGCTTTTGGTTCAAATAATTACTACCTGCATTTCTGCTTGGAGGACTTCATATTTTTCTCGCTACCCTTTTTCTTTCTGTGAAGCCTCCTAATTGGTTGGCATCAAAATATGGAAGATGTCACTTCTGATTGCATCAGAGTACAATTTTCTGTTAGTGTAATGAAATATTCCTAGGTGCCGTGTGTGCAAATATAATGTTTATTTTGATAGAATGAGACAGGGAGTATCAGTAAAGTGTCTATTGGATGTGAGGCATAATAAAACTGATGAAAAACCTATAGTGAATGCCAAACTGCAGAATGTGACAACCTTAGTCTGATGGAAAAGTATGGACTGTGAGACTCTGCTTATTAAAAATTCCTGTTTTGTTTCTAGCTTAATCTGTTATATTAATAACACTTGTTTTGTAACTAACCTGGTTCTACAGATTAGTTTGGGGCTATATTTGTTATGTAAATGTATAGGTTTGCACATACAGAAATTAAATAGCAAGTGATTTCTTTTCAAGACAGCAATTGTGTCCCTTTAAAATTCTAATTTACAAAGAAAATGGAATTTGCTGGTAAGGCATGGCCCAAATAGATAATTCTAGACTTCTTTTTTAAAAGGTCATAGGCATGATTTCCAGTATTTGTAACCAACTGCATGACACTATAAAATTAAAAATATTTTATTTGTGCAGAAAGCACTGATTATCGTGCCAGCTCTGAGACAGGATGGGTATTTTGAGAAAAATAATGGGCTTCTTACATTGCTTCTGCAGGCAGAGCTGGAGCACAGCCATAAGTGTAATCATGTTTGATTTACTTGGAGCAGGATTTTTAGGAAGACAGGCATATATATATATAATATTTTATATTTGTATTTCATAGTTTTGGCCCTGTTCCCCCCCCCCCCCCCCCCCCAAATATTTAGGCAGGGTTGTAACTAATTGGACCATTCAGGCAAGTATAGCGATGTGCATTTCTAAGGCCCTGATCCTGTGAAGACTTTAGCCATGCTTAACTTGGTTTTACAAAAGGTAGATCATGCCAGACCAACCTGATCTCCTTCTGTGAGAGGAGAACTGATTTTTTTTAAGACTTGGGAAATGCAGTAGATTTAATTTACCTGGATTTCAGTAAGGCATTTCATACAGTTCCACACGGGAAATAATTAGTTAAATTGGTTTAGCTCTTTCCTGCACACTCCTCCCCCATCCATGCAGGGATAGATTCAAGATTTAGGCACAGCCTTGAGCAGCAGATAGTACCTAAACTCTCATGCTAGAAATGGGCCCTGTGGGCATGGAAATTCTGAATTACTATTTGCTCATGATGATGGTGATGGTAGTAACTTGCTTGTGATCTATGCCAGCAGTAGGTTACTATCTCCTCAGATACTTTCTGCCCAGTGAATGGGGGGCTGAGTCAAGACTCCACCCATTCGTAGCCTGTACCTGCACTAAATAAAAAGACAAGAACCCAGCTTACTGTGCTCCCAGACCCAAAGTCCAGGTAACATGTGGAAACCTGTCTTCCTCCTTTGTACTTTCTTGTTCAGATATATAGTCAGAGTCAAACTAGCCTTAAATATGTTCCTGCCATTACCTGTCTTTTTGCCCTCCTTTGACCAGTGGAGCAGTACATATTCATCAAGATGAACTGGGACTGTTTGCCAAACTCCTATGTGTTCACATTTTTTTCTTTACAATATAAACTGGTAAAAGCTCTTATATCACAAAGACAGGATTGTGAATTAGTGTAAATAAGCAAAAGTGGTGAGGGATCATGACAGAAGAAGGTATGTACTTTCCCTCCACAAATCTTTCATCTTATTTTGAATGTTAAAAAATCTTACATTGTCCTTGATATAACAACTTAATGCAGTGCAGCCAACTGAAGATTGCAGTGCATAACATAGAATGACTGTTACACTGGTACACTCTCTTAGAATTACTGCCAATTCACTATGCTGTATGACCCATTCATGCTAGATAGCTCAGTAAGGTCACTTGGTGATCTCTAAAATAGAGAGAGCTAGTGGAAATGATTTGATGAGGGGAGTAAAATCATGTAATGGGTGAATAAAAGACAAATACTGCATGGAATACATTATATGAAGAGTAGCTTGGCATAAGGAAGGAGTCAAGGTGTATTCTCACTTGGGTAGCATCCTTTGTTCTTTAGATGGAAGCATGACAAGACTTGTATAATAAGGCTAGCACTTCAATAATAATAATAATTAATTAATAATAATGAATAATAATTTTAAAAAAAAAACCCTTACAAACAAACACACACAGAGCAACACCACCCCTTTAAGTCATTGGTTGAGTAAATAGGTTTATTTTCACTTTTCCTCATGGTTAAAATATGCAGGAGCAGAGAGTGAGACAAACCGCACAGACTCAAGAAGCAGGGTCACAAAGGTAACAAGGGCGAAAATTGAATAGAGCCAAAAGAGGCTTCACGTGGCCCATGCACCAGGCTAAATCCCGGGAGCTGGGGAATGCTGGCCAATCAACACCCCTCTCCCCCAACTGTCTAATAGGTTCTAGAGACTCCTAAGGGAAGGAACTACCTATTGTCCTTTGGCGAGTGTCTTCCCTCCTTTGCTGCTGGGACTGCCCCCCTTTTACCACTGGCCCCATCAATTTCCCCCACCCGTTGTTGTGGGTGGGTGGCATTTTTCAAAAAATGCCTGTGATTTTACTCACAGGTCTGGGCAAGGAGAGGTACATACATAACCTGAGAACAGCCTCAGAAGGCATTGCCATTCACAGGTGTAGATCCTAAACATGATTCCTCCTTGTTCTAGGGGTAGTAATTTTCCTGTTGGCCTATCCCAGCATTAAATTACAACACTGCCTATGCTGACTCCACTACAATGGCAAGTGACTTAGGGGTTATAGTGGAGCTAAGGCTCTCTCCATTCCTTGAACACACTCTCAATGCCTTCTTACTCGTGTGCCCAGACCCAAGGTGCAGGTAACCTATAGCAGGAATATAGGAAATTCTTATTCCCTTACACAGGCATATAGTTCCAATTGTAATCTACACTAAATGGATGGAACTAATGCAGTATCTCAATATTCCTCTGTGATAACTATGACTAGTGTAAGAGGGATTCATATCAAATTTAAACAGAGTAGAAAATCAAAACAAAGAAGAAAAATTAATTAAAAAATATAGACTCCTTTTCAAACATTGCTCTCAGCACCTCATAGGTCAGCAAACAAAAACCTATTGGCCATGAATATCAATAGGAGTTCCACCCTTATGGGGCATGCAGAATGCCAGACTTGAGATGACTTACGATATGAATTCAAGAGCGGAATGGGGACAGGAGGCAGCCAAGCTACAACTTCCATGAAATGCTGTGTTGGCTTTCCAAATTAAAGTGTTGTGTGTTAAATCAAAAATCTGTGGCTGAAAATGTTCAACTTTAGAATTTTTGCTGAAAAGTCAGTTTTCCACAGAAAAGCCTAAATTTTCTGGCAAGCTCTACTTACCAGCTAAATTTTTGCCACCTCATGCTGCATACTATGAAGTAGGAGAATACCTAGCTGACAGGTTTTTTTTCTGGATCATTATGGTGTCTGAATGGAGATGACATGAAGGACCCAGTTCTCAGTCTATTCTTGATGTCTTTCATTGACAAAAATAACTTGTCCTAAATAAGCATCTCCTATATTAGCGCAGGGAAGTTGAAATGTCTGTTTTTCAATGTATTAAGTATATCATATATTTAGCATGCTCACTTCTGTGTTTAGGTCTAAATGTGTATCAAAAAGTATCTTTTATATAAGAGAGATCTGAGTCAGGCTGTGGAGAAAAAAATGAGAAGCCCAAGCAGCTTACAAAAACTTAATGCCAGTACTGAGGAAAATGAGAATGGAGCTGATGGGATATTTAAGCTACAAGAAAGCCTGTTTTAAAACATTTGTTGTTAAAATTCTATCTCTATCAACAAAAATACAATGTTCAGCAGGCTCCTATAAAGAAGATTAATTCTCTTGGCAATGAAACTGGAGTGAAGAAATAAATAAAGCTCTGTCTAGAGAAGAGCTTTCTCTAAGTTTGTAAAATAGCTACTATATTGAAACTTTCTTCATCTAACTTTCACCTAATAGCACTTAACATTTTCTTCTAAAGCCGTGGAATATTTAAAAGCAGGAGATTCCATATATTTAAGAGAAAATACTGTTAGAACTGTTAATTTCTCTCAAACTGGTAAAATATTTTTTTGAATTACATATATTCTAAATTCATCCTGAAATTGCTGAAAGGTTTTATATTCCCAATGTTTATTGGGAATAATCTTCTACAAAACATATGTGGTAAATTTTCTTAATTTTTGCACATTAGATCATCCTAATTATAGTAAAAATGTCCGAGATCTATCAGTTTGCCAAAATAACATCTCTGGAGGATATTTCTGAGTTGTGCAAGAAGGTCGTACCTAACCATATATTTTTTTTCCCCTTGATGCAGCTAAGTAATTTGTTTTCTTCCTTTTGGTGGAAAAAGTGACATGAATAGTGTACCTTATGGTAAGAACAACATACATTAATAATCTTTGTTTATGTAAAGTCTTAGATTATTTATAGTTGCACTCGTTACATTTCTATAAATTGTGACTTAATGACATGAGAAAGTAATGTTCACCTCTCAGACCATCAGTACCAGAATGGTAATGTTAACAGTTATACAATAATTAAATATGCTTGATAATACTGTAGTTCATATAAATGTTAGATTATTTTGAAAAGTGACATAGGATCCTAAATCCCACTCTCAGATGTGACTTAGGACCAGATCCACAAAAGGTATTTAGGCACCTAACTCCCACTGAAATCAATTTGAGGATCTGGACTTTAGACAGTGGGAACCTGTCTTAGGCTGACAGGGGTCTTGGGTACACAAGGGATTAAACTGCTTTAAATCAAGTTTATCTGGTCTGAAAACACTTGTGTACACACAACACAATCTGTTACAGTATACTAACTCCACATTTATTACAAACCCTGGAGTCCTCTTTTAAAGTAAATTAACTCTGATGTGAATCAAGTTAGTTCACTGTTTGTGTACACAATGTTGCTTCATGCTGCTTCAGCAGTCCTCCAACAGCTGTTTCACACCGCAATGTGGGCAACTGACTTGTTGGTTTACCTATGTGCTCTCCACTGCTCTGGAGTTATATTGACTGGAGATGCCCTCACTAATTGAAAAAAATTGTCATGAGGCCAGATTTTGCCCATTTGCTCCTGGATTTGAGCATATTTCAATTGCAGCAATATTACTCCAGAAGCCCTACAACATGCCTAGAGCATGCTGAGACCCTCATTACCACCGGGGGAGAAACACCTGTTCAGGAAACTCTTGTGGCCAACTAATGGAATAAAGATTTTTTTTGGTGAGCTTTCCGAGGCAGATGTCCATGCAGGGTTATGAGTTGGACACTGACCAGAACTGGATAAAGACAAACAGCTCAGAAGGATCTATATTAAAAGCATGGATGCTAGGAAAAAAAATCTGGCAGGGGTCATATAATGTATTATTTTTTCTGAAGAGCTGGACAGGATTTTTCAGGCCTACACAACTGTCAACCTAGGAAGGTTATGGAGCCTGGAGCCCACTGTCCAGAATACTGGAAACACCAGTAACTCCTACCCAATGTACACCCGCAAGAGTGCTGCCAGAGGCCATTTCCTTCAGAGCCACGCTTAGGCCACTGAAAACCGTTGCCCTGGGAACTCAACTCTTTTGAGCCCCAATCACCCAGGGTAACTTCAAGCCTCACCATTCAACAGCAGAAGGCTCAACAAGAGCAGAGCAAAAATATATGTTCTCCTGTGACTTTAAGGAACCCTTCCCCTCCCTGTTGTGTTGAGCCCTGCACACTTTGTTGCACTTTGATGCTTTGTTTGACTACTGTTTTAATTAAAGGTTTCTTTGTAGTTATTAGTAGATTTAGTATATTGTTTCATAATTTCAAAATTTCATTTAATTTTATTTTTGGTGATTAAATAATGGATTAATAATAAAAATGACAAATTCATTCATAAGGAGTCTACAATGTATTTATATAATTCATAAGTATATGGGCAGAGAATAGAGGTAAAATAAGGATTGCCTCAGTGTTGCTTCTGCTTCCCATAAACAGCACTCAGCTCCTCACAATCCATCATTCTCCACTAGCACCTCCATCTGTTAACAGCTGACTGTATAGATGCACTGTTTCATGCCTGAGACTCAAAGAAAGAGCAATAGACATCCCTGACAATATTGCTCCAGATGTTTCCAATTTGTATGGGACACCTTTCTGGTTCCTCAAACCACAAGGCCAGTCTCTGCACTTCAACCTCCCACCATCATTAACACTTCCTCCCTTACAAATATTGTGCAAAATACAACATGTTGCTATAATCATGGCACTTTTTTCTCTACTGCTTTCAATCTGTTCCTTTCATATGGCCAAATGGTAAGTTTATTGCCATTCTGCAACTACTAAGGCAATAGTTTAACAATTCCTACCTTCTGTCCAAGCAATCTGTGAATGGCTTCACTAACTAGAGAAGCAGTGCTCAAGTTATTCTGGGAAACCCATCTTATCCAATGTCCATACTGTTATGGTGGCCAAATATTTCTTTCTCCATTAAGGTAAATAGCTCTGAAAGATCCTCACATTGTGGACTCTTCTAGAACACCCTGCCTTTCTGTCCATAAACCTGCCACAGTGGACAACCCTTGGAGCACCATGGAGAAATAGCCCTTTCTGGTTATAAATTGAGATCTTCAATGGGGAGGGGTGGGGTACAGACTGGACCATGTGCCTATCAATTGTCCTAGTACACTTTGAGAAGCCTGTGCATGCAAAGCTATCAATGTCCTGAGCATTACCGAGCTTTATAACCCGTTGCAACAAAACTTTTCCATGGTGTCATGCAGGTGTATAATGCCATGGAAAAATGGCTCCAACCGTCAACCTCCCCACATTGAATTGGTTGGAGAAACTGATCCTGTATTAGTTGCTCAGTGTCCTTGTCTTCTTCCTCATCCTGCTTCCTCTACCGCAGAAGCTCCTGCTGCTCATTAGTGCAGCGGGCAGAGTCCAAAACTGAATTCACCTGGCTTTGAGTGCTTAAATACAGCCCAAGTAGCCTCTGCATATTTGAGGTTGCCAGCATAATGGCACAGTATTGTTGGGTCCATACTGGCTGACAGCAATTTGAAAGTGGCGTTAGCCCTCCCAGAAAGGAAGTATGAGGCAGATACAGGAAATATAGGATTTTTTATTTTAATTTGAACTCACCTGGCTTCTGTTATGCATCCCACAATTAAGAGTGAGAAAAATCCCAGCATGCACACTGCTCAACAGCAAAGCAAAGAACTATGGAATTCCTTCTGAGAATGCCACAGCCTTAGTAAACAGCAAGTCACTAACATGTATACACAATGATGCACGTTGAAAGAGGGCACATCTTCCCTTGTGCACATTATTAGTGTGACTGGTGTATTGTGTGTTACCCAATGCACATCAAAAATCTGCAGATTAATATTCTCCTCCACCATGTAGGTAAACCCTAAACTTGGGTGGGATTTTTTTCAAAGGGCCCTAAGCAAGTGTCCAACTTCCATTGTCTTAAAGTGAGATCTGAGCACCAAACTCCCTTAGGCAACTTTGAAAGTTGCAGCTCTTGTTTATAGGCTTATTTTAAATCTAAATGCATAAATGTGGTGTCACCTACAGCAAAAAGCCCATTTACAAACTCTTCAATTTCATCACAATTAAATTTGGATGACCATTCCCTGAACCACCAGGATAAAATTACGTTGTTTTGAAAAATATCATATTGTTCTTATACATAGTCTATTTGTGGGACTGTTAAATCTGTTCTGACAAATTACTGAAACTTGAAGGTGCGAGAAACTTAGTGAAATATGCAGACATTTTTGTTTCTGTTTTTAAGGAAGACCTAGGTATCTTCTGTTGCCCCAAGAAATCAATGTTGAACATCAGGTTCAAGAGTAAGCATAAGCACAAAATTATGACACATTTAGCGCTGCTACTGAGAGCAATTTCTCTTGGAAAGCAAAATTGTTGTGTTATACAATTGTCCAAAAGGCCTTGTTCTCACTCTAACAATGATTGCAAAATCTCTTGTGCAAAGGCAATCTCACAAGTAAAACAGTTTTGGAGCTGTGCACTGTAACTGGGCATATGCCAACCTGTGGAAGAACATTATGAACTCTTGGATCCAGTTATCACATAAAGAAACCCGCAATGGAGAAAATGATCTACAATTTTATAAATAGTGTAGCCTTTTAGATGTTTGCTCAGAGTCTATTACTGCCACCGGTTTCCTAATCAATGTTTGTTTTCCTTACTTTCTCATTCCATCAGAGATCCAGAGATGGTATTTAATATGGTTTGGAAGTTAACCATAGATCTTGCAGGCACTCAGGATGAAGAGTCTAGTCTTCCTCTTGATCTTTAATTTTTTAAAAAAAAATAGAGCTGCTTTGCTGTACAGTAGTATCATATTAAAGTTAATCAGAATATATGCATGTCTGACTGTCCTTTATTTTCATTTATAAATTCAATTTCACGTTAGCAGTAAGGCAATCCAGGTAATATACATTCTAGGGGATGACTGTATTTCTCATGTGGCTAGTCATACAGTGTTCAGATTTATTTTACTTTCTCTTAAAAATCCACCTTTATTGATGTCTTTTTTTTCTATTGTATTACTCTTAATGTCTCTTAACTAGTATTTGAGTAGATCTTTTCTGTTACAGGTAGTGAAGTGCTTGCTACCAGTGTTAGTGCTCTCTTTATGTAATCTCTTGGGATAGATCATGGATTAATGGGAATAGTGCACATACAACTAAGGACATACAGGAGTGCTGCAACAATTTGTATAATGGGGGTGCTGAAAGCCACTGAACCAAACTGTAAATCCTCTATATGATGGAAATCACTTCAAGCCAAGGGGTGTGGCAGCACCCCTAGTTCCAGCACCTAGGCAAAAGTGGCCCAAAGTAGTAAAAATGAGCTATCATATGATGGATGTTGATTTGAGGATATATTTCTCTTCTGCATTTTCCCCCACACTCCTTCTGGTCTTTTACAGGGACTAGTATGGGATTCCTACTCTTTATGTATTAAGATAAATCCCTTCTGGAGAGCTATTCCTATTTGTATCTGCAAAATTGTAGGACAATATACCTAACAGGAGAAATCCAAAGAAGTGGCATTGTGAAATCTTACATTTGGTCACTTAAAATATTAATATATTTTAATATCAATATGACAAGGCCACAACTTTTAAAATGTAAGATGTACATGTGTGTTAGACTCCTTGTTGGTGAGCCTTTTTGACAACATTGGTATGACTACTGCTGAATTGTAAACTGCAAAATTAGGAATGTGTTTGAACACAAATTGGTTTGTGTTTTCAGTGCAGAGATATTTAAATTATTAACAAGGCATACAACAACAACTTTAAATCAATCCTCTATACGTCTCTAAATGCAGGTGTATTACCAAGCCTTTGTAATGAAACACAATTTCCCTACAGTCTTGAGATAATGTGGGATAATCTGTTTTATTAAGATATTAAAATCTCAGATGTGATAAGGTAACTCAAACCATGGAAAAAACAAAGCTTTTTTTCCAAATGAAATAGTGATATTAGGTAGGTTTTATTCTCAGCATCATTATGACTTTTACCCAGCTGAAAGGCTGACAGTGGCTTTGAATGTAGGGAGATTCAACTATGGGAATACATTTCCTAGATAGTTTGTTGGTATTGCAATATCTAAGTTAATTTCCCTTGAACAATATAAATGTCCTATATGAGTAAAGGACAGTATCATTTGTGATACAGCCTGGCCAGAAGGCAGCAGGAGAGTGATATAGGAGAGATATGTAAGCCCCAGGATGAGGAGAAGCCTTATTCCCTGTAGAGGGAAGAAAGATTTCTATAGATTAATTAAAAGCACCTGAAGCTAGTCACCTGATAAAACTCAGCCAGGGGAAGGAGTTGGAGCAGACAGCAGTTCGAAGGAGTTGGAGCAGAGGAGAGTTTGGAAAAGTGCTGTGGCTGGCTAGAAGACCAAGACCTTAGGTAAAGAGACACCCGGCTTGTGCAGAGAGAGAGGGCAGGAAGCCCCACAAGCTGAAGAGCAGGAGAGGGAAGTAGCCCAGGGGAAGGAAGCACTAGTTCAAGTGGTTTACCACTATCCCTAGGGCCCCTGGGCTGGGACCCGGAATAGAGGGCAGGCCTGGGTCTCTCCCTCTCCACTACCCTTCTCTGGGTTACTAGTGGGACAGTGGATACCCTAGTTCAGGGGCAGGAAACTGTGCCCTGAACCCCCACCCACAAGAAGAGGAAGCGCGGGACCCATCATAATTGTACTGGCAATTTGCCACACATTGTAGTAATGAAAGCTCATAAATATAGTATGAAAAACTGACACTACAATAAAAATGACGAGGAGTCCTTGTGGCACGTTAGAGACTAACAAATTTATTTGGGCATAAGCTTTCGTGGGCTAGAACCCAGTTCATCAGATGCATGGAATGGAAAATACGGGAGCAGGTATAAATACATGAAAAGATGGGAGCTGTCGTTTCCAAGTGTGAGGTCAGTCTAACAAAATAATTCAATTAACAGTAGGATACCAAGGGAGGAAAAATAACTTTTGTAGTGGTAATAAGGGCCCATTTCAAACGATTGACAAGAAAGTGTGAGTAACAGTAGGGGGAAATTAGGTTTAGGTTTTGTAATGACCCAACCACTCCCAGTCTTTATTCAGGCCTAATTTCATGGTGTCCAGTATGAAAATTAATTCCAGTTCTGCAGTTTCATGTTGGAGTCTGTTTTTGAAGTTTTTTTTCATTGAAGCATTGCCACTTTTAGGTCTGTTGTTGGTCACTGTTATTGGTCACTCAATAACAGACTTAAAAGTGGCAATTTATACTGAAGAGAAAAATGTCTTCTCAATGAACCGAAATGTTTATGGTTGTCAAACATTCTGGTGTGGGAAGAAGAGGGGATCGCTGCAATAATAATTACTTGCAAATGAAGATGTTCCAAGGCATTCAGCTACCCTGCCAACTGTGCTAGTTTTTAAAGTTGTCTTAATTTCCACATCCTATTGTAGTTTCATATCAATCCAAGCCACCTGCTTTTTGCATAGCTTTGTTACCAATATTATTAAAAAAATATCCACTTTTAGTGAACATTTTTCTTCTGGTGAAAGGGGAGGGGTGGTGATGGAGTGCAGTGAGCAGCCCAGGCTAAAAGACCATTTTCATATTGAATTAAAAATTGCTTACAGGGAGAGGGACTTACTCCAGCTGGCAGGAACAGAAGCAGCCAAACTGGGGACTGCTGAACTAGGGGGAAAGGGGTGAAATGGAGCCTAGCAAGGACCACTCCTGTCCTCAGGTGCCATGGGCCCAGAACTGTGCAGGGAAGACCCCCTCACCCCCATGAATACAAGGATCCACCCCTTCTCCTTGCCATGTGTGCTTGGGGGGGGCGGCGGCGGATGCAGGGGGGGATCCTCAGAGAGGAGCCAGCAGAAGCATAGACCTTTTTATCTCAGGACATTCCAGTCCAGACTGTAGCATGTTCCCTATCTTTCTCTGCACTGCGCTGATTGGCTCTTTTTTTCTCCAACCCTCTCTCTTACCATCTCATCACTTCAGCACCACTCCACACCTGTCCTGTTTACCTCCTTCTCCCCTTCCCTTCCCTTTTCTTTCCATTTAGTTGTTCCCCTCCTAAGCAACTCACCCTCAACCAAGCGCAAAAACAAAGGGGGACTAACATGATGTTTGCCACCATTGTATTTTTCACTCTGCTGGTGTGTTCCACTGCTTCTCACACCCTGTCTCTGTCTAGAAGCTCTTGTAGGCAGAGACTGTATACTCTGTGTTTGTACAGTGGCTAGTACAGTGGGGCTCCATTCTTGGTTGGCACTTAGACACTGCCAAAATAAACATGATTGATAAATAATAATTTATGGTCAGATGGAGGGAGAAAGTTGTTTCCTCTTGATTTGTAGGCATGGCTATGCCAATTGAGAGTGAAAATGTCTCTTGTCATAGGAATGCAAATGAATATCAATATTTAGAGGATTTATAGATGAAATACAGGAAGGAATGATGTGCATAGTAGTTAAGTATCTGTCCCTTTCACCCCTAGCTCCCTCCCTCCACCAAAAACAAGCCAACAACAACAAAAAAAACCTCAGAGCATTATCTATCACTTTGATTATTCCTTTCAAGGTTTCCTTTGATGCCTTCTAACAGCTGGTATGTGACTTATGAGTTTCCAATGGTTCTTACACTCCAGCAACCAGTAGGTCCTGAAGCTACATCTAGATGGAAAAATGGTAAAGGTGATCTGATGTGATGCTGATACAATGTTGCACAAGGTAAGCTAAGTACATTTTCTCTATGAATGTAATATTTCCATAGCTCTTGAAAGAAATAATTACCCATTCTCCAATATATGTTTGCTATGAAAGATATAATAGAGAGAAAAAATCCTGGATAATTCTTTTAGATGGAGTGAGAGTCAGGAACCCATTTCATAGAAAGGTGAACATCATTCTAAGTCAAAAACAGAGTTTAAAGACTGAAAAAAGAAACACAAGATCAGCAAAAGAAAAAATTTTCTCCATATTTTTCCTTTGTCTTAAGTAAGTAGAGTGAATTAGTTTGTCCAATGAATTACTTCTTAAAATGCCAGTGACACTTAATGTTAAAGACTTTAATGTTAAAAAATAGCATCATCTAACTATACTAGTAAGATTGGCAACACCAGCTCGATATAACACATTTATAGGCCCTCTTCAGCAGAACATTTAAGCATGTGGCTGAAATTAAGTGTGTCCTTAATTGTTTTGCTGAATCAGAGCCTTAAAGAAGAATTAATACTGCAGAGCACCACAGTACAGTGGTACAGAGTACAGAGTACAGTGTTTGTCCCTTTTGTAATACTTCTCTTAGGAGCTCCTCTCCTCAGAGCACAGCTTCTATAATGCAATTTATGTACTAATTCTTTTGACATGGCTTCCTAAAACATGTGGACAGAACACATGGGGGAAGCTGAGGTTTCAGAAGCAGCAGTGGCTGGGCAAGTCCAACAGTTATGTTGCCAATGGGGACGGAGGATGGAAGGCAGATTGATGGTAGGTCACTGAGGTCTGGCACATATTTCCCAACAAATTCACTCGGGCACAGTTTGAATGCATAAATTGTCCCCTCCCATATAATTTGTATGTGAAATATGCAGTCAATTGAATAAATGGATTCCTAAGTGAGAATTAAGTCACGTATTCAACACCAATTCTGTATCTTACACTTTTTTTTCCTGTTATATCCATGAAGGATTAGAAATTTTGTATACATCAGTTCACTTTCTTCTGTGGTATGTTCTTGATCTATACTTCTCCATCTCTATTGATGAAAGGTATTGGTATGTATTAAGCAGGGATATTCTACTGTAAAGTCAAGTAAAGGATGTGATATAAAACCATTACAAAAAAAAATCAGAGTTAAGGCATAGCCTCTGGCTTGGATCCACTCCATTAACCCTACTGTAGGTAGTGATCATTACTGGAATTTAGCTTCAAAATTAGGAGAGCTCTGGTATCCGTCTTAAGGACCTTCACAAAAGGAACTGGAGATTAGTTAACTAATAGGACTCAGCCCTGGCATAACTGCAACATTAATTGCAGCAGTTAGGGCCAAATTCTGGAGTAAGGGGTATAGGGATACAGGGAGGGTATTTATTCCCACAAATTGGTATTGCACTAGTCTGACCAATCCTGTGATCAAGCAGTTACAGAAGCAGCCATAAAACTATCTCCACAAAGCTCCTGAGAGGGGCAAGGAGATCTTAGTGTAACCGTATTGCCCAGGTAGCATCTTGCTATAGCTCTTCAGGGTACAATTCACTCAGAAGTGTGACCCCACTGGCATGTCTCTATCTCTGAGGTCCAGTGTAGTTGTGGTTTGGCCCTACAGCTATAACATTTTTATTAAAGCTAATGTGAAAAATATTACATAATACATAGGTTGAGAAAAGAGTGTGTGTACATCTGGGTATAGTGATTAGATTATCCACAAATACAAAGTTTGTTTTCAAAGTCATAAGATACATATAGTGCATAATCAGCAATAACCCAAATTTAGGTGAATGATTTTAAGAATACAGTTTAGATATTTAGCATCCATGCATTCAGGTAAATTACTTATGTACGTTTCATTATTCTCCCGTCCACGGCATTACATTTCAAAGGTAAGCAGGAACAAACAACTCAAACACAGGGGCAACCCACAAAATTTTGGTGGGACCCCCACCCATCTGTTCAGAGCTTGTCTCACAAGCAATCTCAGCTTCCATTGATTCCCCCATCCCAGCTGTCCCTTCCGCCAGGGCTGATCCAGCTAGCCATAAAGCTCTAACTCAGGGCTGCAACCAGGTTTCTCTTCCATCAAGAGAAGCAGAACTCTGCCCTCCTTCCTTGTCAGTCCGTAGCTCTGCTGTTTATCCTCCTTTTAGCTCTGCTATCATTGGCTGCAGGTATAGCACAGCAGCATTAATGGCATGCATAGGATCTCCTTATCTCTCTCATTCCCTGTCAGTCTCTTTAACCCCAGCATTGCCAAATGGGGCTTGCCTTTCTGTCTCAATACGCTTTGGTATTTATAGAATCTGCATTATCCAAGAATCTGAGCATCTCACAGTCTTTAATGGATTTACTTAATATCATAACACCCCATTGAGGTAGGGAAATCCCAATTCACAGATGGGAAATGGATGCCCAGAGAGACTAAGGGCCAGATATGTAAAGGTATGTAGGCACCTAATGCCTAAGGTCACATAGAAGGTCTCTGGAGGAGCAGGGAATTGAGCGCAGGTCTCCAGATTTGCAGCACATTACTCTAACCACTGAACCATCCTTCTCATTATGTGAGCATGCTTCTTGGGCCTCTTCACATGCTATTCCTGTCTCCCTGTAAAACCTAGCACCGTCCTGGGACAGCAGTAACCACTGCAGTGGAGAGGGGAGATTCCCTCTTGGGGTGAGGAGAGGGTTGAGTGTGGGAAGGCTATACCATTTTCCCACTCCAAATTCCCACTCCACACGTGTGAGGGAGCTCTTTATCTTCCAGCTCTGTTTGGGAACTGTAAACCTGCTATTTGGTCCCATGCAGCTTCTCTAAGCCCTAGTCTACATTAGGACTTTAGGTCGAATTTAGCAGCGTTAAATCGATGTAAACCTGCATCCGTCCACACGATGAAGCCCTTCATTTCGACTTAAAGGGCTCTTAAAATCGATTTCCTTACTCCACCCCTGACAAGTGGATTAGCCCTTAAATCGGCCTTGCCGGGTCGAATTTGGGGTACTGTGGACACAATTCGATGGTATTGGCCTCCGGGAGCTATCCCAGAGTACTCCATTGTGACCACTCTGGACAGCACTCTCAACTCAGATGCACTGGCCAGGTAGACAGGAAAAGAACCGCGAACTTTTGAATCTCATTTCCTGTTTGGCCAGCATGGCAAGCTGCAGGTGACCATGCAGAGCTCATCAGCAGAGGTGACCATGCAGAGCTCATCAGCAGAGGTGACCATGATGGAGTCCCAGAATCACAAAAGAGCTCCAGCGTGGACTGAACGGGAGGTATGGGATCTGATCACTGTATGGGGAGAGGAATCCGTGCTATCACAACTCCGTTCCAGTTTTCGAAATGCCAAAACCTTTGTCAAAATCTCCCAGGGCGTGAAGGACAGAGGCCATAATAGGGACCCGAAGCAGTGCCACATGAAACTTAAGGAGCTGAGGCAAGCCTACCAGAAAACCAGAGAGGCAAACGGCCACTCCGGGTCAGAGCCCCATACATGCCGCTTCTATGATGAGCTGCACGCCATTTTAGGGGGTTCGGCCACCACTACTCCAGCCGTGTTGTTTGACTCCTTCAATGGAGATGGAGGCAACACGGAAGCAGGTTTTGGGGACGAAGAAGATGATGATGATGATGATGAGGTTGTAGATAGCTCACAGCAAGCAAGCGGAGAAACCGGTTTTCCTGACAGCCAGGAACTGTTTCTCACCCTGGACCTGGAGCCAGTACCCCCCGAACCCACCCAAGGCTGCCTCCTGGACCCGGCAGGAGGAGAAGGAACCTCCGGTGAGTGTACCTTTTTAAAATATTATACATGGTTTAAAAGCAAGCATGTGAAAGGATTAATTTGCCCTGGCATTCGCGGCTCTCCTGGATGTACTCCCAAAGCCTTTGCAAAAGGTTTCTGGGGAGGGCAGCCTTATTGCGTCCTCCATGGTAGGACACTTTACCACTCCAGGCCAGTAACACGTACTCGGGAATCATTGTACAACAAAGCATTGCAGTGTATGTTTGCTGGCGTTCAAACAACATCCGTTCTTTATCTCTCTGTGTTATCCTCAGGAGAGTGAGATATCATTCATGGTCACCTGGTTGAAATAGGGTGCTTTTCTTCAGGGGACACTCAAAGGTGCCCGTTCCTGCTGGGCTGTTTGTCTGTGGCTGAACAGAAATGTTCCCCGCTGTTAGCCACGGGGAGGGGGGAGGGTTGAGGGGGTATCCATGCGGTGGGGGGAGGCAAAATGCGACCTTGTAACGAAAGCATATGTGCTATGTATGTAATGTTAACGGCAAGGTTTACCCTGAAAGAGTGTAGCCACTGTTTTATAAAATGTGTCTTTTTAAATACCGTTGTCCCTTTTTTTTTCTCCACCAGCTGCATGTGTTTCAGTGATCACAGGATCTTCTCCTTCCCAGAGGCTAGTGAAGATTAGAAAGAAAAAAAATGCACTCGTGATGAAATGTTCTCTGACCTCATGCTGTCCTCCCACACTGACAGAGCACAGACGAATGCGTGGAGGCAAATAATGTCAGAGTGCAGGAAAGCACAAAATGACCAGGAGGAGAGGTGGCGGGCTGAAGAGAGTAAGTGGCGGCTGAAGAGAGTAAGTGGCGGGCTGAAGACAGGGCTGAAGCTCAAATGTGGCGGCAGCATGATGAGAGGAGGCAGAATTCAATGCTGAGGCTGCTGGAGGATCAAATCAGTACGCTCCAGTGTATGGTTGAGCTGCAGCAAAGGCAACTGGAGCACAGACTGCCACTATAGCCCCTGTGTAACCAACCGTCGTCCTCCCCAAGTTCCATAGCCTCCACACCCAGACGCCCAAGAACGCGGTGGGGGGGCCTCTGGCCAACCAGCCACTCCACCACAGAGGATTGCCCAAAAAACAGAAGGCTGGCATTCAATAAATTTTAAAGTTGTAAACTTTTAAAGTGCTGTGTGGCATTTTCCTTCCCTCCTCCACCACCCCTCCTGGGCTACCTTGGTAGTCATCCCCCTATTTGTGTGATGAATGAATAAAGAATGCATGAATGTGAAGCAACAATGACTTTATTGCCTCTGCAAGCGGTGATCGAAGGGAGGACGGGAGGGTGGTTAGCTTACAAGGAAGTAGAGTGAACCAAGGGGCGGGGGGTTTCATCAAGGAGAAACAAACAGAACTTTCACACCGTAGCCTGGCCAGTCATGAAACTGGTTTTCAAAGCTTCTCTGATGTGTACCGCGCCCTCCTGTGCTCTTCTAACTGCCCTGGTGTCTGGCTGCGCGTAACCAGCAGCCAGGCAATTTGCCTCAACCTCCCACTCCGCCATAAACGTCTCCCCCTTACTCTCACAGATATTGTGGAGCGCACAGCAAGCAGTAATAACAGTGGGAATATTGGTTTCGCTGAGGTCTAAGCGAGTCAGTAAACTGCGCCAGCGTGCCTTTAAACGTCCAAATGCACATTCTACCACCATTCTGCACTTGCTCAGCCTGTAGTTGAACAGCTCCTGACTACTGTCCAGGCTGCCTGTGTACGGCTTCATGAGCCATGGCATTAAGGGGTAGGCTGGGTCCCCAAGGATAACTATAGGCATTTCAACATCCCCAACAGTTATTTTCTGGTCTGGGAATAAAGTCCCTTCCTGCAGCTTTTGAAACAGACCAGAGTTCCTGAAGATGCGAGCGTCATGTACGTTTCCCGGCCATCCCACGTTGATGTTGGTGAAACGTCCCTTGTGATCCACCAGAGCTTGCAGCACTATTGAAAAGTACCCCTTGCAGTTTATGTACTCGCCGGCTTGGTGCTCCGGTGCCAAGATAGGGATATGGGTTCCGTCTATGGCCCCACCACAGTTAGGGAATCCCATTGCAGCAAAGCCATCCACTATGACCTGCACATTTCCCAAGGTCTCTACCCTTGATATCAGCAGATCTTTGATTGCGTGGGCTACTTGCATCACAGCAGCCCCCACAGTAGATTTGCCCACTCCAAATTGATTCCCAACTGACCGGTAGCTGTCTGGCATTGCAAGCTTCCACAGGGCTATCGCCACTCGCTTCTCAACTGTGAGGGCTGCTCTCATCTTGGTATTCATGCACTTCAGGGCAGGGGAAAGCAAGTCACAAAGTTCCATGAAAGTGCCTTTACGCATGTGAAAGTTTCACAGCCACTGGGAATCGTCCCAGACCTGCAACACTATGCGGTCCCATCAGTCTGTGTTTGTTTCCCGAGCCCAGAATCGGCGTTCCACAACATGAACCTGCCCCGTTAGCACCATGATGCATGCATTGCCAGGGCCCATGCTTTCAGAGAAATCTGTGTCCATGTCCTGATCACTCACGTGACCGCGCTGACGTTGCCTCCTTGCCCGGTATCGCTCTGCCAGGTTCTGGTGCAGCATATACTGCTGGTTAATGCGTGTGGTGTTTAATGTGCTCCTAATTGCCAAAGTGAGCTGAGCGGCCTCCATGCTTGCCTTGGTATGGCGTCCGCACAGAAAAAAGGCGCGGAACGATTGTCTGCCATTGCTCTGACGGAGGGAGGGGTGACTGACGACACGGCTTACAGGGTTGGCTTCAGGGAGCTAAAATCAACAAAGGGGGTGGCTTTACATCAAGGAGTATTTCAGGCAGGACTTCACAGAGGGTTCCAATAAGAAATGGTGCACCTAAGTTATTGTTCTCATTGGAACAAGGAGGTTAGCCTGGCCTCTGATTGATACATGGCTAGATTTACCTCGCTTCACCTTCTTTGTGAGTGACTGCAGTGTGACCTAGAGGAATGAGTCCCCTAGACGGGGGAGGAGGCAAATGAGTACAAAACAAATCTGGTCTATTTCTTGTTTTGATCCACTCCATCTATCTTTTACATCTTTGGTTGGCAGCAGACGGTGCAGAAGGACTGCAAGCCATCCACATCTCATGGCTGCTCGGCAGAAGATGGTACAATAGGATTGCTAGCCATCCTCATCTCTTGCCTGCCCGGCAGAAGATGGTACAATAGGACTGCTAGCAATCCGTATCGCCTGCCTGCTCACCATAAGATGGTTCAATAGGACTGACTGCAGGACTAAAGAGAATGACCTGGTCAAGTCACTTCTAATGTAGTCCCTGCACCCATGTCTGCCCAGGCGCTCCTGGCCGACGTGGCCAGGAGCACCTCGGACATGACGATGACGGCTACCAGTCCTATTGTACCGTCTGCTGCCACAAGGCAATGGGTTGCTGCTGCTGTGTAGCAATGCAGTACCACGTCTGCCAGCACCCAGGAGACATAAGGTGACAGTGAGCTGAGCGGGCTCCATGCTTGCAGTGGTATGGCGTCTGCACAGGTAACTCAGGAAAAAAGGCGCGAAAGGATTGTCTGCTGCTGCTTTCACGGAGGGAGGGAGGGAACGGGGGCCTGACAATATGTCCCCAGAACCACCCGCGACAATGTTTTAGCCCCATCAGGCATTGGGATCTCAACCCAGAATTCCAATGGGCAGCGGAGACTGCGGGAACTGTGGGATAGCTACCCACAGTGCAACACTCCGGAAGTCGACGCTTGCCTCGGTACTGTGGAAGCACTCCGCCGAGTTAATGCACTTAATGCACTGAGAGCATTTTCTGGGGAGACACACACACTCAAATATATAAAACCGATTTCTAAAAAAACGACTTCTATAAATTTGACCTAATTTTGTAGTGTAGACATAACCGAAGGTTCTGCACAGTAGACTGATGGATAGATGTGGAGACCCATCCCTACACCAACTAGATAATGAACAGGGCATCTGGGTACTGTGTAGCTACTACCTAGCAGCTTTGGAATATTGACCATTAAAATAATTCAAGCTGTCTAAAAATTCCAGAGCAGAAAAGTTGCTTGAGGGAGAAAATATAACATCACTCCAAATATTCTTTCTCCAATATAAAGTGAAGCAAAAATGACTCTGTAGCAATAAAACTCTACCGTTTTCAATACTTTGTGTTGTAGCTATACAATCACATTCTATCATATTTTAAAAGCCATGTTTTTTATGCACTCTGCCCAGTTCCACCTCTATGCTAAACTATTTATAAAAGTCATAAGGCAGAATGCTGTGCACAATACACTTTTATAACGCTATGAAGAAGGACCACCAGGGAAATGTAAAAAAGCATGTGGAAGTATAAACCGCCAGAATTTGGACTTTTTCTATGTATGTCTTTAGAACATATGATCCTAATAAAATTAATCATTACACTCACAATGTAATTAATTTATATATTTAAAATGCACAGTTTTACAGGTACAATAATACTTTATCACTGAACCAAGTGGGCATAAATCTTGGAAGTGTTTTTCTTGACAAAATGTTTGATTATTTTTGTGCTTTGTTTCAATCCTTTAGTATGAGATAGGCACTGTAAAAAGCTAAACTAAATCTATGTACAGTAGATTTTGGAGATAGCTCTTTACAATCCTGTTCTGCAGGAGTCGTTTTATCTATACCAAGAGTGAGATATTTTAGACAAGTACTGCTTGAATAGCCAGACATATTTCTAAATGATGAATAATTCATGAATACACACGGTTACAGTAAAAGGCTCAAAAGAACACGAAAAGGTCATTTTCCCTGTTTTTTTTTTTAAGTTTTTTTATCAGTTCCTTTTTTACACTCAGTAATGAGGAGTGGCGCAGCTACGGCTCTATCATATGTGAGTTGATAGATTGTAGATGTTTTTGCTCTGAAACTCTGGACTCGGTGTCTTTGAAAGGCTGATCTTCATAAATGGTACAGGAGTTCATTTTTCCACTTTTAAATATGTGGTTACTATTTCTGATTATGTTTTAGGGCTATTTTATTGTACTTTTCTTTTGATTGAACTCTAGAGTGATTTTGATTTGTATTGTAAGATCTTTACATGTACTTGAATATATATATGTAAGAGGGGGAAATCTTCTGAGTATTGAGTTAGCTGAAAATAATTGGTAGTATATTCAGTGCACAGAGAGAAGACTGTGAATTAGGGGTCCATGCACAGCATTCAAGCAGAGACAAATACACGTGAAAACTTTATTTTCCAAGCACCCAGACCCCAGATCTGTTTCAGGTGATTTGTTCATGCTTTAGTACCAAGCTGTGCCACTGTAACAGACCTCTTCAGGGTATTGCTGAAACTTTGAAGGGGGAGAATCCAGAAATCTCCTGGAGTTGTTGTTTTCCCTTTTTGTATCTGTCTTTTACACCTATGTGCACTCAAAGACACACATTTAAATACAGATATGATATACAAGAAACTAAATGTCCCCTGTACACTATATAGAATACACAAGTAACAGGCATGGCAGAGGCAGTCCAAGGCCCATCAGCAGCTGGTAGCCAAATCAAAAACAAGGCATGTGTACATATGCCTTTGCTTATTACAGTTTCCCTGGTGAACCCCAGCTTCTTCTGAAAAATTGAATGAGCTTAAACTCCACACTGAAGGAAGCATCCACAAGAGAGTGAGTTCCTCTCAAAGAACCATCTTATCTGTTCAGGTATTTGTGTATAGGGGGAAATGTTGGTGAAAGGGGGCGATTTTTTTTCTGCTTTCAGTTTTTATGGAAAGACCTTTAGAAAATAATGAGACTTGCAGCATGCAGCATAGAGTTGTAGTCTTTTACTGTGTATTTCAATGCTTTATTTGGCTTAATTGAAAACCATTATTGCTCTTTGAATCTGGCTGTTTTATTGTTGAGGATTTTTTAGTCATGAGAAGTCTTCAGAATAAATACCACATCTTCTATCACTTCTGTTCATGGAGAGCTAATCACAAACCTGCAGGTTAGCTCAGTTCCTGAGTAGGCCATACGTATCTCTTTAAATACTTAATCACGAACATCTGTGTTCAGGTATTTAGGTAGATAATGTTCGTTGATGAGCTATGTTTATTAAGTACTATGGGGATGTTAGCAATAATTACACTCTCCATACTAATGTACCATACTCCAAGTAAAAATAGAACATTCATGTTTGCTTGATGTTTAAATAATTTCATTATCAAGAAGAAGAATAGGATTGACATTGACAACTTCCCTAATTACTGAATTTGACAGAAAATTGGTGCTAATTAGAATTAATTTTTTTTAAAAAATTACTGTTTGTAATCAGCATACCATGCCTCAGTTGAAGCACAGTTTGAATATCTGAGTTGCCATTTTAATTGTTTCATGTATAAAAGAAAGGGGAATTATCTGTTTTTTTTTAAAATTGAGTTGTGTATTATATAGTTTACAAATGGTGTTGTCAGATAGGAGATTGTGTTGTCTTCCTAAGTATTACAAGGTGAAAGGAATTTCATTAAAAACTTTATGGCACCTTAGAGACTAAGAATACAGACTAACACGGCTGCTACTCTGAAATCTGTCATTAAAAACTTTGTAACACTGCAATTAGTGCTATAGTTCCACATTTTTAAACTGAGTTTTAAATGAGCATAGCACAGACTTAAGAGCAATCTCAGTCCCCATGGTGGACACTTAAGATATTATTATTTGTTTAATCAACACATATCTCCTTAAAAATCTCAACCAGCTCTATTCTGTGTGTGATGAGAGACTTTCCATAATTTCCAGTGTGTGGTTTCTAGGGAACAGCCAGAGATCTTCTCATCCCCTCACTAAGGTTTATGGGCCTTTCCTGCTCTAAATTTCTTGTAGAGCTGGCAACAGCAAAAGTGTCCTGAAACCCCTTCTCCAGACCTAAGACACCTTTGCACCACCCTGAGCCAGCAGCACCAAAAATGACTGGAAGGAAAGAGCACCAGAGCCCTTTTTCTCTGCCAAGTGTGTAGCGTTGTGGCTGGATATACAAACCCTCCCTTGGAAAGGAAGGTGTTGTCTGGTCTGTTGGTTATATATTAATTATAATAATTAAGAATTCCCAAATAACACTGTGTTTTTTGGCAGGGTCTCGTCCCAAGATCAGGCCCAGAGTTATTAGAATTACTTAATTTGAGAACTCTGATGTGCACAGGAGCAATACTCACACTTAGGAAAAGCATTTTGAATTTGCATTAGTTTTATTAACATAGTTAGCAAAATCGTAAACACTACAACCCAGCAAAGAAGCTAGAGGTAATATACAATGAGCATCCATAAACTCTTACCATCTCTTGTGGAGAAGTGTTTGTCATTATCTTCTTCATTGTCATCACCATCATCCCCAATGGGTATCATGCTGGTGTGTCTCAAGGCATGCAAGCTGGGATACAACATTTATCGTGTTATGCTGCTGCCCACTATGCCTAATGCATATTCATAAGGATTTCAGCCCCTTTACTTTATTTGAACCTCCACACCTTTCTCCCATAGGTTAATAGGCCTTTTACCTCAAGTTCATTAGCATATACATCCATTAGTTACCATGGCATTCTTGTGGTTGAACATGTGCTGATATTGCTAACTTAAAATACCTCAAGTTGGTACAAACTGGCATCTTGTCAGTAATTTAGTCATATTTGTTTATTGCAGAATTCTGTGATAAGTGATAACTTATGATCTATGGTTATCCTGCGTAAGTGTTTTTGCTAAGGCTTTTGGGGCATTATGCCTCTATTAGTTTAGCTAAGCTGTTGTCATATAGGCTTTGAGCTTGTAAGCTTATTTCATTACTGTCTTAACTTATACCTAGCCCTTACTCATCAAATACCTATTCCTATAGGCTACAAAGGGGTTAAAGAGCTACTTTGGATCCAGGCAGCTCTCCCCGCACACACAGAAAGCATGCATGGACTGGGGCTTAAAAGGAGAGCAGAGCAGGTCAGTTCTGGGCAGCCAGTGGAGGTGAACCCTTTCCTCATGAGAGGAAGTGCTATGGGAGGTCCATTTGTCTGGTGACCTGGACTATTGAGCGCCTACCTGACCTGCTGAGGGGAAAAATGACTTTGATCACTTGGAAGGCCTCGGGTTTATCCTGTAATTTATTCTGGGCATATATCTTTTCTTTGTCCTTTTGTCGGAGGAGACTGATAGAAAGCAATCCAGAGGAGCAGTGGTGCAACACCTTTTGGGGGTGCAAAAATGTGCTGCCCACCACAGGGCCCTGGAATGAAACCTGATGGAGAGTATGGACCTGGCTTCCCTTAAAAGCTTCTGGATGAGGCTGAAGACAAAAAGCCCACCCCAAATCCAGGGGAATCTGGACTAGTAGGATTATAACCTGGAGGATCATGACTCTGTGAAGCCTGGAACCCCTTGACTGACAGCAGGACTATCCTTTGTTAGACTCATAGTATACCCTGAAAGGCATGGACAAAACTCACAGCCTGGTTGGAGGACTGAGTCATGGAAAAGAAGATCATTGTAGGGCTGGAGTTGTTGTCACTAGGGGGTGCCAGGAAAGAAGGTCCTGGCATGCCCTTGTCTAAGTCAGGGTCTCCAAGTCCTGGCCCGTGGGCCATCTGCAGCCCGAGAACCTCCCCTCTATGGCCCAAGGCGGAGAGACACGTGCAGACACGCTGCCAGCAATGTCTGCAGCAGGCATTGCTGTCCCCTGCAGCTCCCATTGGCTGGGGGAGAGGGACAGAGATACCATAACTAGTTGCTAGGCAGAGTCAGCCGTGGAGGCAGCATCATTAGTTGCCGGGCAGAGTCAGCCATGGAGGCAGCTTCACTTTTTTCCACAATGAATATAAACAAGTCAAAATATCGAACACAACTATCTGACGCACACCTTGCTGCAATCCTGAAGGTTTCAACTGCTCAGTCACTGAGGCCAAAAATTAACAAACTGACAGAACTGCAGCATTGCCAGGGGTCTGGCAAACACTAAAAACTCTAGAGACTAACAAATTTATTTGAGCATAAGCTTTCATGAGCTACAGCTCACTTCATCGGATGCATTCAGTGGAAAGTACATGAATGCATCCGATGAAGTGATCTGTAGCTCACGAAAGCTTACGCTCAAATAAATGTGTTAGTCTCTAAGGTGCCACAAGTACTCCTTTTCTTTTTGCGAATACAGACTAACACGGCTCCTACTCTGAAAACTAAAAACTCTCTGGCAGGCAAAGAATTGTATAAAGTTGTATGACAGTTTTATTATTTCTAAGAAATTTGAAATAAAAAAATACAATATAAATGGATTATTTTCTGAACACAATCTTCAGTGACATTATTGGCCCACTGGGAGGATTTGAGGACTGGCATTGGCTCTACGGTAAATTGAATTTGAGACCCCTGCACTAAGCGATGCCTGTGGTGAGTGATCCCCATCAGACTCACCTGAGGAAAGGAAAACCCTGGAGGCCAGAGGAGGGAACTACTTGCTTGAGGTGATTGGGTTTGCAGCCTTACAAACATTCAGTTTTAGGGGAATACTTGAGCACAGCCCTGTTGATTTCAATGTGACTGCTCAGATGTGTAACTGTTTACAGCAGGAGGTCCATAGGGAGTAACTTTGAAGTCTGGTGTTTATTTCTCAGTCTGTACACCAGTAATCTGGGGGCTTTTTTGAAGTCCAACAGAGATCATGAATCAAGAAATAATGTTATAAATCCTTTTAAATAAAAATGATAGATCAAGGTTCAAATCAGTGTTTGTAGCTGGAATCTCTCTGTCTATAATGGACCAAGTCCAAAATACCCCAAACTTTGTGAAAGTTCAGATTTGGGTTTTGAACTCTCCATCTGTGGATTTCCAAATCCAAGGATGTAATTGAACCCATTTTGGAGATATGGGTACAAATTCAGCTATGGCATAAGATGCTATTGCTCCCTCTCAAATTAAAGGAGCTGTGCTTACTTCAGCCAGGATGGAATTTGGCCCAAAAGTTAAGGGGTGAATCTGTAGGCTTAGCTCAGGGCTTTTCTGTTAATATATTTTGCGTTCTTCTTTTTTCTTAAAAGTGGTTATTCTGGTATGTATTATATGGCTATAATACATACCAGAATAAGCACATAATTGTGCTGCCTTGGGAGCAGACTGGAAGCTTTCATAATCTACTTCCTGTTTACTATTTCTCTGTGGGAGGAGTAAGCTGGGCCAGCCGCCCTGGTCAGCACACTGGAAGGTGGAGCCAGAGCTCTATTCATTTCACCCCACCCTATCCCCCAATACAGTAGAACCTCAGAGTTATGACAACCTCTGGAATGGAGGTTGTTTGTAACTTTGAAATGTTCGTAACTCCTGAACAAAATGCTATGGTTGGTTGTTTTTTCAAAAGTTTACAACTGAACATTGACTTAATACAGCTTTGAAACTTTACTATGCAGAAGTAAGTAAAATGCTGCTTTTAACCATCTTAATTTAAATAGAACAAGCATAAACTGTTTCCTTACCTTGGCAAATCTTTTTTTTAAACTTTTCCTTTATTTTTTTTTAGTAGTTTACATTTCACACAGTGCTGTACTGTGTTTGCCTCCCTACCCCCCCACCCCCGCTGCTACCTGATTGCATACTTCCAGTTCCAAATGGGGTGTGCAGTTGACTGGTCAATTCGTAATTCTGGTGTTCGTAACTCTGAGGTTTAACTGAATAAGGAAGGGAACACAGCCACCCCGTGGAGACTGCTCTCTACTCCATGCTGCTATATGGTATGGGTATCTGGTGTAGGGGAGAAAGGGAGTGCCTTCCTTCATTTGTTGCCCTGCATAGATATTCAGGATGGTCCACAATCTGGCCCTGGATTAATAACAGAACTGATCTGGGTTTCAGCATCAGAGTTTGGGTAACAAACCAGTGTAAATGGATACTAACTATCTGGTTGTTTAAGTTGAAATGACTCACTTTTCCCATGCTTTGAGTTCAGAATTTCAGCTCCACTGAAGAAGAAAAGAGAGACAGAATGAACTGCAGAAAAATATAGCTTTATCCAGCAGCTCAGAATAGATATAAAGCACTTTTCTTTATTCATTATTTATTCCTTTACCTTTGTTATAAAATAATAACATTAATGTAAAATGTAGGAAATGTAAAGATGATCTTTACATTGGCCGTCTCTTTTTGGTGAAATAAGAGCTCTGATGGTATCAGCAACAGTTTCATTTTTTATTTGTTCAGACAATAGTTTAAAATAACTTTTTCCATGCTATGCATACAGCACCATTATGTACACTGAAATTGTGACGGGTCAGTCACAGAGACCCCATTGGGACTGTCACCTGATGTGCTGAAGTTACCTCTGAGCTCGTTTTCCCTACCAGCTTGGGACTCCAGAACCCTGCCTTGTTGAGCCAGACATGCTAGCCTGCTGCAGTACACACCCAGGTCTGGCCCATGCCCCCAAAGCTGCAGGCTTTAACTAAAAACTGCTCAATAGGTCACCTAGCTCCAACACCCAGACACCCAGTTCCCAATGGGATCCAAACCCCAAATAAATCCGTTTTACTCTATATAAAGCATATACAGCATAAATTTATAAATTGTCTGCCCTCTATAACACTGATAGAGAGGTATGCACAGCTGTTTGCTCTCCTGGGTATTAATCACTTACTCTGGGTTTACTAATAAACAAAATGATTTTATTAAGTATAACATGTAGGATTTAAGTGATTTCAAGTAATAACAGACAGAACAAAGTAAGGGTATGTTTACACTACAAAATTAGGTTGATTTTATAGAAGTCAATTTTTAGAACTTGATTTTATACAGTTGATTGTGTATGTCCCCACTAAGCACATTAAATCGGCAGAGTGCATCTTCAATACCATGGCTAGCATCGACTTATGGAGTAGTGCACTGTGCGTAGCTATCCCACAGTTTCTGCAGTCTCCACTGCCCATTGGAATACTGGGTTAAGCTCCCAATGCCTGATGGGGCAAAAACGTTGTCGTGGATGGTTTTGGGTACATGTTGTCAGTTGCCCCTCCCTCCGTGAGAGCAACGGCAGACAATCATTTTGCACCTTTTTTCCTGGGTTACCCGTGCAGACGCCATACCATGACAAGCATGGAGCCCGCTCAGCTCACCGTTGCTGTTGTGAGCATTTTAAACACCTCACATATTATCCTGGAGTATGTGCCGAACCTGGCTAAGAGACAGCAGCACGAGGATGATTGTGAGGAGGACATGGACACAGACGTTCCTGAAAGCACAGGGTGTGGCAATTGGGACAGCATGGGGGCAGTGGGGCTGGTTGATACAGTGGAACGCCGATTCTGGGCCTGGCAAACGAGCACAGACTGGTGGGACTGCATAGTGTTGCAGGTATGGGATGATTTACAGTGGCTGCGAAACTTTTGCATGCATAAGACCACTTTCCTTGAACTTTGTGAGTTGCTTTACCTGGCCCTGAAGCACAGGAATACCAAGATGAGAGCTGCCCTGACAGTTGAGAAGAGAATGGCAATAGCCCTGTGGAAGCTTGCAACGCCTGACTGCTACCGGTCAGTTGGGAATCAATTTGAGTGGGCAAGTCTACTGTGGGAACTGCTGTGATCCAAGTAGCCAATGCAATCACTGACGTTCTGCTATCAAGGGTAGTGACTCTGGGAAATGTGCAGGTCATTCTGGATGGCTTTGCTGCAATGGGTTTCCCTAACTGTGGTGGGGCGATAGACGGAACACATATACCTATCTTGGCACCAGACCACCTTGCAAACTAGTACGTAAATCGCAAGGGGTACTATTCAATGGTGCTGCAAGCACTGGTGGATCACAAGGGACGTTTCACCGACATCAACATGGGATGGCCAGAAAAGGTGCATGATGCTTGCATCTTTAGGAACTCTGGTCTGTTTGAGCAGCTGCAAGAAGGGACTTACTTCCCAGACCAGAAAATTACTGTTAGGGATGTTGACATGCCACTAGTTATCCTTGGGGACCCAGCCTACCCGTTGCTCCCATGGCTCATGAAGCTGTACACAGGCAGCCTGGACAGTAGTAAGGATCAGTTCAACTATAGGCTGAGCAAGTGCAGAATGGTGGTAGAATGTGCCTTTGGACGTTTAAAAGCTCGCTGGCGCTGTTTGTTGACTAGGTTAGCCCTCAGTGCAATCAACATTTCCATTGTTATTGCTGCTTGCTGTGTGCTCCATAATATCTGTGAAAGTAAGAGGGAGATGTTTATGGTAGGGTGGGAGGTTGAGGAAAATCACCTGGCGGACGATTTTGAGCAGCCAGACACCAGCGTGATTAGAAGAGCACAGCTAGGCACGCTGCGCATCAGAGAGGCTTTGAAAACCAGTTTCATGACTGGCCAGGCTACGGTGTGACAGTTCTGTTTGTTTCTCCTTGCTGCAAACCCATCCCCTTTGTTGATTTTAATTCCCTGTAAGCCAACCACCCGCCCCCCTTCGATCACAGCTGAAAAAGGAAATAAAGTCACTCTTCATTTTGAAACCATGCATTCTTTCTTTATTAATTAAAAAAAATGAGAACTGACAAGGTAGCCCAGGTGGGGTGGGATGAGGGAAGGACAAGGGCACATTGCTTATTGTAGCCACGCTACAAACCAAAACTGTTTGAATGACAGCCTTCTGTTGCTTGGGCCATCCTCTGGAGTGGAGTGGCTGCATGCCCGGAGCCTCCCCCACTGTGTTCTTGGGCATCTGGGTGAGGAGGATATGGAACTTGTGGAGGAGGGCAATTTGTTATACAATGGATGCAGTGGGGGGTCTGTGCTCCTGTTGGCTTTCTTGCAGCTCCAACAGACTCTTCATCATGTCCGTTTGCTCCCCCATTAGCCTCAGCATCACCTCCTGGCTCTGCTCTTCGCACTCACTTAATGCTTTCCTGGCCTCTGCCACTGAATGCCTCCATGCATTAAGCTGTGCCCTATCAGTGCAGGAGGACTGCATGAACTCAGAGAACATGTCATCGCGAGTGCGTTTTTTTCACCTTCTAATCTGCGATAACCTCAGGGACGGAGATGATAGGGGGAGCATAGAAATATTTGCACCTGTGGGGAGATACAAAGGGAGAGTAAAATTTAAGATGATACATTTCTGAGAACAAAAGGGAGACTCTTTCACAGTGAATCAAGCAATTCACAGCAGACAGCACATGTGCTTTAGGTACAAGGTCGCATTTTGCCTTTTATATTGAGCGCATGCCGGTATGGTGACACATCACAAATGGCTGGGCAACAAAATTCGGTTTCCAGACAGCGATGGTAAACCTTTTGGTATGCGGGGTTGGCTTCTTATGCTTTCATAACACGTGGGAATGGTTTCAAACTGCAGCACCATCCTTTCCCATAACAAGCAATGCTGGTTGGGTTTCACATTTAAAAGGAGGGGCTGTGGTTTTCAGGTGGATGTGCAGCACACACCTACCCCGACCCGACTGCGTGGCTATTCTTTTGGATGATCCCTTTTAGCCAAGCGCAAACAACCCAGCATGAACGGCGTCCTTTTACTGTTCCCTTATAAAAACTCCCCTATTTCAACCAGGTGACCATGAATGATATCACTCTCCTGAGGCTAACACAGAAAAATAAAGACCGAATGTTGCTTGAATGCAACCAAAACCCAAGGCCATTTGCTGCCATGATTGTGCTGCAGTGATTCCAGACTACTTGCTACTGGCTTGTCATGGTAAAGTGTCCTACCATGGAGGATGAAATAAGGCAGCCCTCCCCAGAAACCTTCTGTAAAGGCTTTCAGAGTACCTCCAGGAAAGCTTCATGTAAATGTCCCTAGAGGATTCCTGCTTCATCTCCAGACACGTTAATAGATTTTTCTAGTAGCTGTACTGGTCGCAAGGCCATCCCAGGAACCATGCTGCCTTTTCCCCCCTGCTTTTTACCATCACAGCCCCACTTCTCTGAGAATGCTGCAAACATGGAGTCTGAGTTAAGTTTTGTGGGGAAACATTCATTCATTCTTCGATATTTGCCAGGCTCAAAGGAAATCATGCCACAAATCTGGCTTCTCCCTTGGTCCTGGTCCCTTTCATCTTGCACATCTCACAGACTTGAGGCAGCGTGGCACGGTGGGACTGCGAGGAAGGCAATAAATAGCATGCCATTGTGCTGTTGGACTCTCAAGCCATTTCTACTTGCCCTGATCATTAACAGAATGGAGTATATAGGAAAATGAGTAAGGTCTTCAAAATGATAGCAATGCACAAGAGAATATGTTGATGCTCTGGAGAAAAGTAATGGGGAGCAAGAGAACATGTGTAGTGTGCCTCTGTCTTGCTTTCTTGTTGAGGGCAACCTAAGTGCCTGGTCAAAGGTCTATGTTTCACTCCAGAACAGGTGTTTTAAAAAGTCAATAACTAAAGAGTAGCCTAGCAGCAATGCAGCTACTTTCCCATTTGTCATATGAGGATGCAACCATTCACAGTGCCACTGTAGAATCACCAAACCCACTGACGGAATGCATGGATGCATGATTTTAGTGACACAGTAAACATCTTGATTTTTCTTATAACTAGTAACATTTCTCAGACGAGATCTCCTCCTTTTATCTTTTCTGTGATGCTCTGTTCAATTATTAGGTGCATGGTACACAGTGCCAGTTTATTTCTTTACAATCTAGTTTCAGGACGCTGCTGTACTCTGCCCTCAAGAGACTTGAGAGCTCTTCAGAACAATGAGGATTCAGACTGCAGGGAAGTTGAATGAGTTAACTGAGTTGCTGGGATAATTGATTTATATATGTGGTGCCTTCCCCCACACATTGGGTACTGCCACAGTATGTGCTTGAGCCAAGGACACACAACCCTCATCTAGACTTGTCTTTGTTTATTTCTCTTTTTAACTTGCTAATAAAGAATGAATACATGGTCCAACAGTGGAAGTCTAGTAATACAAAGTACAATTATTTGAATGTCCTTGTTAACATTGTCTATTCTCTGGTATGTTCTTTAACTAAATAGTGTTGGGAATAGATAATAATGTTCACAGGCACATGGGGAAAATATAAATTGTCTCTGAAATTTTCCTCATTATGAGAATTTGTGCCCAGCATTTCCATTTGCCATCATCTTTTTATGAATTTGCAATCTTTATGCATGCCTGAGTTGGTTATCTGCCACTTTGCACTGTCTTTGCTCAGCATAACAGGGATCTCGCAAAGCAGAGCTGATTGCTATGGTTATTTGTAATCTGCTATGTGTTAGGTTTCAAGAAGCTGCAAATGCAGATGCTTTAATGGGTTTTTGGTAGTATTGCCTTTTCCTTACTTAGACCTTTTCCAGTCACTGAATCAATAGCCACTGTTTTGTCTCCAGTGGGTTCATTTCAGCAATCTTTACTTGCAATAAATAGTTACTTAAGGAAGTAGTCCTAGGAAAGTCCAAGGTTGCAGAATTAGGCCTGTTACAAAATCTTAGATTTGATGAGTAATTAAGATATATTTTACAATGGCCTGTTGTGACCAGGGTCCCAGTGAGGGCCAGCTGAGGTTACTCAGAGTGAACTGCAAAGAATGGGGCAGACAAACCCCAAAGCTGGTGGATAATTCAATACTTAGATTTACCAAGCCATCAATAAAAATCTTCTGTTATACCTTACTGGTTATTCAGAAGTCCAAACAACACAGTTCCCTTGAAGTAACCCAGTCTCAGGCCTCCATCCAGATACCCAAGTCAAATATGAGAGAGATTTCTGAAAATCTTCGTCATATAAAAGAAAAGGTTCTACCAATCCCAAAGGATTGGACACATTACCTCCCAGGTTATTGACTATTCCAGATCTTACCAAAATACATGCATACAGCCAATTCTTATTAACTAAACTAAAATTTATTTAAAAAGAAAAGGGTGAGAGCATGGTTAAAAGATCAATACGCATAGAGACATGAGTTCAATTCTTGCTGTTCAGATTCATACCAGAGATGGTGAGCATTGTAATTGCAAAGAGTTTTTAGAATTTAGTTCATAGGTTATAGTCCAATGTCCAATATCATATCCAGGGTGTACCTGCTTAACTGGGATCTAATCTTGTGACTCACACTTCCCCTGATGAAGCTTAAGCAGATATGAGATAAAAAAGGATCAGGTCCCAAGGATCTTTTTTTATGATTTCAGGTCTTCTTTGACAAGTTGGAGTCCATCGGGGAACAACAGGCTCTTCTTTCCTAAACATCATTGTTAATTATTCACACAGATTAACATAAGGCAGTCTATCACTGGTACTTAGCTATATGAATTAACATAAGACAATCCCCTGTTCCTCCACCATTCACTGACAATTTGCTATACATTTCAAAGAAAGATGAATACAGAGAGATCCCGTGTTTACATTTCATTTAAATTCTAGGATGTTCTTTTGATCTTTGAATTATCAGAATACAGCATAGACAAGGACTGTTGATTACATTGTTGACCGCTACCCATACATTTGCAAATACACAAAAACACAAATGTTTTCTCCCCCCAGGTCTTTAAGGGTTCAATTTGAATCATTTATTTTGCAAGATGTTTAACCCTTTCTGGCCATGCGTCACTCTCCCAATGTGAGACTGGTGTGGAAGGGAGAAATTAAAGCTCCTGGATACACCTTAAGGGTCTCCGAACCTTGACAAGGCATCAGCCACAAGATTCTCTTTTCCTTTTATATGAATTATGTCCATATCAAACTCTTGCAAAGTCAAACTCCAATGGAATATCCTAGAATTGGTTCCTTTTGCTTTGTGTAACCACACCAAGGGAGCATGATCACTGAGCACGGTAAACTTCTTGTTATAAACTTCTAATATAGGCTCCTTAGCTAAGGCCACTTTTATTTTTTGGAAGCCTTTTTCACAAGCCTCGGTCAACTTTACCTTGTACGATTTCCCCTTTTTGGTAAGGTCTGTTATGGGGGCCACAATGTTGCTAAATCCCTTTACAAACCTGTGATAATAGTTGGCTTGCCCAATAAAGGATTGGACCTGCTTCTTTGTTTTAGGGGCAGGTCATCCTTTTATGGCTTCTACTTTCAGGGGATCAGGGCATACCGATCCACTTTCCACCTTATGTCCCAGGTATGATACCCCTACAGCTCCTAAGATGCACTTGGAGATTTTAACAGTTTAGGTTGGCTTCCCTTAACATTTGTAACACAACTCCTTTGTGTTATAGATGATTTTCCCAGGAGCAGCTGAAAATGGGCAAGTCATCTATACAGGCTCTGGCAAAGGTCTGCAACCCACGCAAAACCTTATTAATGAGTCTCATAAAGCTGGCTCTGGATTTTTTTAATCTAAATGGTAGAACCTTGAACTCATACAGACCAGAATCCACTATGAAAGCAGATCTTTCCTAGGCATCAACATCTAAGGGGATTTGGCAGTATTCTCGAGTGCTTATGGAAGTTGTACCCGCAATTGGTCCAATAAATCCTCTATGTGGGGTGTGGGGTATAGATCAGGCTGTGTGATTGCATTTAGCTTTCTGTAATTTCACAAAATCTCATGGTTTTATCCTTCTTTGGCACCATCACAATGGGGGAGGGCCAGGAACTATTTGATTTAGTAATTATTCCCATTTTCAACATGCTTTCGACCACCTCTTGGATCTGCCTTTGCATTTCCCCCTTGGCCCAATATGCTCTGCTAGGTGCTGTGTGGGGCCCTGTGGTTTGAATGGAGTGCACAATCATATTAGTTAAACCTGGATGGTTGGAGAATGTTTGCCTGTGGTGTTTTAACAAGGCTAACATCTTCTGCTTTTGGGTAGGACTTAAACCTTTCCCAAACTCGATGCTTTCCAGCCGGGTTTCTTCCTTGCTTTCTGTAATTAGGTCAATCAAAGGGACAGATAATTTTCTCTCATCAGTACAACAAATCATATTGACGCCTGCTTCCCTTTCATGATAAGCTTTCAGTCTGTTAGCATGCACCGTCTGCATAGCTCCTCTTCCATGAGGCTTCTTGACATTATAGGTAACCTCATTAACCCTTTCCACTACCTCATAGGGTTCATTCCAAATGTTCTGCATTTTATTCTTCCTCACAGGAATCAACACAAGAATCATGTCCCTATTTTCAAAAGCTCTTTCCTCAACATGCCTATCATCATTTCACCACTAACGTCCCCCCCACTCCAGGTGGATCTTAGCTAAGGAACAGTTACAGGAAACTCAGCTAGAGCCAGAACAGTTATGTTCTTGCCTGCCAGTTTGTCCTCCTCTCGGACACAACACTCCTTAACCAAAGTAATGTCTGATGCTGTGTCGCACCAACCCATGACAATCCACACCATTCATCTGTGTGTTCCTAATAAATTCATCCCTATCCCTCCAAGACTCAGTTCTGACATAATTCACAAAACCCTGTCCTTCCCCTACATTCTCCTTTGGGGCTAGGGAGACAACATTAACATTTACAGGGTTAGCTTCTGCACTCACAGTTATGGCATTGGCACTCACAGGGATATCAGGTCGTGCAGTGGTTTGGAATGTTGGACAATTTGTCCTTATGTGCCCAGGCATTCCACATTGGTGACAGGTAACCAGCTTCCCTTTAGGGTAAGAGGTTTTGAACTCTGGGCTCCCATAAGGTCTTTTATCCATGTTGGGATCATTCCAGAAAATTAAAGTTTGAGGAAAGATACAAAATTAAAGTTCTGTGCAGTGGTAGTATAACTTAACATACTTTGTAAGTAACAAACACAATCAGGGATAATTGTTCACAGAAACTGAAAGTGAAGGCCTTGATCAACAAACACTCACACAGGCCTGACATTATACGGGCATAGTTCCATTGTATTTGATTTTTCAGTGACAGAATAATATTTTAAAGACATGCTCTCTTTACAATTCAATTACAATTATATATACTGAAATGGAACAGTACAATGCTATGTGATAAGAGATAATAGGTGTGATATAAGATGGCAAATTAGCTCTCTGGGAAAAATGTCGATTTGTGACTTTTTTTTTATTTTTAATTAAAATAAGTATTTGGTATGTCTAATTTGTAATACAACTAGTGATTTTATAAAGCCATAGTTAAACTTATTTACATATTAAACATCTAAATTTTAGAGTTATAATTCTTAAGTGGAAAACTGATTTTAGAAATGCAGTGAAGCATTAAGAGGAATACAAACTATGAAATAAACCATTAAAAAATCATGACTAGTTTGATCCTGGATTCCTAACATAGGCAAAATCTCCTTAGACTTCAGTGGAAGCACTTTATTTATAGGAATTGCAGGGACAAGTGAATACGTGAGCAAGAAGTAGATTTTGTGGTCCTAGAATTTACATTTCTCTAAAAAAGAGATGAATGTGTTCCAGTTCCTTATTTTGAATAGGGCTCCATTTTTCTAAGTAAAGATCTGACTAGAATTCTATCTTTAAGAATTACAAAGTGGCATTTGTTCTGGACGACTACACTGAAAAATGGGGGGAAATATTCAATTTGTGTGTGTGGGGGGGGAATGGATAGGTGTGCTTCATTCCACAGTGAACTGAATGTGGAGGAAATGAGATTTGGGTGTCCCCAAATCTTATTTCCTCCACATTCAGTCCACTTTGGAATATAAGTGCACACTTAGTGCTAGCTAAATATAATGGTAGGAGAGGAGGAATGTTACCTGTCAGCTGCCCTTTATTGAGAGGTTTTGTTAATAACTTCAGTTATCAAGCTGATATAAAGATCATGTTGGTCCTGTCATTGTTTCTTGTTGAGAAGCTGAATTCTGTTCCACATAGTTTATTTCTAATAGATTTTTTGGTGTGGATGATGTTGAAAGACTGACTTTTACTGTTGCATCAATTGCACCTGGTAATAATAATACTGGAAGATGGTTACTTCATTTGGGGAAGCAATAGGTGGGAAGAAAGAGTGATAGATTGTGTTTTTTGTACCATATATACTTTTGTCCTATGACTGAACTGCTGTGCCTTCCAATGAAAGAATTGTTTGCATGAAAATTCCCTGTTCTGGTAGGTTTATAGATACTGCATTGTTCCTCTTGTGGTATACTTCCAAGTATAAAAATCTGCAGCTTGTAGACTGTGTGTTCTATAATAGTAATAAGTCTTGGGTGCTGTAGACATAAATAGGAAATCAAATTCGACTGACTATCTTGGACAAGCCATTGGAAAACAAAACCAATTCCTCATGTAGTTAAGAGATCATAATGCAGAAATAGGTTCCTATAAGAAACTTGGGAGAACACTGTATGGAATTACTAGACAGCCTACACTACTGTAAGATTGGTCCGTTCTTAATAAGAAACGTATTTTTTACTAGCATCAGACATGTTAAGATCCAGTAGGTCAACGGGCTATAATTAGGCCTGTCGATAAATTGCAGTTAACTCACGCGATTAACTCAAAAAATTAATCACCTTTAAAAAAATTAATTGCGATTAGTCACAGTTTTAATCACACTGTTAAACAATAGAATACCAATTGAAATTTATTAAATATTTTTGGATGTTTTCCTACATTTTCAAATTTATTAATTTCAATTATAACACAGAATACAAAGTGTACATTGCTCACTTTATATTATTTTTATTTCAAATATTTGCACTGTAAAATGATAAACAAAAGAAATATTATTTTTAATTCACCTCATCCAAGTATTTTAGTACAACCTCTTTATTGTGAAAGTGCAAGGAGACTCAAAGAGCCTGGCTTGTTTAGCCTGACCAAAAGAAGGATGAGGGAAGATATGATTGCTGTCTATAAATATATCAGAGGGATAAATACTAGGGAGGGAGAGGAATTATTTAAGCTCAGTACCAGTGTGGACACAAGAACAAATGGATATAAACTGGCCATCAGGAAGTTTAGACTTGAAATTAGACAAAGGTTTCTGACCATCAGAGGAGTAAAGTTTTGGAACAGCCTTCCAAGTGGAGCAGTGGAGGCAAAAGACATATCTGGCTTCAAGGCTAAGCTTGATAAGTTTATGGAGGGGATGGTATGATGGGGTAGCCTAATTTTGGCAATTAATTGATCTTTGACTATTAGCGGTAAATATGCCCAATGGCCTGTGACAGGACACTAGATAGGGTGGGATCTGAGTTACTACAGAGAATTCTCCCTGGGGGTGTGGCTGGTGAGTCTTGCCCACATTGTCAGGGTTCAGCTGATCACCATATTTGGGGTCGGGAAGGAATTTTCCATCAGGACAGATTGGCAGAGGCCCTGGGGGGTTTTCGCCTTCCTCTGCAGCATGGGGCATGGGTCACTTGCTGCAGGATTCTCTGCGCCTTGCAGTCTTTAAACCAGAATTTGAGGGCTTCAATAGGTCAGACATAGGTGAGAGGTTTATTGCAGGAGTGGGTGGGTGAGATTCTGTGGCCTGTGTTGTGCAGGAGGTCAGACTAGTTGGTCATAATGGTCCCTTCTGACCTTAAAATCTATGAATCTATGAATTAAACAAGTTTGTTTACATTTACGGGAAATAATGTTCCTCACTTCTTCTTTACAATGTCAGCAAAAAGTGAGAACAGGTGTTCAGATGGGACTTTTGTAGCTGGCATTGCAAGGTATTTAGCTGTCAGATTTGCTAAACATTCATATGTCCCTTCATGTTTCGGCCACCAGTTATTTTTTTGTACATAATTCTACATTTGTAAGTTCAACATTCATGACAGAGATTGCACTACAGTATTTGTATGAGGTGAATTGAAAAATATTATTTCTTGTTTTTTACAGTGCAAATAGTTGTAATCAAAAATAAAAATAAAGTGAGCACAGTACACTTTGTATTCTGTTGTAATTGAAATCAATATACTTGAAAATGTAGAAAACACCCAAAAATATTTAAATGGTATTCTGTTACTGTTTATCAGTGCGATTAATCACAATTAATTTTTTTAATTGCTTGACAGCCCTAGCTATACTTTTAGTGGTGTTTGGGATACAGTAGGATACCTTTCTTAATGTAGTATTGAGAATGGCTGGTAGCTCTGACTTCTTACATATCTTTTTTGAGGAACATGGAGGCCAATAAGGAGCACATTATTAAATGAAGTGGGAGTTAGATACAAATGCTGAAAAGTGGGGACTGGTTGTGTGTGTGTGTGTGTGTGTGTGGGGGGGGATGGATAAGGTAGGGAAGAGAAACTGAACAATTGTCTACTACAGAAAAAAAATCAGAAAATGGTATTTAAAATCTGCTGTTTCTCTTACAAAGCCTCTAAATACTGTTATTTATTATGATAAACTGTAACTTATGTTCCGTATATTTCAGCTGTAAATTAACAGATATTTGCGGAGTGCAAATGGACATTTAATCTTCATAGTAGCACGCAAATAAAATTATTTTACCTAGATCCTATAGTTTTATAAACTTAGAATCTTGAGTCATCTAAGGAATAGAGGAAGTCCAGTAACTGTCACTTTTAGAATGGCAAGTGAGCTATTTAAACATGTAGTTTCCTCTACGAAAAGCAACCATCCCTGCACAAGTGGTCAAATAGCCTTCAGGTGCATACGTGCAATTCCCATTGATACATGAAGGTAGAATTTGGCTTGTAGTTTATAGCCTTCAACTTTCTCACTTTAGCTGAAGTTTTTCTATCCATTTTTAATTATAATTATACGCTCATAATGGGGATATCAATATATTATGATTATTATTAGTTGACTGGCAATGTGCTGGTACCACAAAATGCAGACAGACCCTGGCCTGAAGAGGTTAAAATATTGTGCACTTTCACTTCACTGTAGTTAGGCTAGCCAGGTTTCTAGCTTTCTAACTGCCTACACCAAATCCTCAGCTGATAGGAGCCAGACTGGCTCCCAAAGTTGATCTGAATGTTATATTTTCCATGGACACTTTTTTTTTGACTTTTTGGCCAAAAAAAGCGGGGAGTGAAAAATCATAATGAAGGATTAGGAAATGTCATGTCTCATGGGAGCTGTAGTTCAGGAGTTCCATGTCTTCTGTGGACTAGGCTTCTTGGCTGGACTATTATCCCATGATGTACCACTGTCTCACCTCTTGCTAAGCCACCATGGGGCATGATGTAAGTCGCTGGCCCTAATGCATTGTGGAATACGTAATCTCTCTGGGGAACCCTCCCAGAGAGGAGACTCGAGGGCGGTGTGAGGCATTGTGGTGACTTTTAAATAAGTTTTCAATTTCTGTGCTTTTTGTACATCCCCCTTCCTCCCAAAAGAGTTGTCCTTCATCAGAAAGCAGACACTTTCATTTTGGAAACCCAATTTTATGTCAGAACAGTCTAATTGGAAAATTTTTGACCAGCTGTATTAACTTAATTGAACTTAATGACGCTATAACAATTGACAGTGATTTAGGTCTGGTCCAATAGCTGAGTGCTTGACTTCAGTGATATGCAGTTTTTGCTCTTTCTGGTTACACTTTTGGTATCCAGCTGTCAGAATTTATTGTAATTAAATTTAGTTACATAACTGATACCCTATGGGAATGTTCATCTGAAGTTGCAAGAAAGAAAATAGTTACTTTTAGAAGACATAGCACTGAAACAGAGGGTGGGATTGTATAAAGGAGAACAGTTTTTGGTGGTGTTCTACAGGGCATAACACTTCATCTTAAAAAGGATTCTTCATTACAAAAATCTGTTTGTATATGGCACCAGAGTGGGGAAATGAGGGTGTAGTTGGATTAATTTATGATTGATGTAAAGAGAAGATATTCATTGATGAATAAATTGAAAGCCTCTGTAAAACATCTCTCCTTCATGAGAAGAATGACAAATAGAGAGCTCTCCTTGTCAGTCCACTACCTAATCTTGGGGGATGTCAAATATTTCTAAAGCTGAAAGTTTAAAACATACTTAAGTAGGTAACTCAGGCACTAGGGATGAACAATACATGTAAAAGATACTAAAGAATCAAATAGTAATGCTAAATTACAGTGATATCCATTGTGGGAGCAGACTGATCCATCTTCTGATGAAATAACTTACAACTGGGTCAAATACCCAAACGACAGATTTCTCCTTGGCATGTTTATATATATATAAAAAAAGAGAGAGAGAGGTTTTGATAGTTCTTCTTCCTGCAAAAATTTGATTCTTCCCAAATGTATCCGAAAGCAAAGGAAGAGTCATAAGACTGGCGAACCATGTAACTTCTACATAAAAGACCCATGTACAAAATATATCTACCACAGTAACTTGCATATTCTATGAGCTTAGAGCAGGGCTGATCCAAAGCCCACTGAAATCAATGGAAATATTTCTATTGCTTTCACTGGGCTTTGAATCAGGCCCAGTAATCACTATTAGTTCTCACTTGTTGCACATAATTAATCTTGCAACCGAAACACCTCCAATGCCTTTGACTAGATTTCTCATTATCTTTCCCCCATAGATAGATCTCTTGTCAAGATTGTCTATACACTAACATAGACATAGACGCTAGTAAAATACTTAATTTCCACTGTGAGCAGGATTAAGTACAGATAATAATATTACAGTGCTAAGCAATAAAACTTAAGGACATCAAAGATGCCATTAAATCCTTGTTTAACTATTTTTTAGGTTGCCTTTTGAAAGAAAACAAGCAGATAAAAACATTTAATTGAAGTTAGCCCAGGGAAAGATAAAAGCCCTAGACAGGAGTCCATTTTCTTCCACTGTTTAGATTGATGATAAAGATGTTAACCAGACTGATGTGTGTGAGTGTACAAGACCAAAAACATTAATAGATTTTGCCTTTAGGCTTCATCTATCTGTGTTGATGCCACATGGAAAAAAGTTCAAGATAAAATGAGGCTCTAGGAGCCAGATTTTTAAAAGGTATTTAGGCACCTAAAGAAGCAGATAGGTGTCTAGTAGGGTTTTTAAAAGTGCCTATGGGAGTTAGGCACCTAGGTGGGTTTGAAAATCCCACAAGGCACCTAACTGCATCTTTAGGTGCCTAAATAACTTCCAAATATCTGGTTCTAAAAGATTAATTATAGTTCCAAAATAACATCAAAATACTTGAAATCTTTCATTCTGTATTTCATATACCATGCAGGATCTTGTCTCTTTGGTCTTGTAAATAGACTCTGCTACTGTACAGGCCTAATGTCTGATGGAAAAAAATGCTGTTTCCATGTCTTCAAGAACTCTCATCAACCTGATGTTTCTTAATCAAGCTTATTTTTCTATGCAATCAATTTGATGTCTTAGTGCTTTTCCTGATTGCTAGTCTTCTCAAAATAGCTTTGTCCATTGATTGTTAGTTTTATATCTTTATTTTTATTACAGCTTCCTGCAATCTCAAAGCAGGGCTTTCAGATTAAAAGAATAGTATCTTGAATTGGATTCCATAATATCTGTACTGTGATCTTGGGCCAATCACTTCATTCTTCTGTGACTTTATTTCCTCTCCTACCTTTTGCCTGTTTTGTGTATTTAGAGGGCAAGCTCTTTAAGGCAGGGACTTCCTCTTACTATTTGTGTATATGGTGTGATAGACCCAGGCCAGCTGGGTAAAGCAGAGTAGTCGAAGGCAGATATACTGGCCACTGGATAAGCAGTTTTCTGTTCCCTGACTGACCAGAGCAGAGGCTGCTCCAGGCAAGGGTGGACACAAGACTCCAGTTACCCTGCAAAGAGTCAGTTGAAGCTGTTAGGCTAATGAGAACACCTGACTCCAATTAACCTGCAAAGAGTCAGGTGAGGCCGTTAAGCTAATGCAAACACATGACTCTAATGAAGGCCCCTCTGATACTATAAAAGGGTTCACTCCGGTCAGGTCAAGGTGAGCTGGGGAGAGGAAATGTGGCTGAAGGTCTGGGTAATGAAGACACCCTCAAGCCACTGGAAAGGGAGCCCTAAGGTGAGGGTGAAGAAGGCATTAAGAGAAAGAAGCGGGAGAGCTGTGGGGAAGTGGCCCAGGGAAATATAGCAACTCTGGCGGTGAAAAGGTCAGCTGCCAACAGCTGCTGCTATTAGGGTCCCTGGACTGGAACCTGGAGTTCCCCCCAACCCGCTACTACAGAAACACCTCCTGGAGGGGAAGACAGGTCCCTGTCAGGACAGGAGGCTAAACAGTTCTTGAATAAGTCCATCTGGACAACAGAGACCGTGGGAATTCTCTCACCAATCTCCTGCTGGCTTATGCCAGCTCAGTAGGGCTGAAAAGGGCTCAGTAGACTGTAACCCTGGCCCTAGAGAGAAAAGAACTATGTGGAGGGTTGCAGTGAGCCTCTGAGGCTAGCATCAACTGCTTGGAAGTGCGGGACCCAGGGGACAAGGTCGCAGCTCTGCCACAATGGATTTTAGTACAACAGTTCAGGGCCTCTCGGGGCTACTGTACTACAAATCATAAGAATAATGGAAAATCTGACAAGTCAAATACGTACCTACTGAGATGGATCTGAAGGGAGCCATAACTGTTTCCTAGCTAGAGGAAAAAACTTAGGAATTAAATCCACTCTCTTTAAAGGGACACCATTTTGAAATCTAGTCAAGTTAAAAAAACAAAACAAAAAACCCCAAACCTGAAACTAGTTTTAGGTACAACACCTACCCCAGAATCCTCCAGTTTTTCTGACTGTAAATGCTTCTCTGTTCTCACATATAATAAGGGAAAACAATGAGTATGCAGGAAAAAACACAGACATGGTCTATATTTTCTGACTAGTTAAAGTGCTATCAAATTCACAAAGTCCCTGTTTTTTTTTAATTTATGTAATAGTCTTATGATAGTTGTAATTACAACAGACTACACATTCAGACTGGTGAGTGGCTTTATAAGTAAGGTGTCCTCTATGTTTATTATATGGTATCTATTAGTCTGTTCAACTCCTATTAGCTTTAATGGGAATTAGATTGGGCTGTATCTATCCAATAAACATTTTTATTAACAAAAAAAGAAACCACAAATCCAAAGAAATAAATGGTAACCAAAGGCAAAAACAACCAGTGTAACAGATCTAAAGGTGAGTAGTTCTGGCAGCCATGACTCTCTCTACTGGCCCATTTCATCTGCTTGATGTGTAGGTTGAACCTTTGGTCTCAGATTTCAGGACACAACTTAAATGCAGAAAATGTCAAAAATGTATCCGTGAGGGGTGTCTTTCTTTACTCATCTCTGTGTGGTCATTCCTTTGAATTCTACAAAGGTAAATAAAATAGTTAAATTTCTATCAAAAGACAAAAGTTACCAAAACAAAATAGAAAAATTATATGTTTTGACTTATTGGTCCATCAGCAGATATTATTCATATCACTTTAAAAGGTATATCTATTGAGACTTGTAAATGCCATAAGAAAACATTGTTCCAATGAATTCGCTCGGGGCAGATCCCCAGTTGGTATAAACCATCAAAGCTCCATTCATTATGGTTTGCAGCACCTGAGGATTTCCCTCAATGTACCCTACAGGAGAATCTCACCGAGAGGCTTATAGCATCAAATATAGAAATATGGATTAATACAAACACACTTCTATAAAGTTTCAGTTCAAGATCATTGAAGGGAAAATAAGAGTAAAATGAAAACTAGTTGGTGGGATCCAATCATCAGCCAGTTTAAATCAGAATAGCTCTACAGCAGCCAATGTTGATGTATGTCAGCTGGGCATCTGACCCTTTTGCTGTCTGGCTATGCTAATATGAACATGACCATCCAGTCATCACTCTTTTCTAAGCCAAGTCCTGTTGAGTGCTCCTATCTTCTCTGACTTGCTTGGTTTGAGGGATAGAATATAGCTCACCTGCACCCCTGGATGTCTGTGATCTAGAGCAGAGGAAAGTACTAAATATTCTCTGGTAATTAAGTGACAAACATTGTTACAATCTAAATTTAAAAACAGCACCATGCTGCCACCCATAATTTGGCTTGCATCCACCATAAATTGTCATGGGAAGATCACCCCATTGTAAGGAATTCTTCACGGGAATAGGACCAGCATAGTGGGGCCTACTCTGCCACTGTACAATCATAGAAGATTAGGGTTGGAAGAGACCTCAGGAAATCATCTAGTCCAACCCTCTACTCAAAGCAGGACCGACTCCAACAAAATCATCCCAACCAGGGATTTGTCAAGCCAGACCTTAAAAACCTCTAAGGATGGAGATGCCATGACGTCCCTACTTAACCCATTCCAGTGCTTAACCACACTCCTAGTGAAATAGTTTTTCCTAATATCTAACCTAGATCTTCCCCCACTGAATCTTGAGACCATTTCTCCTTGTTCTGTCATCTGTCACCACTGAGAACAGCCTAGCTCCATCTCCATCCTATTTGGAACCCCCCTTGCTTCAGGTAGTTGAAGGCTGCTATCAAATCCCCCCTCACTCTTCTCTTCTGCAGACTAAATAAAACCAGTTCCCTCAGCCTCTCCTCATAAGTCATGTGCCCTAGCCCCCTAATCATTTTCATTGCCCTCCACTGGACTCTCTTCAATTTGTCCACATCCCTTCTCTATTGGGGGGACCAAAACTGGATGCAATACTCCAGGTGTGGCCTCACCAGTGCTGAATAGATGGGAATAATCACTTCCCTTGATCTGCTAGCAATACTCCTACTAGTGCATCCCAATATGTCGTTAGCCTTCTTGGCAACAAGGGTACACTGTTGACTCATATCCAGCTTCTCGTCCACTGTAATACCCATGTCCTTTTCTGAAGAACTGCTGCTTAACCAGTCAGTCCCCAGCCTATAGCGGTGCATGGGATTCTTCCATCCTAAGTGCAGGACTCTGCACTTGTCCTTGTTGAACCTCATCAGCTTTCTTTTGGCACAATCCTCCAATTTGTCTAGGTCACTCTGGACCCTATCCCTACCCTCCAGCGTATCTATCTCTCCCCCCAGTTTAGTGCCATTTGCAAACTTGCTGAGGGTGCAATCCATCCCAACATCCAGGTCATTAATGAAGATGTTGAACAAAACCAGCCCCAGGACTGACCTCTGGGGAACTCAGCTTGATACCAGTTGCCAACTAGACATCGAGCCCTGACCACTACCTGTTGAGCCCAACTATCTAGCCAGCTTTCTATCCACTTTATAGTCCATTCATTCAATCCAAGCTGTGAGGTTCCCTAATCTCTGTTATCCTCACCTGCTCTTTTTGAGTGTTCTGGCCACTTGCAATCAAAGTCTGCTCCATCTTGCACTGTGGTGTTGGCCCAGCACACAGCTGCTCCTGGATCTGGGAAGTGCAAATGTGACCTTTGCCTTAACTTTCACCTTCCCCTGACCTCTCCACTGTGCTCTTTGTCCATATCAGGGGATCATGCCCAAATATTTTGGCTATTTTATTTCAAATAAACTGGAAGTTATGTCCTTTTGTAAACTGAACTCTTGTGTTTATGAATTCTTGTAATTAAGCCTGAATAGGTTATTTTACAAGCCTATAATTTGAAATATACACCTGTGATGAGTAGAACATTCAGTGACAGCTTTACTGTATTGAGGGTTAATAAAGTCATCCTAAAATGACTGCAGTATATGAATACACAGAGAAAAGCAGCTTGCTATAAACATTGGGAAGGGTGGGTGGATTTTGAACATTTCATATGTTCTTTATGGTTTCTTATATATTTTCATATTTGAAGTAGCAATAATACAAGGAAATTATAAACTCAAAATGAAATTGTAAAGTATATCAGTTCTCAAAGGTGGCAAGTCATTATTATAAAGGGAAGAATAAAAACTTACAAGCAAGTGGGTCATTTTTTATATCTTTACCCCATGTATTAATCCAGACTCCTCTTATCCTTCTGTCCCATAATTTGAAATTAGTTTATGTCCTGTAGCATGAATCATTTGCATTGAAAAGTCCCCGGTCTGTGACTAAATTTCATATCTCCCCATTCTGTTCAGATAATTGGATTTCTGTAGTGTATCACAGTTTAAATTTAAGGGAAAGTTGATGGATTTAAATTTTGTCCGCCCTCAACCCCAATTTATCACTTTATTCTCAATTGTCTGATATCTTATTTTAAAGATTGAAAATACATTTAATTTTCTAAACAGATATATATATATATTTTCATCTTGCCAAAATTGTCTTCCTAGAGTACAATGATGGTAAATACCTACATGCCTCCCCCCACCCCTTTTTCTTTCTTGTTTGTGTGTTGGCACCATCAACTATTTCAAGTGCAGCTTGGGGACTAGTGCTTGATATTCACTGGGGCCGAGCCAGCAGAGGCAGAGCTAGAGCACATCATTGTTTTTCTGCTGACCTTTTATAAGCATCAACATTTTAATTAAAAAGGAATCATTTACAGGCTGCCCCTTAAGACAAAACCATCAGAGAGCTTTGTCACCAAAGGAAACTTGTTTTGTATCACTAATGATCCTTGTTTAGGGACAAGGATTTACCTACAAATTCGAGAATGAATTAAAGGGTGTCCAGGTGCAATAATAAAATAAATAAAGGCTCTGTGTCCTACACCCATATGCATGACTTCAACCCCAAGACAGTCCCATTGAATATAACCCACACTCTGAATCATAAACATTAAGATGCTATCCAGGAGAACAGCGTTTTAAAGTAGACAATACTGTTGGTTTTCAAACTGATGACACATAGATAAAGCCAAAGGCTGTTCTTCCAAGAAATGTTAATTTAGGCAATAATGAAGATGTTACAAGCATGTCAATACTGTTCTCTCACTTGTTAGAGGAAACCAAATTTACTAAATATTTGGGCTTAATCATAAATGTGGCCTCATTTTTCAAGGCAGTATACAATATGAGCAATGATGCCTGGGTTAGGTTACAGATTTTACAACAGTCAGGGGTGTTTGAGTATGAAGCTTTGGTTCATCTCATTATAGATATAGGAGTCAACAGCATCAGCATCTGATCTGGTTTCCTATCCCTCCAAATATGCCTGATTTTTGCTTCACCAAAAAAAAAATGTTCAAGGGTTATTCTTATCTGCAATTTTGTCTTTACTTCATCTTTATGTAGACTAAACAATAATTAATTAAGATATTGGGAGGTGAGGATTTTCATTTCTGGGCATATTAATTTTATTCTTTATAGGTTTGAGCAATTTTTCAGAGTATATTAATTTTGAAAATATCAATTTGGCACTTAATATAAAGATACAATATTTAAAACAAAGCACTGAGAACCATAAAGGAATTCCAGTGAAATAACATACTATGTATCAGAGCCTATGAAATCCATATTATTTTATGGACTTATTTTATTATAGGGACAATAGGACCTGTGATTGGGTTTTCACCCCAAACAGCCCTGAAAGGGTTAAGGAAGCTTTAAAAGGTCCAATTAGTGTGACAGGCTGCAGGTGAAGGGACTAGGCTACAGAAGCAATCCCTGATTGGAAGATGGAGCTCAGCTGAGCAGTTGTGAGCTGGGCTAGTATAAAGGCAGGATGCCAGCAATAGAAATGGCTCCAGTGAGGAATTTTGTAGTTGCCCTCGGTGCATTACAAAAGGGAGGAGAAAACCCAGGCACAGAGTTAAGACCCTGGGATCCTGGTCCAGAGGGTAGGGCATACTTAGTGAGAAGTGAGAAGGGTGGAGAAGAGAACCTGTGGGAGGCAGGTAGGAAGCAGCCCAGAGGGAGAGCAGCAAGGTGTGGGACTGAGAAGACCTTGGATGTGAGGTGGGTTGGAACCCAGAGTAATGGGTGGGCGTGGGTTCCCCTACCAGCTGTTGACAGTGCCTGGACAGTGGGTCCAGTGAGACACTATATCCTAGTAGGGGAAATCTCATGGTGACCTGGCTGGAGGGCTGAGTCATTAAGATACATCTGGAATGAAAGGGGACCAGAGAGAGAGAGAGGACAACAGGGAGGGGAGAGACTGCAAGGGGAGGTGTCGGACCTAGAAGAGAGCAATTCCCAGAACAGCCAGGAGGAGATGCACCTGTGCTGACTAGAGCATCTTGTGACAAGACCTTAGTGCTGCTTTTGTACTCTGGTTTTCTATATGGAACAAAGACTTATTCCTGAAGAATTACTGAACTACAATAAAAAAAAAAGTAAAGGGATATTTTAAAGCTTTTGTTAACTGAAGATAGTTAACAAAAACTACAATCTGTCTAGCTTCAGACTGTTAATATGACCATGACAACTGTGAAACTCTCTTCAAAGAGCAGGTGAAAGATATATGAAAAGGCCATTTTAGTGACACCATGACAATGTGTTTCTCTGGACGACACACTCCATGTATATGCATGTGTGTATGTATCTAAAGAAGATGGCACAGGTAGCAACATCTATAGTTAAGATTGCCTGACACTTCCTATTTTAAGACCCAATTTTCACTTGCTTATAACTTTGCCAACTTTTAACTGTTCAGGCTGAAATGTCCTGTGCTTGATGTATGCCTAAGGATTGTCTATATAATTTTGAAGGAGGCAGTCATTGTTTCAGTAAGAAAATTTCAGACGCTTCTGAGAATGAGATGAGGGAATAATACAGTGTTTAGCCCATCTTAAATATTCTCACATCTGTTTTGTTAAGAAGCTCTAGCAACTTTATGCTGTGGAGCAGGGACTTGGGTGGGAGGGAGGAGCGGGTGTCACCCTGATGCCGGTGTTGTGCCTTTTGCTATTCTCATAAAATGTATCTAAATTTTGCCAAATTATAAGCCTTTTCAAAATCTGAATTCTCTCTCGGTGGAAACTTGTTAGAATTTGGCAGCTAAATTCTCTGAGGATTTCATCTGTACTGAACATGCTCCAGCACAGGATTGAGCAGGATTTCTTCCCTGCAATTGCTATTCTGGGCTGCTGTGTCATCTGCCTTAGCAACTGAGATCAGGGAGACTCTCTTCAGTGCTTTCAGCATACTCACTGCTGGATCCAGGCAGTGCGACTGAAATAGAGGTGGGAATAGAAAATGGAGTAGACTGGGACAAGGAGGCTAAGGAAGGTGACTGGAATTGGAAGATGAGGGGCTGGACTGGCTGATTGGAGGTGTCCACCCCCAGGCTCCTTATCCCAGTCCCAACTAGCTAGGTGAGTAGTTGGGAGAGGACAGTGCTGAGGAACTAGATGGGGGACAAGGACAGGCTGGAGGGTCAAGTGAAGATGGGGTCAAGCTTTCCGGGGAGCAGGGGAAGAAGGGTCTGTGGCCACTAGAGCATATATCATCCAGAACAAGCAATGAAACCCAAGATTCTGGAGTCTCAACATTCCTCTGCTGTCAACAAAAATATCTGTGAAACCTACTGCAGAAAATGTCTCATCCCCCATCTAGTGCTTGCCCATGTAGGGGATGACAATCTACTGCAATCAATTACTCCATTAGCTCAAGTAGCAGAGGTCTGTATGGTAAATGTATAGGTTCTTTTTAAATACTTAGGAAATTATACTGAAAAAGCTACATCAAAAGAATATTAAGATTTCTAAGTCAAGCACTCAACAATTAGGAAATGCTGGAATTATGGTTGCCCATGAAACCTTAATTTGTCCCCCTTTTGGATATGCATTATGATGTAGTCTCTAATTACATGATCACATACTATATTTTCTGCACAGGACTCCTGCCTGATCCAATCCACAGCATGAACATTGTTGACTGAGTAAGTAACTATTCAATATTTTGTTTTATCCTCATTGTTCAATGGATGACCTAACTTATTGCACGTTATTTAAACCCTTCTTTAAATAAATTTTTTTCAAACTCTTCTTTGAATATAGAATGAATAACTTCCTCAGGGACTTAACTATGGTGCTCATCACACTTCTATTTGAGTATTTCACAGACATTTATTAACTCATTTTCTCAATACCCCAGTGAAGGATATTGGTGTTATCCCCATTTTATATTGAGGCACAGAGATTAAGATTAAAGGTATCTGCTAATATTGGGCGTCCAATTTTTGATGCCTACGGCCTGATTTTATTGGAGTACTTAGCATTTTACCTCACTTTACATGTTCAAAGCACAGCTCCTATTGAGTTCACTGCAGCTGTAAATTCTCAGTATTTCTTCAAATCTAGGTCTCAAGTTGGGCACTTAAGAAATGAAGAGCATAAAATTAGTGGCCACCAGTGACAATTTTTATTTAAGCCACTTACCTAGCATCATATAGGAACTCTGGCAGAGGCAGGGATAGAATCCAGTTCTCCAGAGCAGTATTCAACTACTTTGACCCTGACACCATGCTTTCTCATCCTGTAGCACCCTTCTTTATTTACTATATGCTTTCCAACTTCTGCAACAAGTGGAGCAGGGTTCTTATAGACAACAGCCTCATTCACTTCAGATTCTTGTCCAATGGAGAATCCATTATGCCTTTTATGTACCTGATACATGGAAGGGATTATGATGGGGACAGTACAGAAGATGGCATCCAAGTGGAATTTATTATCACTACAGTAATAGTAGCAGCTGATAGCAGGATTCTTTTCTTGTGGTGAGCAGAAAGACCTCTAGTGTCAAGACTGGATCAAAAATATACTGGAAGAAGCTATAGTACAAAACATTATTTGATTACTAATATAAGAGGCCATTTTTATGAGGTGTTGCATCTCTTGAATATAGGGTGACCAGATGTCCCAATTTTATGGGGACAGTCCCGATTTTTGGGTCTTTTTCTTATATAGGTTCCTATTACCCCTCCACCCCCGCCCTCCCGAGCCCCTGTCCTGATTTTTCACATTTGCTGTCTGGTCACCCTACTTGAATATGATAGGCTAAATTGGATTTAAAAAAATTCTGAAAGTATATTTTCTTGAATTTATGGTCACAAATCACTTTAAGTTGTTACTGAGGATCTGTATGGGAATTTTGTAGTTTATAACTTTCCTGTATATTAATTTTTTGAGACAGGTGCACTTATTGGGGGTCAGCCTCCTCTATCTTTTGCTACTGATTGTTAAATTGTGTTTTTGTTCTCTTTAGTCATATTTCTGTTAAAATACTAAAGTTTACTGAAAATGTGATTGTCAGTAACTTTAATATGGATTTTTTTTTGCATCTGCAGATTCCTGTCTAAACCCTTAACGTGATTCCTTATCTGCCTGACTACTGCAGTGTATATAATTCCTTTATAGAGTTCTACAACACTAAGAAATACTTTTTAAAATGCATCAATTTTTTTTTAAGATGGCAATACTTTAGTACAATGTGTGGATGTGTGTGTAGAAAGTCAGCAGGAGGAAGGCTGAGGCAAAAAAGGGAAATAGCTATAAATATCCAAAGAACATGATCCAATGGCCATTGAAATCAATGGACAGATTCCTATTGAATTCTATAGGTGTTGGATTGATCTCAGAGGGCTAGATTAACAAGGGGAATTTAGTTACAGCAATGTTCAGTGTTGCAGCGCCTAACTTTTAGGTACCCTGCTGCCTTAATTAAATTCATGACCCTGAGTTAAGCCCTCAGGCTCTCTGTACAACACATGGGAAGTTGGGCACCTAAAAAAAAGGTTAATGAAAGCTAACACTGTGAGCCAGGAGCCACCTAAGCAAGTTGTCAGGAAGTTCTCAGGCCATATGCCCTTCTCCTCAAAGGTTGTTGTGTGCCTGCCTCAACTTGGGATTCAGAAGTATCAACTCTCTCCTGAAACTGGGTGCTTACAACCAAGTTGTTTGTTTTTGATGACTTACCTGCCCCAATAGTCAGTGGTCAGACCTACATCTAGGCTGCAGGAGATTTGAGTTCAAATAACAGGCATTTGGACCAGGTGCCTCACTTCCCAAGAGAATGCCCTAACCACTGGGATAGGTCTCTTTCATTGTCCCCTGTTGCAGCTGTTCCACTTTGTATAAAATATTTATTGGAGCTGAGTCTTCCACCTCCCAGTAGACTATCCTAACCACTAAGCTGTAGTTATTCTCTCTGACTCAAAGAATATTATTTCATACAAATTTTAACAACTCCAACAGGGGAGAGTGAAAGAAGTATACCCCATAACCCATTGGTTAAGGAAACTACCTGCAATGTGAGAGATCCAAGTTCAAATCCCTTCTCTACATCAGGGATTCCCAAACTTGGTTAATAGCTTGTCCCGGGTAAGCCCCTGGTGGGTCGTGAGACGCTTTGTTTACCTGAGCATCCTCCGGTACAGCCACTCGCAGCTCCCAGTGCCTGCAGTTTGCCGTTCCCGGCCAATGGGAGCTGTGGGAAGCAACGTGGGCCAGGCTACCACTTCCCGTTGCTCCCGTTGGCCGGGAACGGCAAACTGTGGCCACTGGGAGCTGCGAGCGGCCGTATCTGTGTACACTCAGGTAAACAAAGCATCTTGCAACCCACCAGGGGCTTACCCTGAACAAGCTGTGAACCAAGTTTGGGAACCCCTGCTCTACATCAACCTCTGTCTTCCATATGGTGGGTGAGTGTGCTAACCAAAGAGCTACTGATTCTAATAGGGCACCATTTCTGCTGTCATATGCAGGTTTAGGGATGCTCTAGCGTACCTACTGGATTGGGCCCTGAAGGTAAAGTAGGCAGGACAATCCTAGTTTGTGAATCCCCCCAGGGCTTAGGCATCAGTTACCTGCAAAGCTGCTGGACAGGGTCAGGACTTAGTGGTTGAGTGCATGACCAGCTGCTGAAATCTGGCAACCTGGGGACTTCACCAGTGGAAACTTAAGCACCTAAAAGATTAGGCAGCAGCTGAGCAGGGATTTTGTGAATGCCAGTGGTGTCTAAAGGGTACTTTAGATGCTACTCCTCCTTATGAATTTAGCCCAAAAACTTACCCAACCAGACTGCATGCATTTTGATTCAGATATCTTTGAGAAACACCTATCAACATACTGTAATCTTGATTATAATTTTCAGTAATAATCATTCTCAATTTTATCCCCAGACATGGTGCATTTGGAAATAATTTCAGCTATAGAAATGCTAATGCCTTACCACCTATTGAAGGGACAAAAATAAGTTTCTGCGAGAGAGTGCTATTAAGTATCTTACTATTTTGTAGTCCTCTACTCCCATTACACTTACAATTTACCTAATATTTTATTTTAAACTTTAATTTTATAGAATTTATAGTCTGACCAAAAAAGGTTGGTGATCTTGTACGTCACATTTCAATGTTTTAAAAAAGCTTTTCTGTTCTCGTGTAACTTAAAATATGTGGAAGACCACAATTTTTCATCATGTGATTGTAATTTTAAGTTCTGCTTTCCTTTCACTGTTATTACACAGTCAAACTTTATGTAGAACCTAAGAAAAAGTATGCCAACTTTTACTGAAAATTGAATGTAAAATGTGCAAGCCTCTTATCTTAGTATGTATTGCCAGGAAAATATACTCATCTTCTTGTGAAACACTCCTTTTTATGAACAGTTCCTACTAACAATGCTATGTAGGAATTTGTCTACAAAGCACAGAATTAGTATATTGGTGAAATAAAAGTTTTTCTGAGAATTCAAGAACAAAACAGACTTTAATGTGACCATGATTTTCCCAGTGTTAGTGCTACATATAATATTACAGTTTTTTATGCCTATTTAATCTATGTAAACATTTTAGATCCTAGATTGTATTGACTTTTTCAGAATTTCTATCATGTGAATGACATGTGGATACAGAGATCCTACAGTCCTTCCATCCACAACCTTCTCCTTTGCTTTAGGGTGGGATAACATTCATATGCATAATAAGGTCTACTGAAGCCCGCAAAGTCATTAAAGTGATGATTTGCAGATAATGGGATTATAGTTATGCCATGAAGTGTTAAGGCCCATTTTTATTTTACAACATGTGAATGTGATCTTAGTGAAGAAACAAAATGATTGCAATAAAAGTACTACTTAGCCATTGTCTATGTTTTAAATTGCTCCAGTTTAAAACCAATTGAGTTAAATCAGTACAAAACATTGAGGAGACACTTAATCAACATATCCTGGTTTAAAATCAAATTATCTTAAACTGATGATTTATCAAATTAAATTGAATCAGTATAAACTGGGTGTAGTCCCCACACAGGCAATGAAGGGATTGATATGGGCCATTTAACATATTTAGCAGCAAGTTCAAGAGAGAAAGTCAGGCTTAATTTATAATGAAGCCCAGCTGGGGAGAAGAAGGTGGTCATTAGAAAGCCAAAAATCTGTACAAAGCTGGGACTACAGTAGGAGAGTGTCTGCAGTTGCTTTTGGGGGAAAAGAAGAAGTAGGAAGCGGTCTGGGGAAGTAGCAAGGAGTTTGAGGGAACAGACCTTGGCTGCCAGCTACAGGATATATGGACTGAACTTCAAGCAGAAGGAGGACCTGGGTTCCTCTACTAGCTACAGAGGAAAGTGGGGTGTAAGGATCGTGGAGCCTAGAGATAGATAGAAAATCTACTGCAAGGTCATTGGACTGTAGCTCAGTTGGACTCTGTTACCCTGGAAGAGGTGGACTAAAGTGTGACTGGGCCTGAGGGCCAACTTGCAGGAAGAGAGACACTGGAGTGATGGATTAACCCTCAGCAGGGTGTGCCAAACAGAGAGCTGCTATGCCACATCTGGCACAAGGAGTTGTGTCTGTGCTGAGTGACCTCCTTTACACCAGCTTTAATTAAAATGTTATCTGTGTTTTCCACTGGCTTACTGATGCAACTTTGAACAGAGACGAAATTCTGGGGCCAAGATTTTTTAAAAATGAGGAAACTAAGTTAGTTTCTCAATTCTATTCTAAGGTAGTTAGATAAGTGACCAGATTTTCCAAAGTACTGAGTGCCCAGAAGCTGCCTCTGACCTCACTGGGAACTGCTGAGTGCTCAGCACTTTGGAAAATCTGGCTACTTATTTAGCTGCCTAAAAATAGAATTAGGACACTAATTTTAGGCCCCTATTTGAGAGAGATGCTATACACAGTCACTTTAGCACATGCTTTTTCTCTTTTTAGTTTACAAAGAAAATAAATGAAGGCCTCTGTTGTTTCTTCCCTTCTGAAGGAGAATTCTCCAGAGCTTTCAGTCAGGTATTCAGTTGGACAATGAATAGCACAGGATTGCCCACCCCGAAAGCTCAAAAATTATGAGTTTGGTCCAGTTTTTTTTTTTTTTTTTTTTTTGGCAGGGGGCAGATAAGTCTTTCTTTCGTTGGTCTGATTTTTGAATCCCACATGTCTGTCTCCACTGGTTCATGACAACTAGTGTTGCCAATGCTCCCAAACTTATTAAGATTGTGGCCCCCTCTTTAGGAGCCCTTGTTCTATATCTGCCTGTCCCCCACCCCCACCTCACATCCAACAATTAATTCTACCTTAAACTCCCATCAGTTCTGCTCTTGCATTTGTCCACCCCCATCAGGTCTTGTCCTCCCCAGATCCTGGGGTGCTTCACCCCTCTTATCCCAGGCTTGGGGGTGGACTACACTAGAATCCTTTTCTTTTCTTCCCAAGGACTGGTGCCCCAGGAGTGAGGGAGGAGCAAAGGAGACATACATTGCTTATCTGAGGGGCAAGGGAGGAAGTAACAGTGCTGTCTTGGGCACTCTCACCCTGCTTGCAGCCAGTGATGATGGAAGTCTGATCCTGGGAGTGATTGGGGATAGTACCTGCAGCAGCTCCAATTGGTTGCTCTGCCCCAGGAGATCCATACCCCATTGTGTTGTGCAATCCAGACCAGTGAGGGGTTGCCACTGCCTGCCCTGTAACCCTGAGTGCCTTAAATGCTCTGCTGCTGTGGCTCACAGCCTGGACACCAACAGCCTGTAGACAAGCGAGCTCTGATGGAGCAAGTCTGACTCCAACAGCCTCCTTGTTACTCCACAACAGACCTGCTCTTCTCTCTCACCCAGTTTCTTTATGTAGGGGTTACACTCACAAATTTCCCCAAAACCATCTGTCCAAGAGAGGGCTGGACTGATGTGTCCAGACCTCTCTTGGACCACTCAGAAAAATGTTTGTTTGCTCCTCTAAAGCGACAAAATGCACAGCTTATCATATTAACTGGAGTTAACAATCACTTTGTCAAACACAGCAGTGGTTTGATTTAGACCAAAAGTAAAACAAGTTAATTAACAAAAGAAGATAGGATTTTAAGTGAGTTTGGGTATAAAGGATAGTTAGAAATGATTCCAGGCAAACAAAGTGAAAAACACTTTCTAGTGGCTAAGACTTAACCAGCTACAGCTTTTGTTAAATTTACCTTCCAGCAAGATGGTGACCAACCCCTCTGCTCAGGATCTTCTACAAAGTGTAAAATGCTTGGTTCTTTTCTTGTCTTAGGTGAAAGATAACTTGGTTTTTTTTACCACTATCTTTTCTAGTCCAGTGAACTTTTGAAATGGATTCTTCTGAAGCTTAGCTCCCAAAGTAAATCTTATTCAAGCTGTGAGGAAGGGGACATGGAGTCTCCTGGTGAAGGAAGTTTCATGCTAGTTTCTCCCCCTGCTGCTGTTTGCTAAAATACAAATCGATCTGTTTCCTGTAATCTGAACCACTCAGTCTTACAGTAGAGGAAGATCTCCTCCCCTCCTCGGCTTGAATTTCAATATTTATCTATGTAAATTGCATTCCCATTGCCTCATAATGCACCTTGGAAATACCGTCAGGATAGCAGAACCATATTCCTTTGTCTAGGGTAAGGTAACTTTAGCTCTGTCTGGCAGAACACACTGATAATTACAGTCTCCGGGTGTTTTGGTAACTTTGAATTTGTCCTCCGTACATACACCACACATTATTAATGAGCAGTATGTCATTAGCTATCTATTGATATCTTAACGTGATACCTTTTAGATACAGGTTATGACATTAGTGAGTCGGGGTAAGCTCAATTTGCCAGGCCAGCTGAAACATGCTACCAGATACCAGTGAGCCTCTAGCATTGGGATACTATTAGGGTAAGAGTGGAGAAGGCAGAAAATCAGAGGTAGTTTTCCCCCAGACAGGGCTCAAATTCACAAGAGGGCTGCAGCTTCTCAGGTCATCATTAGACTGGCTCTAGCGTCTGCTGGACTCATGCAGAAAATCGTGAGGGATGATAAAACTAATGGCTACATCCTGCCATTGTTCCATGACGAGCTATTGAAGTCAATATTTGCTTTGGCCAAAAGTCAAAAGGAGAATAAAGCTGCTGGCTTGAAGTCTAAATTGACAAATAAAATTAGTTTAACAGTTCAGTTGTTTACTCATATCTCGGTATAGCAGAATTCTCAGAATATAGTATAATATTGCATAAACTATGTACCACATTTAGATCAAGTGATGCAACTTAAGGACGAAGTGAAAGTCTTCTCTCAATTTCTTTGGTCTGTTGTTTTTAAATCAGTTTAATGTACTTTTTTTGTGTTAGACACAGCTGTGATTCTTGAGATTTTCCATGTTTTTTTAATTACTAATATACTTGTCCAGATACCAGCATAATGACATAAATATTTGCCAAGTCTGTAACCTTATTTACTCTTCCAACAGATTCTAAAGATGTACCTTGCTCTTAATGAAGATGATTTATCTGTTCAAGAATATACTGTGTAAACAATACATTACAACAGAAGTTACTATAGTAACAGTGTTGTGTAGCTTTTATGCTCATACTTCAGTAGATCTCATTTTATGTTTCAAGTGCTCTTTATGTGAACACTTTAAATGAACTGAAAACATTAGTGTATTCCCTTGCACTATTTAATGTGGTTGTTATGGCAACAGTATCTTTTCCTTGATATCTTGCCTCTGAGAAGGCAGTAGCCACATCTCAAGCAGATGAGAAGGAAAGGAAGATGCTTTATTTATTTATTACTAAAAGCATGATGTCATACAACAGTAAATTTAACATGAAATGTCAACAGCATCTCTTGATGAGTGTGGTCCATGTTTTACTCCTATTTTATATTGCAATGTACAAAGTCTTTATCAACAAGTGCTAGATTAAGAAGTACTTAAAGGATAGTTTCCTTTCTGTTCCAGGCTTTACAATGAGATTATTTAGTAAGAGTTATGCATCTTGAGATGAAGTTCCATAATGAATGCTAAAATAAATTACCTGTAGAAGAGTCTGCAATGGAGAGTGTGACTGAAATTGGAATGTTAGAGCATTGTGAAAATTAGGAAGCTATAAATTGCTATTTATTATCTATTTGTATTGCAGCAGTGCCTAAAAATGCCAACTGAAATGGAGTCTCCATTGTGCTAGCACAGTACATACTCCCTTCTTCAAAGTTTATGATCTGAATAGACAGGATTAACAAAAGGAGGAAGAAAGGAAGTATTTATCCCTATTTTACATTTTGGGAACTGAGGTACAGAGAAATTCTGGGTGAAATCCTGGCCCCATTGAAATCAGTGATAAAACTCTAATTGACTTCAGTTGGGCAAGGATTTCATCCAAATGACTTGATCAAGGTGTCACGTGAAGTCTGTCTGGTATAACTGAGTATTAAACAAGATCTCCTGAATCCCAATCCAGTGCCTCAACTCTAATCCATCTTTCCTCTCAGCACTTTGTAAAGTTGGATTGCTTTGTTATGATGATGTGATGTTACAAAAAATAAAATAGACACAAATTGTGTCTATAGAAAGTGCAGGTGTGTACCCAGGAAGAGGTATGTTCAGATTTGCTTAGTACAATGGATGTGTTGAATTATGGCTAGTTTTAAAGGTTCAGTTAAGCTTACTGGTTTTTAATGAGGAGAAATATTATGTCAGCGGAGGGTCTAAATAATACAAATTGGGCATTGTGGAAAAGCCTCCCATTCCAAGAGGCCTTTGAGCCCAGAATACTCAAAATGGAAGGGGATTTGCAGGAGATATTTCCTAACATTTAAATCCTATTTGGAATGGTCTTTCAGGTAGACTTTTGCATGCTGCATGATCCCTCTTATGTTGTTCCCTTTTATCTGCTAGAAGATGAATTTTGAACCCAATAGTAATGGTATTATTAAAAAACTCTGTTCTAGGCTATAAACTAAAATCTTTGCTATCCCTGACAGCCAGTATTCTTGCTGTGTTCTTTGTTAAATTCTAAGATAAAGGGCAGAATGGAGGGCAAGAACATGAGACCAGATCATATTTCACCTGAATCTGTGTAGACCTTAACTGTCCCTCACAGAAAAGGAATAAACCACTTCTATGACACAGCAACTCACCTGCAGGACTTTCCATGGGGTTGGATTCTACTTGTGGTGAGGGGACACAGACTGGCTGGGTTGGACAGGAGTGGCTTCAGAGGGACAAGTATATTTTCCTTCACCTTCTCCCCATCTTCATACCGCTATCTCAGATCCATAGGAATTAGAACAGGAAATACATCCCAGGTTATATTAACTCTTATACAGCGCCTAGATATTCAGGCCTAGATATTCAGGGCAAATGTGTCCTGTTGAAGTCATAATCAGGGGGAATTCTGACAATGCAGCTCCAATGGAGCTGGGGTGTGCGGAAACCATGCTCTCATGATGTTACTTAAGCACAAGCCTCCTGAGGGATTGGTGAGATTTGTGGGCCAGGCCTGTAGCTCATTCTATGGGGATAGAAAATACCACTATCCTCTTCTGCATGGTGGAACATGGCAGAGTTTTTTCCTTTGGCTCCTCCTGTGACCTATACTTTCAGTCCCACAATAACCGAACTAATATGGGTAAAAGCAAAATTGGCTTCTTCGCTGACTCTGCCAACTTCTGGTTAGCAATACCCACCCAATAAGTAGTTCCAGATGCCATCATGGTGACTTTGGTATAGCTAGAGAGATCATCCTCTTTGTATCTAGACCTGCTGTTTCTGCATAATGTACATAACTATAGCCAAAACTGGAACATGGGTTCCTTGTTGTCCACAGGATGCCAGGTCTGTAAGGTAGGATTGCCCAGGTGTCTGGTTTTTGACCAGAACACTCCGTCAAAAAGGCATTTGGGCAGCTCCAGTTAGCACCGCTGACCAGGCCATTAAAAGTCCAGTTGGTGGTGCAGCGGGACTAAGGAAGGCTCCCTACCAGGCTCCCCGGAAGCATTGACATGTCCTTTGGCTCCTAGGTGGAGGCACAGCCGGGGAGGCTCCACGCACTGCCCCCACTCCAAGCATTGGCTCTGCAGCTCTCATTAGCCAGGAACCATGGCTAATGGGAGTTGTGGGGGTGGTGCCTGTGGATAAGCTGCCTGGCCGCACCTCCGCCTCAGAGCCAAGGGACATGTCCCCACTTTCGGGGAGTTGCCCGAGGTAAATGGTGCCCAGAGCCCACACCCCTCACCCTTCCCATGCCCCAACCCCCTGTCTCATCCCTGAGCCCTCTCCCGTACCCAAACTCCCTCCTGTGCCCCAACCCCCTGCACCAGCTTAGAACCCCCTCCTGCACTCCAAACCCCTCGGCCCCAGCCTGGAGCCCCCTTCTGAACCCTTCATTTCTGGCCCCATCCAGGAGCCCCACCCATGTCCCAGCCCCATGAAAATGTGCAAGTGAATGAGGGTTGGGGAGAGTGAGCAACAGAGCGAGGGGGGATGGAGTGCGGGGGCGGGGGAGGGCACTCAAGGGAGGGGTGGATGGAGGGGTGGAGCCTCAGGGAAGGTGCGGGGCAATGGTTCGTTATTTGGGGATTAGAAAGTTGGCAGTCCTACTGTAAAGTGACATAATATGCAGCCTCCCCCTGAGCAATTAACTTTTGCTGAGAGTCACTCTAATTAATCATGTACATTGGGGAGAGTATAGAGGCTGGCAGAATCAGGGTATTTATAACTTACATTTATTTCAGATATCAATGAAGTATTAAGGTAAAATCCTGGCCCTCTGAAGGCAATGGGAAAAACTAAGTGACTTCAATAGGACTAGAATTTGATGCTTAGTTTTCAACTGAATGCATCACTCTGGAAGCTATTTTTGTTCCTTCTGAAAAACTGCAGATGCTTTATGATTTGACTGGTGGGTGTGTATGAGAATTCTGCCCTACAATAGACAGTCTACTGTGTATAATTCCTATAACTTCTGGATCAGAAATTAACCATAACACTTCCTTTCAAAGTAATGAATGGGATTTAGTCCTGTGGGTCCTACTGAAATGAATAGTCGTCATGCTGCTGAGGTCCCAGGTGCCACTTTGAAAGCATTGCCCCTTGAGACTGACTTATATGAAATGCAGGATCTGCAAATTAAAACATCCATATTATGCTGCTGAGAATCAGTTTGCTTTCTATAAAATCATTCGAAATGCCACTATCAAATCTTGTGGAAGTCCAACAGGAATTAAATTCCGGTGGGCCCTATTCTGCACTCTCTCTGCATATCCTAAGCTTCTCTTCCTGTTGAAGACACTGAGAATTTGGGATGTGCAAAGAATACCCTGTTGGATCCTTTTCCCACTCCCCACAGAAGTGGGGTACTCTGTGAGGAGATAGATCTAAATTCTGTGGCATGCCCATATAGCAGGATTGAAATTCAATTCACTTAGAAGATTGAGGGGTTTCAGTTAATTAAATATGAAAAGGAATAACAAATTCATAGTCACCCCATGTTATTTATTTTGATATAACTCTCAATTTATTTTCTGTTGTGGCCGCCTTTTCATTTTTCAGTAAGCTGCAGATTTTGGTTTAGGCACATTTTCTATGATAGAAGTTGTCAGGTGGGAGGCTGGACATCTTGGAAGATGGGTAAGAGATTCTGCTTGTGGCACCTTAGAGAAGCAGTCTGAGATAGTGGGATAAGCACTTAGTTGGATTTTTTTTAACAACATTGATTTATCCCTTTTCCCTTCACAATTAGCTATTTGTGTATGTGGCTGTTCATGCCTCTCAGAGCTATTGTTTCAAGTTGTTCAGATTTAGGAAGACTAGAATGCATCAGTTCATAGTTGTTTCACACTGTGATGGGTTGGATTTCAGAAACCCCCTTGGGAACTGCCAACTGATGTGCTGAGACTACTTCTAACCTGTTTTCCCTGCCAGCTTGGGGGTTCAGTGCCCTGCCGGTTTGAGCCAGACATGCTAGCCTGCTGCAAACCCAGACCCTGGTCTGAACCATGTCCCATAAAAGCTGCAGGTTTAACTGAAAACAGCTTAAGAAGTGTTCCTGACTCCAACACTCAGATGCCCAACTCATAAATTGTTCACCCTCTATAACGCTGGTAGAGAAAGATGCACAGCTGTCTGTCCCCCCAGGTATTAATACATACTCTGGGTTAATTAATAAGTAAAAAGTGATTTTATTAAATACAAGAAGTAGGATTTAAGTAGTTCCAAGTAATAACAGACAGAACAAAGTGAATTACCAAGCAAAATAAAATAAAACATGCAAGTCTATGCCTAATACAGTAAGAAAACTGAATACAGATAAAACCCCACCCTCAGATGGTTCAATAAGCTTCTATCACAGACTGGACGCCTTCCTAGTCTGCGCACAATCCTTTCCCCGGTACAGCCCTTGTTCCAGCTCAGGTGGTAGCTAGTGGATTTCTCATTCAGCCCCCTTTGTTCTGTTCCACCTCCTTATATATCTTTTGCATAAGGCTGTAATGCTTTGTCCCTCTCTGGGTTCCCACCCCTCCTTCTAAATGGAAAAGCACCAGGTTAAAGATGGATTCCAGTTCAGGTGACATGATCACATGTCACTGTAAGACTTCAAGCCCTCATTCCTCCCAGCCTGACTCACAGGAAGGCCTGAAAGCAAACAGAGTCATCCACAGTCAATTGTCCTGGTTGATGGGAGCCATCAAGATTCCAAACCACCATTAATGGCCCACACTTTGCATAACTACGATAGGACCTCAGAGTTGTATTTTATATTTCTAGTTTCATATACAAGAGTGATACATTTATACAAATAGGATGACCACACTCAGTAGATTATAAGCTTTGTATTGATACCTTACAAGATACCTTTTCATGAAGCATATTCCAGTTACATTATATTCACACTCATTAGCATATTTTCATAAAATCATATAGAGTGCAATGTCACACACACTTTCAAAATTAATCTTCATAACCATGAGGTCTAGAAATATCAGTTTAGATTATGGAATGTTAGTCTTTGTTGAGGAGTGGGTTCCATGGCAAATCTCCACTCACTGAATAATGGAGTATATATCAGCCTCTTTACTTTGTGAAGGTGGCTACAATACACTGCTGTACAAGGACATTTAAAAAGAATTCCTGTGACTACATGGATCTGTTTTAATAGGTAAAGGGCAATGTGCCCATCATCTAACCTTTGTTATCCTTACTTCTGTGCTGCTGCTGGCGGTGGCTCTGCCTTCAGAGCTGGGCTCCTGGCCAGCAGCTGCTGCTCTCCAGATACCCAGCTCTGAAGCAGAGGTAAGGGTAACTTACTCCCCTGACAATAACATTGTGATTTCCCCCTCCCTCCCAACCTCCTTTTTGGGTCAGGACCCCTACAATTACAACACCAGGAAATTTCAGATTTAAATAGGTGAAACAATGAAATTTACGATTTTAAAAATCCTATGACTGTGAAATTGACCAAAATGGACCGTGAATTTGGTAGGGCCGTACCTATGGTAGGATATTGTACTCTTCAGTTGAATAACACATGTTCTATATTTTCTAATTTGAAAAATAGATATGAAATTACTTTAATCTTCTGCTTCATATAAACAATCTACACTTTATAAAATAAGTTGAATTAAACTCTGTTTGGAGCAGATTGAATGCTGCAAGACTCTTTTCCAGATTGGATTGGTAAAGTAATAACTCTTTCCTTCCTACATTTTTCTGTTTGGTCCTTGACTAGTAAAAACTAATTGAGCCTTGGTTATTTGATGTCTCATCAATAATTTAAATTGAACCTTAACACTGGGCTTGGTGTACAATTGTAAGCCCTTGCTCTCCTTACACCATTTAGAGTATCTTTGTGGGAGGGGGAGATTAAAGGTCTTTAGACAAGAGGCAACCTTCTTCCCTGGGCTGACCCTCGATATATTTTTTTGAGGTTCTTGAACGCATGGATCTTCATAACGTTATCTGTTGCTGCTCTGCTTATCCTGCTGCTGTGTTGTATGTGCATGGGCCCGATTCTGCCCTTAGGGAGAGACCATTCTGACTGAAGATTGTGTGTGTTTGCGTGTGCATGTGCGTGCGGGGGGTGTATGCATGTGGGGGGGGGAATAAAAAAGGCTAGATATGGCCCTAAAACTATTCTTAGTCTGCATATTTTGAGAAGAGCTGCCAAACAGGGCAGGTGTAGTGATGTCAAACAACCATGGAGAGTGGTCTAAATACTTAAGCCTACTGGTCAGAAGATCTGGAAGCCATTTTACAGTCACCTATGTACCTCCTCCTCAGATGCATTGGTCACCAAACAGCCAGTCCTAAAAATCTGGCCCATTAACCAGTTTAGGATCAGATTTAGGGTGGCCCCAGTGCAGAGGTGCCAACGACCATAGCAGTCAGAGTCCCTGGTATACAAAGTCTCCTCACTCCAGTTCACCTCTTGGCAGAAGCAAGACTCCAAAAGGGGAGCCAGGATCATAGATACACAAAACACAGCCAGTCTACTCCATTCTAATCTTAGTTTCTTTGGTGCCCCTCAGGATAGCTCAATCCCACCCTCAGTTCAGGGCTGTATCTTAAAGCCAGTCCAGGCTCTAGTGTTCAAATAACATTTCTTTCATGTTACTGAATGGGAAATGAAAAATGTGGGGCTGAATTCTGCCCTCGGTGCACATGTGCTGCTCCACTGGAAGCAACGTGCATGTATCAGCAGGCAAAATTCAGCTCAGGGTTAAACAATATCTTAAATTATTTTATATCTGATAGTCTTTGGCCTATTTAATAATCTTTCATAGTTCCATAACAGTTAAAGCACCATTCAGTGCTACAGTCTAGAATCCTATAAGACAATGTTGGTACCGTCTGTTTCTTATAATAAATATACCGTTTCTCATATGTCAGCAGTTGCACTTTTTTAATTAAAATGAATAGAACAATAATATTAGGGATAATGCAATATTTCTGAGAGTGAGTGGTATAATAAAATATTGCTTTAATTATTTCTCACATATGGCAGAGTATTAAACTAAGCTTTTTGAATTCCTTATCCTCAGAACTAATCGTTACCAGTTAATTGAATTTTTGATCTGACAAACTCTTGTCTCCACTTTCAGCTGATCTTTGAGTGAATATTGAAAATTGTCTGCTAAAAATGCAGGATTTTATACCAGGGAGTAGCACAACACTCAGTCCACCCTGAGTGTTGTGCTAGTACATCCCCATTGAGCACCCTGATTAATGGAACCCACAGTCATTCACATTTGTTAAAAATGTATAAAGGAACTTCTTCACCATCCCTATCTGAAGAAACAAAATAGAATATTAAATACAAAACTAAAATACAATGTAAGAATTTGAGTTAGCGGATAGCAATGCATAAAACATTTTACTCATCTTAATTTTTTAACAGTGAGGCTATAATTTATGGTCAGAGAATTCAGTTTAAATTTGGAAGGTACGGCAGCCACACTATCTAAATATGTTTAGACAAGAGGGAATAATTGGTATTTTTGGATTGTTGGTCAAAATGGGAGGTTGGGGGGTGGAGTTCTAGGTCTATTCAAAATGGAACATTTTTTTCTCATTAAAACAAAAAATCACTTTGGGTCAAATGTTTTGTTCAGCCTGAAATGACCTCTGCCCCCCTTTTTTATTTTGGTTTGGGGTGTCTTTATCCTCTTTGTTGTTTCTGAACAAATCTAGTTAAATTTCAAAACCATGTTCTGAAACAAAGTCAAAATGTTCCATTCAAAAACATTGAAACAAAATATTTCACTTTCGAAAAGTTTCTCCAAAACTAGTAATCAAATTTGATCTGAGCTAACACATAGCTTAGCTCTACCCAAAACTGTTGCTTTTTTGTTATTCACTATTTGTCTGAACATTTTTGCTCCATTTTACTATTGACACAGAGGGGCAGATCCTCAGCTGCTCTAAATAATTCTTAAGAATTTAAGAGATGGGATTATTAACAGTGTATTGTTTCTGCTCTCTAGCTGGATGACTCGGAGTTGGGAAAGATGAACAGTAAATAACAAACTTCTGGTGTCAATTTGTAAAACTTCTGAGATTTAAGGATATTTTAATGAAAGGTGTCAGGTCTCTGAATATTCACAAATAGTGAATTGCATGACCTCAAGAATAGCAGCAAATCACACTTATTTATGACTTCATTTGCATTCTCTGTCTTCCCCTCCTCCCCAATGCACATGTACTATTTAGCTGGCTCCGCACAGTATCACACGTGTTTTCAATGCATTTCTGCCTGGGAACTGAAGTTGAAAGTCACATTTCACAAAAAAGCTTTGTGTCCCAAGATTTCCAGACCAAGGACTTGATCCTACAGGTTTCTGAGTGCTGCTGAAAAAACAGTGACTCTAAAGAATTATCCTGGAGCACTCAGTTAGTAACAGTACACATTGGCTTCCACATCATGTGAAGAAATATGCGGTCACCATCTATATAAGCTGGCTTGTACACCCATGGTGAAGGAATAGCTGCATAGAGGTACTGATCCAGCACCCATTGAAATCACTGAGCATCTCTTCCATTGTCTTTCTTGGGAGCTGAATCAGATCCTAAATCCGTAGAAGTGTGACGTGTTGCTGCTGCCTGACAGAATCTGATAGTTTACTGCAACATTACTGACCTCAAGGGTTCAAAATTGTTATTTTCCCCAAAAATCATGATTGGCTTAGAACCAAAATGTGCTGAGTTCTATTTGTTTGCTTTCTGGCTTCTGAGTCTTTAAGATCACTCAGTTCATGCTTTTGGGTTCTCCTCTGCAGCCACGATGATTAGAAACTTTTTTCTTTTGTAATGAAAGCTGAGATTCTCCTCTAATCATAGAATCATAGAAGGTTAGGGTTGGAAGGGACCTCAGGAGATCATCTAGTCCAACCCCCTGCTCAAAGCAGGACCAATCCCCAATTTTTGCCCCAGACCCCTAAATGGTCCCCTCAAGGATTGAACTCACAACCCTGGGTTTGGCAGGCCAATGCTCAAACCACTGAGCTATCCCTCCCCCCATTGCCTCCAGGAGCTACGGTTTTAAGAAAAGTATTAAATATTGCAAGACTCATGATAAAACCTGAAGAGCTCTCAACATAGTTACTGTGCAAGGTCAGGGGATGGTAAACTGTGAATAGAGCTGCTATAATTTTAGATATCTTTGTTTAGGTATAGGAGATCTGTGGATTGTAAAGATTACATTTATATTCTTGGCTGAAACATTCTGGGGTCAGTCCAGACTAAGGTAGTTCATTGTTAGAAGAACACTGAGCCTCAGTGGGAATGAGAGAGGTGCTTAGTTTCATTGGCATCAGTCAGTCAACTCCAGGGTCCTTCTGATAAACTTGTTTACTACTGAAATGTGGGTCCAATTCCCACTCCCTTTTGCATCCACCAGTATGGTGGGGGTTCTTCCCCACCATGTCGCTACCCACAATAAGGGTAGTCCGTACAGGGGAATAAGAGGGTGCTTTACGCTGCCTCCTCCCCTGTGCTGATGCAGAGTTACATCCTTGCCTTGAATAATTACTTACTTATGAATCAATTCATACAAATGGAATCTGTACACCATTATCCACAAAAAGGGAATGAAGAAAATTGTTCATGGCAGACAGTTAGCCTGTTTCCCTCAGAGGCATACCTTGCTTTTGCTCATTCAAGTGGAACCCTTCACTTTGATATAATGTTTGATTAATTTTACACTTACCTTAAGTAAGAATAAATCTCCAACTTTCCAGCAGATTTTGTTCTGTAATGTAGTTATGATGACAACCAGCTGGCTGGAGGAGTACTGCACTAGCTATTTGTATAATGATGGGCTTTCCTGCTAGAAGATAATAAGGAGTTTGCTCAGCTGAGCGGTAAATGTGTCCCAGAAAACTTAGTTATGGTTGCCACACTTTAATACATTTTTGATCATTTCAGTAAAATTAGACTTGTAGATTCCAAATCTTCTGCTCTCAAATAAAAATGTGATTCTATTCTACATATTGTACTTACATTAGAAATTATGCCCACATTAATTATTAATTACTGGTGTTCCATTGACATAGTGCCCAATTATGATATCTGGAAATTTGATTTCCATACTTGGATCACAAGCTCCTTGCTTTAGGTGAGCTATTGGGCACTGTGAATCTGTTTCTCAGTTCCATTAAAGTCCCTTTTATGTCACTCTATTAGCATAAAAGGGTCTTTAAAAGGGCAGAAACTGCACCTGATGCTATTCCCCTGTGCAGGGGACTTCCTCACTGGATAGAGCTAGTTTAAGGACTATGGACCTTCTCCCATCCCCCCATGTAGAGAGTATGCTGGAAGCAGGGTTAGGCTTGGCCTGAGTACATGGAGCTACACCTGTGGGCTTGGGAAGCAGGGTGCAAGGCACAGCAGGTTCCCTAGCTGCCCCAGAATAGGAGTCATCCAAAGGAGGCCTAAAGCCATTGTGACAAACTGAAAATATCCTGCAACGTTGTGGAGAATGCTCATGGAATTTAAAATAAACTTCATTGAATTAAGTTAAACCTTATTGAATTAATAATATAATACCCAAAGGTATCAAAAGTATTATTGTATAGTATTATAAATGGAGTTGTGTATGTGTTACTGTGGAATTGTGCATAATTCCTCTAGGAGGAGGGGGATGCCAATGTAATTCCTCTGATATCAGACACTTTGAAGCCACCCCCCTGGTGAGGTTTGCATAGACTTGTTCAAACTGGATTGTCGAGGGACCAACAGACAAAGGAAGGCTTTTTGGATCAATAGCCTATTTCTAAACAGACTCAGGGCCTTCTTCTCATTTCAGCAAATGGACAGGACAACTAGTCCATGGAGGGCCCCAATTCTCGGGATAGAGTTGGAAGGACTGGACCTATTGAGACCCTGTATGACTTTGTGTGTTCTGAGCTGAAACGGTGATGAATTTAAAACCACAAGGAAACCTCTTGGATGTGGTTTAGAAGGACTGCTTCTGCCAGAGGAGGGTTGGGGTGAACACTGGTCAGCTTAATACCCTGTGATGTAGATTCTCTTATTGTATTTCAAGTCTTAATAATAAAACAGGTTTACATAAAAAGAGCTGTGGTAACTATAATTCTAGGCAGTCACACTATTAACAGTCTCTGAAGAGAAAGCAAGCAGGCCTGATTGGGCAGCCTGTCTCTCTTGGGAATAACACAGTGAAGGAAGGGAAATGTTCAACCTGGAGATACTCATGTCTCACTCCCTTCTGACCAATGCCTCCACCCAAAAGAGGTGATGGCCAGGGAAGTTGGAAGCCTGACAGTGGGTGTACTTGTTGGACCACTAAGGAAAAATACAGGTGCAGTTTCCCTGAGTTGTCACAGCCACATTCACCTACTTCCTCCTTTCCTTTTATAAGTACAGGAATGGAGGAACTGAGAATTAAAGCCATGTTTGATACAAGAAGAACAAAATAGTAGCAGTCTAGATGGTGCTATTTTGTTTTAATTTTACAGTATACAATTAACCTCCCACATCTAAAATGGAGCAAATCATTTTGACTTGAAATGATTTCATCCAAATGACCCAAATCCTCCTTTAAACCAGCTCACTTGCAAAGATAAAAGTAAAAAGATGCTGCTTTTAACTACCAGCCCTACAAACTCAGCCTGGGTTCTGAGAGCCAAGCCTGGATTCTCTCAATCTTGCACATCATTGTGACAAGGAGGTGAATCTGTCTGCACAACTTATGAATTCTGGTTGATATTAGAATCATAGAAGGTTAGGGTTGGAAGGGACCTCAAGAGGTCATCTAGTCCAACCCCCTGCTCAAAGCAGGACCAATCCCCAATTTTTGCCCCATATCCCTAAATGGCCCCCTCAAGGATTGAACTCACAACCCTGGGTTTAGCAGGCCAATGCTCAAACCACTGAGCTGTATGAAGTTGTTCTTGTGTATCATGGAATGCCTCTGTGTGTATAAATATCCCCCATTGCTGATAAGGCTGAAAGCACAAATGTCCCAGACAAGATAAAATGACTGTACTCTGACCAGCCAATATGTATGCTAAGGAGGGATGACTAGAACTGGGATAAGATACTTCCTCCAGTCTGTTCCCTCTAATTTTTGACAGGTCATGTGTGCAAAAAATTTCTTCTGTGCAAATTTTTGTGCGCACGGTGTTTCGCCATGTGCATGGGGTTTAGGATCTGTGTGCACGCACACACATGCATAGCTTAGAGGGAACAGTGCCTCCAGCTTGTTTGTAGGGGGTGGTGAAGTGCAGAAAGGAAAAACACTGCCAGCAGAACAGAGGAACCATGTGTTGAGTGTTGGACATATAAACTTGAGGGACTCAAAGAGAAAGATGGGAAGCTTTAGGGAGGAAGAAAGAAGAGTAGTCGGACATGTTTTTCTAATAGGAGGGGGACATAGCTACGGGAGCAACTTAGGTCAGAGAAAAAGCAAGTTGACCTAGAGATGGAGAGAAGCTCCATGGTTTAAAAGTCAAGCTGTGAGAAGAGTCCTGGATGTTGCTGGAAGACCCAGTCCCAGCCCAAAGAATGTTTCAGAATGGTGAGGAAACTGAGGCAGGGAAATGTGTGTAGGGTTTATTTTCCTATAGAGATGAGCATTACTTGTACTATTAAAGAATGAGCAATGGTGACTGAGAATAATGTGCAATCTGTCTGTGTGTTACACCTACCACATGTCTCTGAAGAGGTAAACTGTGGACCCAGAACACCCACACAGCTGCGGTTCTGGGAGAAAATGTGTTTATGCTACAGAGACAGGTGGTATCTGGACTCTTCAGAACATGGAGGCTTAAAGCAGCTTGTTCCCTCACAGCAGTCTGGTGAGTTCCCCAGAGGACTAGATCTTTGACAATTACCATGAGCAATAAAGGTTCTGTGAGCCAGATTAGGCCTTTTCTTGAACCCAAGCAAGGCTATTGTGCCCTCTCTGTCCACATTGCCTTCTGATATAGCTCTGAATATATAAAAATAACCAATGTGTTGTGAGTATCAGTAGTGGTAAGGGAGAATACCTCCCCAGAAGCATGGACTGTGTGATAGTTAGGTAACTGATATAAAAACATGAGGCCCCAGATAATGTTTTGTGTTAGATGCAAGTTTAAGTTGGGGGACAAATTGCTTTCTGGGATCTGTTGCAAGGGCACCAGAACCTTTGTCAAAGTTGGGAGACCAAGGCCTCCCTCTCTTCAGCTGCCTGCTCTGGTGGTGAGAGAGCTGCCCTCTCTTTTGGCACCTCAGCAGCCCCTGGAGGGAAAAAGGTATAATAAAGAGAATCTGTTATTCTGCGTAGGTGAGGGGGGGGGCATCTGAAATGGATATTAATTTTATCATTCCTTCAATTTTCAGAAGGGCCAAACTGTCCCTTTGACTACTGGAGATGGTGGACTTCGAATTATTTTTGGCACATCTGTGTCCCCTCATCTTACTGATACTAATGAATAAAACTCTGTTTCCTAAGGAAACATAGATAATTCAGCCAATTATGAGAAAAAGTAATAATATGTAAATTTCCTGATGATTTCATCCATAAGACAGTGCTATGAGTGTAAAGGAACTGGAACTTGAAAATATGTTAATTATATTGTAAACTAGCATTCTGGATTAGCAGACCATGACCTTTACAAGTTTTAGGTTCAAAACAGATAGTCAACCAAAAGTATGCATGCCCGACTGACACTTATTCAAATGTTATTTCCTGAATCTGCAACATTGGCCTAGAAATCTTGAGCAAACAAACTTTTGCTCCTGGTCATAGTAGAAAATAGTATGAGAACAGCTTTTGGAACTGTGATTGAGAAGTTGGGGGAGCGTGAACAGATCTAAACATTTCAGGATCTTAAATTTGTGCTAGAGATGGGTTAAGGTTCATGTGAAGTGGGGTTTCTTTCTTTTTTTTCCCTCTGACAAAGTTTGCTTGTCCTACTTAAAAAGCAATAGTACTGTGGGAAAGAGAACAGTAAAGGAAGTCATTGCTGCTATATCAAGTACAGCCCAATGGCAGATCCAGCTGTTGTCTGTAGAGACTGATATCTAATACTAAAAGATGTTCAGCCCCCTGTCTACCATGCTGCCTCTGTGTTTGTCAGGAGGACACAATCGATTAGATCACAAGATGAGGCAGAGTTTCACCCAACCCAGTTGGAAAAAAGGTGTGATTGTGGACGATTCCCTTCCGCCCCAGCTCCCATTGAAGTCAGTGGTGTATTATCCTTTGTAATAGAGCAAAAAGAGCTTATATTTAGCTGAACTATTTTTATATAAAGATTACATAACCAATATTGCTGACCAAAATTCATGAATCAGGTCCCCTAAAGTAATGAGTTTTTAAAAAATAGTAAATGTTGGATTCTTCTTTGTCTTCTGATTTTTGAACCTTCAGGGGTTTGTGTCTTCAAGCTTTTCTCCACAACAAGGAGGTCTAGAAACTCCTGGAAGATAACACCTTTGATTTCATCAGCTACCGGCACATCCATACAAGATGACAGCTGCTCCACACAGATATGAGCTATGGGTGCTCAGAACTTTTAATGAGATGTCTGTGCTGGAATGTACAACACTATCCACAATGGACAGCCTAAGCACTGCAGCCCCTTCTGAAATTCAAAACATAGATAAAATCAAAGCCAAATACTTTAAGACCACGTTGGATAAAAAAATCAGTCTCTTTTTGTTTAAATCAGATATTTTAGATCTAAAATAAATACATTTTTGACAATAAACCTATTTAAAATTAAATTTGAAATTGACTATCTATGTTAAGGCTTAAATTTATAATCTATTAAAATAATTTTAATCAAATTAAAAAAAATATTAAGCAGCACGTTTCCACATTTTAAAGATGGTGCTAAACTAGCTTTTGACAACAGTAGCCTCTTCTGCAGATGCAGAGAGAATATTTTCTTCATTTCAGTTTGTTCAACTAGTTCAGTTCAGTGATTAGTTCATTAAAAGCTAAAAACCAATTGGGAGTTGAAAATGTAGGAAAGCTTGTTTTTTCTCTTCCAGTCAATGAATGGAAACTAGGTGTGAGAGGATGAGATCTACTAGTTCTAAAATCTTGAAAAAAAGGATGACCAGAAACCATCAGTTCAACTGAATAATTACAGATACTTCCTTTATTTAATAAATTAGTTTTAAATGCAAAACATGTTTTGATAAACCTTTTGATATATTTTTTTCTTATGTATTCAGAACACTTAAGGTACTTTTATTTAACAAAATGTCTTCAAAATGTTGCTTATTGTGCATTATTTATTGAATTTGAATACCTGTCCAAATGGAGCCTGACTCAAATCACACATAAAAAATTAATCATCTAGTAAATAAGAAATAATCATTCACCATTTTCTAACAATACAAATTAAAAATCTGAATAAATGTATGTTGTTGTTTAAATATGTGTTGATATAGTGTATCTTGGTTAGCAAAAAGCATCACCAAATTTAGGGTAAAGGCTATATTTAATTGCAAATCAATACATTTTAGTAGTTACCAATCAATGAGAATCAACCTTTCTTTAGGAAAATAACTAAAGTGCAAATGCAAAACAAGTTTTAAATCAGTTATTTAAATCAAGATTTACTGCTTCATGATTTAAATCATGATTAAAATTTGATTTATAAATGAACCCTGATTAAGACAAAAAGAGAAAATTGAATCTAGTTCTGGATCAGAACGTCTCAATCTGCAGTTGACTGTTCAAAGCTGTGGACAAATGTTGGGAAGTCAATAGTGACCTAAAAAGCCACACAACGGGCCACTGTTGTTTGGATGTCTGGGATGTGCCTTGTGGAAGAGCCATCAATAATCTCATGTAAAGTTATGGTTTTTTCATGACACTGGTTGGGAAAATGGGGAGGGAAGACGGTGGCATCAGGTGCTTACAAGGGCCATAGGTAATTAATTGTTGCTACTTCTGCTTCCATTCAACCAGTATATAATCTACCAAAGGAAATGTTTTATTTGTCAGAAAGCAGATCTCAATTTAAGGACCTGGACAACCCAGGAAATGTTAGAAATTAGGGGATTAGATCTATCCTACCCCCCATTTTGTTTACTTGATGGGTCTGTTTGAAGTAATGACTTTTATTTTCTCTCTGTCTCTTGAGAAATGCAGCTTAAGTTTAACTCACTATATTATCTTTAGAAATCCATTGAAAGGAGACTTAAAATACTTGCAGGTGTCTTAGGCACAGCGAGACAAAAAGGAGATATTAGACATGAAAAAACGGTGTCCTTTGTGCAGTTCTGAATGCCATGGAAATAATCAGTGTGCCTGATAAAGTTTATAAGCAAAAAAGGAAATGAAACATGAAGTCTTTCAACATGATGGAGTTTTCTCAGAATCCCATGTTAATGGAGTACATTGACAGGAATATTTAGCAAAATAAAATGAGAAAACAACTGGTGCATAGAAGCCTGCAGGATCTACAGAAAGGTCCAGACTTAACCCTTTTAATTTGTGTGCCACACCAGACTTAACTACAGTATTTTTCATCAGTAAATTTTACCTTGAATTATTTTATTTTACTCTACTGCTACAGCATTAACTTGAGTGTATACTGTTAGTAGTGTATGCCAATTATTGCATTAACCTTCTAACCCTGTTAAGTGCTTTGAGACATATTGTATCACTTGGTAAAGTCAAACAGGGCAAACCTGTCATAGCTGCATAAAATAAGTAAATTTAAGAAAAATATTTGAATAATTGTTTGAGAATATTGAAACAAAGGATGCTGTACAGCTACATGCATTAAACACTGGTGTATATGTTTGAATTGCAATTCTGAGGCTCCACTGTCTGAGGAGAATGTAAAATTAATCACTTCATTTTTTCCTGTCTTCTGCATATGACATTCAGCTTTATTTAATGTTAATATTTCCAGCTGCTGTGTGTGGATTTAGCTGTGTGACTTCCATAAGTGTTAGTGAGTCACGCACCTAAATCTACTCATGCGATCTTATTTTTATTGCTTTTCATTTACCTTTCAACTACTTACACTCCCTGGAACCTCAGGGTCAAATCCTGACGGGCTCAGTTCAGTGTTTCATCCTTCTAACATAGATTAAGTGGAATTTCATGCAGTTGACTGAGTGTGAAATACTCACATGTTTAAAATTAGGCACATTAAGTACATTACTGAACTAGGGCCTGAGAGAGCATGCATGAATAGGATACTTGAGCATGCACACTTCGGATGACCTCCAAACAAGATTCTGCCTCTTTTGTCTGTTCAGTGACAATTTCTTCCCATGTCTGTTCAGTGACAATTTCTCCCCGTGCATGATTTTTCTGTTGCAGATGATGCAGTGGGCTCTATTGTACAAGTGAATGCTGAACAAGAAGCAGCCCCAAGAGCATACAGATGTTTTTTAAAGCTCACGCACTGGTTAAATTTAGTTAATACCACTGGCTGAAACCTCAGCCTCTCTCTCTTGTATTGAGTACAAAATTGTCACACTGAAAAACTGCTATGGTCTCAACTAGGCGGTACTTAGATAAGAGAGACTGCATGACTAGTCAACTAAAGTAGCCAGAAAGGTAGATTTGTATTGTACGAATAGAACTCTGAATCACTTCTAACTTAACACTGTAATTGTAACTGGGGTCTTGGTCACACCTTACCTTCGGGTCCCAGAATCCCTTTTGAATTAACTCAAGAGGGATGTCAGGGAAAGTACAGCAAATAGAGGTAGGTGTAGCAGATGTCACTGTAGATAGCTCCTCTGCTGCTATGATGCTACAAGACAGTAATGGTTGAAAAGAAATGTGTTTAAGACAATAAGCATAAAAATGAAGAGAATTTGAACTTTAAGAACTGTTGGTGTTCCAGGGCATGTCTACACTTACCAGTAGATCGGCACTGCTGCAATCGATGCAGTGTCGATTTAGCGGGTCTCCACCTCCCCGAGAAGCATAAGGGAAATCAACGGGAGATGCTCTCCTGTCGTCGCAGTGCAGTGTATTCACTGCGGTAAGTGGATTTAACTACATCGACTTCAGTTACGTTATTCACATAACTGAAGTTGTGTAACTTAGACAGATTTACTGTGGTCATGTAGCCCTTAGTCTATGCTAGACTTGTCTAGTCTACGTTAGAAATTAGGTTGACGTAACTACGTCACTTGGGGGTATGAAAAATCCATACCCTGAGTGGCATAGTTAAGCCAATCTAAGTCCCCATATAGACAGCGTTAGGTGGAAAGAAGATTCTTCTGTTGACCTAGCTACTGCATCTTGAGGAGGAGGATTACCTATGCCAAGAGGAGAATTCCTCCCATTGTCATAGGTAGCATCTATACTTAAAATGCTATAGCTGAGCTGCTTCTACAAGCATTTTGTTTTCAGTAGGCTGGGGTGTGAAACTGCCCTGACCTAGTGTTCCCCAGGCTAACTGTCTGTCTGAACCCTGCTGATGCACACTAATGGTGTGTTAGTGTGCTTCGATCAAGTTTTCTTTGAAATGGGACTCCTCAAAACATATTAACTGTTCATTAATGTGTGTCAGCAGGGTCAATATGGACAGCTTTAGTCTGCAGCAGGCTAGGGCAGGGAAGAATCACACCCCATCTTACCTCAGAAATTGGGCTATTTTATAATAAATGACAGAAATCTGCTGCATCCTATTTTAATTGATTGCAAGTTGATTTTTTTTTAACTCCTGGAAGCCGACTTCTAAACAGCAGGAATCCTTCTCCTTCTTCCCCAAAGTCTCCTCTGCTAGTTTAGTATGGTGAAATTTTACCCCTTATACAGAAGGCCAATACAAAGTCTGTATCACTGAGGTCTTATGTCAAAGTGGAATATAAGTAGGATCTTCTGCTGGCCTTCTGCAAAGGGTGAACAACTGGATCTCAAAATGGGAAGGCTTGGAATCTAAGTGGAATACACTGCTCGGTTGCTAAAGAAAAGGAAAAGTTTTAACGTAGGTTTTAAAAAAAATCACCCTGAGATAGAAAGCTGCAAAACTAAGCAATACAAGCCAGGCAATACTACATAGTTGTGTTAGGTTGGGGGTAAAAGTAATAAAATAGAAGACATACATTACTAGGGGGAAAAGGGAACTGCTGTGGGGGGCGGGGGAGGATAGGGGAATGGGTGTGTGGCATTCTTTGAGGCACCTCAATTTTTTTAATCTAATGTATCTAGTAATCGGGCCCAAATTTCTCTGAATTCATATAATTGTTCTCTGCAGTGATAAGCTATTCTTTCTTTGGCGGCCTAAATCAGAAAGGTCTGAATACCACTGCTGTATTCTGAGCATAAACAAACTCTTGTATTTTTTATAAAATGAGGAACTTGGTGATCATTACAGCCCACAAGAGCCAAAGTCTTTGTGGCAGAATTAAACCCAACTTAACAGGTAAATACCTTAAGATATAAATTTTGGCTGCAGTGCCAAGCACTATTTTAATTCTTGTGTCCACCTCTTTTCACAGCTGTCTGGCTGTTTGGAGAGTGCCATAACACATGCATTATGGTTCCTTTTTCTTTGTATCTGGGCCAACAAGCATCAGGCCCTGTGGAACCTCTGCAGTGTCCAGTAGACTTTGAATAAAATCTTTTGTTGTATCAAACATAGCCTGACATTTGCAGAAGCATTTGTAAGGTAACCTAATATGCTCTGCAACTAGGTTTCTTTTAAGAACTATGATAAATCCTCTTCCCATACTTTCATGAAGAACTCCAGTCTCATGGAATTCCTCTTCATTAATGTACTAAAGATAGTGGGCATGAGTCAGGGTCATTTATGAAACTCCCACTAGTTCTGGGGCCTCTGGCAGTCCTAGGGTGTGCTGGCCAAGTTAATATGTTTGTGAGTCTCCTAGTTGTAAGTACTGCCACTCTGCTGGGTATGACAGATTATCACATTGATTTAGCATTAGAAAAAAGACAGAGCCCTCATCACTGGTGAATTGGAAAAAACACATGATGCCCCTGCTCAACCAGTTTTTTTGAAATTACAAGTCTGTTCCCGGTTTGAAAGTCTGGGTTGCACCAGATAGGTGCTTTTGTATGACAGTAGTGATGAAAATTGTTACCTCTTAGCTAATATAGCCCAGAGTCTTCATGCAGCCACTACTATAGGCATCTTTTTTTCTTCTTTTTTCCCGAGAGAGGAACTGAGGAGATCCACAAGAGATATTGTGTGCATTAATGCACATTCAGTTTCCACCCATGTAGTCATAAGGGCATTAGCATGCTGGAACAGGTTTGACATCTGTGACATAAAAGCAAAACTGTAATCTTACAGGTCTGCCATCCCAACCCTTCTCCTTGCCTGTAGGAAGTTGGAGTTTTTTAAATTATAGTTGTGGGCCCTGGCCTAAGCCCCACAGGAAGGCTCTAACAATGCTATTAAATTGTCTAAAATAAAACACAAAGGGGCTTATACGGGTAAGCTGCTTAGAATATATTGGAACCAAGGCAGAATATTCCTTTTTTATTGTGTTAACCTTTCCCCACAGTTTTTGGGGAGAGAGGATGCCTCATCGCTATTTGAGAGAGTTCAGGATCTAAATGTATCTTGTGGTTGTGACTCACTGACCAAGGTGAATTTGTTTCATCCACTTATTGATTCCCCCATTAACTTGTACATTTCCCCTCATTTCCTTGTACATAATCTGCACAGCTGCTTTGCTCTTTTTTCTGTCTGATTTATTGACCATTTGTCAAGATAACTTCTCAGCTTGCCTGCCCCTCCCTTGGCTCCCAATCTTCCACCCACCCATTGATCAGGTCTTACCATTACTTTCCCGCTATGTTGATATGTTTTCTGTCTCATTTTTCCTTCACTACTCACTGCTTCTCCACTCCAATTCTCTCACTCTCAGTCTGTCCTGGTGACTGAGGCCATCTCTACAGTACAAAATTATGTCAATGCAACTTATGTCGGCATACAGCCACCAGTTATAAAATTGCTTGTGTGTGCACACTTGGCTCCTTCTGTCGGTGGCGTGCGTCATTGTATCAATTGTATTGTCTGTGGGGGGTACTGTGGGACTGCTCCTAAACAGTTGATGTAAGAAACAGTGTCTGCACTGACACTGCGTTGACCTAATTACATTGACTGTGACTCAAAGCCACTTGGGGAGGTAGTATTACTAAATCAGCATAGAGAGGTGCTTATATTGAGGGGAGCCAAATTTAAGCAAAGACACTGCCACAGCTAGGTCAATGCAATGCAGCTTATGCCAACCTAACCATGTAGTGTAGACCATGCTTAAGCATTACCCACAGTGGAAAAGCCTCAACAAGAGAGACTTAGGCATCCCATCATCTGAATATCCCATAGCTCAGTAGTTGTGTGGAGCAAGGCAGCTGCCTAACTCATTCCCTCAAAAAGCAGCTTAGGCACCTTAGCCACCTGACTCCAGGCAGCGAGTTCATGGATTGCTAAAGAGAGAGAGAGAGATGCTTTCCTGCATCCTGGACTTAGGCACCAATCTCTGGATGACTAGTAGGGTTTAGCATACACCCCTGTCATCAGCCTCACTCATTGACTACCTTAGGCAGCTCCCTGACTAGTATACTGGCTGTTGTGGATTGCATTTTAAAGCACCTGTCTCTCCCCATTCATTGTATAGGGAACCTAGGCACTAACTCAGCTTTGTGGATTGCAGTGTTTTTCCTGTTTGATTTCCTACCCCGCCCTCATCACCTAAAAATCAGGTGAGACAATGCTCAGCATTGTAACATCTATGTCCCTTTGTGGATCCCATCCAGAGGGACTACATTCTAGGTAATCTTATTCTTATTAGAGATGGGGAAACTTTGTTCTTATTTTCTCCTTACTGCTAACCCTCTATCTCTTTTTATATAAAAAAACACAAGATGATGATACATGTGTATGGGTTATTTAACATTAATTGTGCCTTCCCTTCACATTAGTTAGTCATAGACTCATTTAGTATAGCTGATCACATTCCCTAGGTTACCATTGTTGAAAAGCCTCCTGACATTTACTGGGTTAGTATGTTTTGTTATAATCAGTAAAGCCCCTTTTGTAAGTAGAGAGACTGAAATATCTTTATGGAATAAACTTTTTTCTACATACATACGTGCAGTCTTCCCATTAAGTTCAGTGAGAGTTATGTGCATGTGTCCAAAGACACAATTTAGCATATATAAAACTTAACTCTACTTACAAACATGGCAGGGTGTTCAGAGAGAGAATGGTAGTTAGTCTTTTGGAGCTAATGCCTTAGATAAAATAGAATTTTAATTGACCAAGTTCAAGTTGGTATACTCCAGAAGTCATTAGGTATACTCCAGAAAAGGAGTATGTATCCAAATGATACTTTAACGTCCTTAGTGACCATCAATCTGTAACTATTTCAGAACAGAATCACCTCCAGTCAAATAATGCCACATGCATCTCTTGTTGTTCAGCCATAACCGGAGCTGGCAAATCAAGGATATATTTTTTCAGACACTTCAACAGATGAGTTCTGATAAAAACCATTATGACACTTGTTGTGTCTTACTGTTAGGCAATATACTGTATATGAATTTGTACTCTTCAACTGTACTTAGTTTAAAGCTCTTTAGAACATAAGCTCATAAATTAATGACTTCTCCATGACACATTCACCTGGCTCCTTCCATATGCAGAGCTTTAGAAATATATAGAAACCAGTGTTGGCTGTTATTTCTAGGTCAGTTTGTTGAGACAGGGCCACTGGACTCAATAGATTGACAAAAACAGAGCTTGTAAATGTACAGTATAATTAGAAAATGCTCAGCATTATGCATGGAGAGGTTTTCTTTATAGGCCTTTGTAAGAAGCAGAGGTGCAGACACCGTCAAGAAGACAATAATTGGTTTTGTAGTTACAAAGACTCTGGACAATTTCTGGTCTAATATTGGCTAAATCACAAAGTCTGAGAGGTGAACATAAAAGAAATGAAAAACCTCCCATTCTACTTTCTCTGTGGAAAGCAGAAAGCTTTCTGTGGTGGCTCTTCGTCAGGCATGTTGCTCAAGTGTCATGAGAAAAGATTGCATCCACTAAATTGTTCCCATTAATACAAGGTGATCAATTTTGTTGTAATGCCCCATCCTCCTAGGACAATTTACTTAAGTGAATTGGATGAGGTGTTGGAAGAGCCATACTGATGTGATCAGCTTTTACAATCACAGACCCTGGAGCTTCTTACAGCACAAGGTCTACTTAACAAGGTCTGATTTGTCTCACTGTAGTTTATTCTATTTTATAAAACAATGGCAAGGCTGAATTTTTGTTTTCCTTGATTGAGAACTTAAGGTTTCTTACTCGCTGTATGGTTCTCTGAACTTATAAATTATTTTCTTCTGCACCACTCAAGGATGGATGTCTGAGTAAATGGCTCAGGATGGCTCAAAAATGAGTAAACTGCTAGGTTGGTAGTCATTAGTGTCTGTCAGATGGTGGGCCTCCTGCCCAAACAGTGAATACTTTACCTAGTAAATAATGTTGATGAGACAGAAAGTATGGGATTCTACCTGTCCATTGTGAAGGCAAGTTACACAGTTCCCATTAGATATTTGTAGCGGCAGATCTTATTTTGACAGTTAAGAATTACTGATTAAAATGCTGTAGAAAGACCCATATAAGTTACAATGGCATAGTGCACAGTGTTACTAGCTGGGATTTAGAATTGTGCTCTGAAAAGTGTTTTGGATCCTCAGCTCTATTGACTTTAGTGGAACTATGTGGTTTTACATCTGTTGGAAATCTGGCCTATACATTTTCACTGTACAAAATGTAATGTCAGACAGTCCTGTTTAGATGAATTATATCATAAGTTTTAAAAAGTAAATGACTTGGTTCTCAAATAGGTTATTCATAAACATCTGTAAAAAGCTAAAAACTTATCTCACATTAACTCAGTAATAGTACAGAATAAATATGCACTTTTATGACAAAGGTTATTTCTGATGAGCTACAAATATAGACAAAAAAAATCCATGCTATACTTGACTGAGCAATCAAAAGTCATATCCCTGGATCAACTGTCACTGTACTACCACTTAACAAAAGAACCTCTCAACCAGAATAATTTTAAATGCAAATCCATCGTTTAAATAGGAAGTTTATTAAGCACTTTGTTATTTATATAGTATCCTAGCCTTAGGCCATAGCTTGCAATAGAATAAATCAGATAAATACAAGCTTTAAAATTGACATAAAACAAATACAGAGTTTTTAAGATACAAACCGCCCCCCTCTACTCACCAAAAACTCGACCCCTCTCCCATGATCAGTTACGCATTTAAAATCATAACCCATAAAATATTAAGGGTTAGAAATACATTTGTTTCCTTTGTCATAAAGTACCTTTCTTTCACATACATTTATCTTGTTTGCATCTAACCAGGCAAATAGGGTGACAGCCTGTATAACCAAAATATCTGCTATCTGGCAAATGTTCTAGTTTTTCAGTCAGTGTGATTAATAGGCATTTAAGAAAAATGGCATTAGCCATTTTTAACTCAGGTGACAGTGTGGTAAATCTTCAACCTGGCCAGACCTAGATGGGCAAAGGCTATTCTGTCTCTCAGTGTAAGCATGCCTCTTTTCCAAATGGGCCAGCTGCATAGTTTGAAAATGGAGAGATGTAAGGGCCCTCCTCAATACACTATTCAAATTTTCCACCTATTTCTCATAACTGGCGATATTCTTTAGATGACAAAGCTAAGGGGACATATTTGTTGCACAAACAGCTTTCATATGCAGTTTGCAAATATCTCCCCCTCCCTTCCCCCCCCCCCCCCCCCCCCCCCCCCCGGAGCTTAGTTAAAAAATGTCACACTCTTGCCAGCAGTCCTAGCCAGGTCATGTTCCGCGAAGCCCAAGGAACTGAACAAATGACAGACTTACAAAAGCCAGGGGAACTTTAAACTTTGTGATTTGTTAAACTGTCCCTCCAGATGTAACGTTGGAAGGCAATGTAAATGCATATGCTGAATATGCAGTCAGTAACTGATATAAAGGCATTGAGCTTTAGTCAAAATAATGCATTCCCCTTCCTCTGCCCTAAGTAAAACAGCTGGGATATAGTATGAGAGGCAGACTATTCTCCTGAAAAATTTGTTTAGCACAATCTCTACCACCCGAAGATCTTTCTAGCTCCACATTTCCACATGATATAAAATTTGGGCACAAACTGTAGACCTACATACTCTAAGAACCAGTGCAATTTGTAGAGTATAAAACTAGCAGGTACCATTGTGATCATAGATCTGACTCTTCTATAACACAAGCCATAGGACTCTGGATTAATTCTTTTAGAAAAAAAATCCAGTCTTGATTTAAAAATTTCCTTTGCCTTCTTGAACACAAGTGAAACAAAGCACTGCTTGCATAGAACTTAAGCTCACATCTACATTTGATCTCAGAGGTGTGATTCCCAGCTCATTTAGGCATACCCCCACATGATCTGTGCTCAAGGGAGCACTCAAAGGGTATATCTATACTTAACGGGGATTGATGCTGCAGTGATCAATGCACCAGAGGTTGATTTAGTGGGTGTAGTGAAGACCCGCTAAACTGACCACAGATCGCTCTCCCATCGACTCCAGTAGGCCACCGGAACAAGAAGCATAAGATAAGTCGATGGGAGAGTTTCTATTGTTGACCTAGCACTGTGTAGACACCTCAGTAAGTTGACCTGAGCTACGGCAACTCCAGCTATGTTATTCATGTAGCTGGAGTTGTGTAATTTAGGTCAACTTACTTTCGTAGTGTGGACCACGTCCAAAAGAGTAGGGTTTTAAACGGGGAAGCATGGGTGGTGGCTTGGGCTAGCCACCTGGGTACATGCTGCTGCTGCCTGAATATGTACTTGCCAGAGTACATACCCAGATGGCTAGCCCAAGCCAAGCCCATGCTACTCCAGTTACACTCTATTTTTAGTGTGCTAGTTCAAGCAGGGATAGCACAAGTACACCTAAACTAGCTGGGAATCTCACCTCCCAGCTCAAAGGTGCACAATTCCATAGGCTCTCCCCTTTATTTCTTCTATATGTCTATTCCATTGGCCATTATATGTAGTTTTGCTAGCACAAGTATCTGACTATCTAAAATTCTTTAACATACGCTTGAAGCCCAGAGCTGTGGTGGTTGAGACAGCAAAGCTATATCACCTGAGTAAAGGAGGACTGATACAGCTTGATCCCAATATTTATTTTGGGAAAATACTTCTCCCTTTCTAAAACCATCACAGTCTCAATAATATTAAAAATAAAAAGGAAGGCGGCTAATAGACATCCCCGATAGACACCCTTTATGATCTAGCTAGGAACACTTAGCTCAGACTTTTGCCGATACTAACCCTGGCTACTGTTTGCTATTCATAGTCTCAATAGTCAATGAATAGTCATTGGGTCACAGAAAGAGAGTAAGAATGACTCTAGAGCCTGGTATGCAATGTTTTTTGGTCCCAGGATAGTAGAGAGACAAGGTGGGGAGGTATATCTTTTATTGGACAAGCGTCTGTTGGTGAGAGACAAGATTTCAAGACAGAGAAAGTTTATCCAGTGCTCTTCCTCAGCTTGTCTCTATCACCAAAATAATTTGGTCCAGTACAAGATATTACCTCACCAACCTTACCTTTCTGTAGGTTGGTGGCTGGGACAGTCACTTAGACCCAAGTCCCTGCTCTAATGATTATTTATACAAAATGGAACAACTTTAGCAGGACAGACTGAGATATCTGCCCCAGCATATTCCACAATCCAGTGATTTTCTGCACTTTGGTAGATCCAAGTTTAAATCCCTTCTTCATATCAAGCACAAAGAGGGATCTGAACCTGGGTCTCTCACATCTCAGGTAGTACTCTAACCACTGGACTAAAGGTTGTAAGGAAGGAGGCCACTTTCTATGTGGGGGTTAGGGGAAATAAAAGAAAAAAACTTCTTAGACCAGAACTATTCAGTGAATTCATGTCAACTTTCAAAATAGGTTTGGGTTGACAGAAACTGCATTTTTTGGGGCAAATAAACTAGTCACCCAAAATATTATGTCCACCTCTAATCTATAGATATTATTTAATCCACCACTGAAATATAACACTCATTTCTAAATGCTCACTAGTTCATATGAATACAAATGTATAAGCATATATTTAATTCATGTAAACATATAAAAGTTGAAGTAGAAGCAGGTGACCAGGATGGGTATGGAAATAAGGAGAAGAGAGAGATGGAGCGGGAGGTTTAGGGGACTAGACACGCATTTAGTGAGTTTAGCTAGGGCTGTGATTAGTGCTGGGGAACCAAGGAGTGACGCTACCAGGTAAAAACTGTATCCCTAGCAGCTTGTGAGAACCTTCTGGCTTTTACGCTCCCCCACTCACTGCCATTATGTCTGAGGAATGAGACACATGGAGAAGGTAAGAAGAGGAAGAGACTGAAATCCAGAGTTGTCTAAAGGTGTATGGACATACTGCCTCTACTGGTGGATTTGGCCTAGTTCCTCAGAGGCCAGCCCCAGTCTGATGAATCTTAGCTCATCCATGGGGGGAGGGTTAGGAGACAACAGAGGGGAGAGCTAGATGAAGAGTTGGCTAGAAGCCACTGGATTGGGTCTTGCACAGCAGATGGAGGTACCAGCACAGACAATGAAGCTCTTGTCCTTCAGCAGTTTACTGTTTGTACTGCAAACTGGGGTTGTATCACAAAGAAGGCATTGTCTGACTTTGTAAATGAGAAAGTGATGATGAAATATACTAACAACTTTGATGATTAGCCTATATCTGAGATTTAAGTTAAGGGGAAGGTATAAACTATCCACACTCAGCATGCCAGTTACACTGCTCAGGTTCTCAATGTGCACATGTTTGGAATAATCAGCTTATGACTAAAATGAATGATAATTAAATCTATACCTTTTCCAGCTGATATTTGGTTTATAGTAGTTTAGTCTACAAGCTAGTTATACCCAATTTTCCATACCGTGGTCTATTAATAAGTAGCAGTAAACCATCAATAGTGCATTTATTAAATGGCACTTAATCTGGTATCGGTAATGCAGCTATGATATCTGTAGAGGTGAAATCCACCTCTGGGCAGAGGTCCAGCACAAGGCCCTTTCAAATCCTACATCAGCCCTATTTTGAGGTCTTAAGTGCTGCATAGGCCTTTGTCATAAATATAAAGGGAAGGGTAACCACCTTTCTGTATACAGAAGTACAAAATCCCTCCTGGCCAGAGGCAAAACCCTTTCACCTGTAAAGGGTTAAGAAGCTAAGATAACCTCGCTGGCACCTGACCAAAATGACCAATGAGGAGACAAGATACTTTCAAAGCTGGAGGAGGCAGGGGAAACAAAGGGTCTGTCTGTGTGATGCATTTGCCGGGACCAGGTCAGGAATGCTCTTCAGAACTTCTGTTAAGTTAGTAAGTAATCTAGCTAGCAATGCATTAATTTCCTTTTGTTAAATGGTTGGTAAAATGGGTTGTGCTGAATGGAATGCATATTCCTGTTTTTGTGTCTTTTTGTAACTTAAGGTTTTGCCTAGAGGGAATCTCTATGTTTTGAATCTGATTACCCTGTAAGGTATTTACCATCCTGATTTTACAGAGGTGATTCTTTTACTTTTTCTTTAATTAAAATTCTTCTTTTAAGATCCTGATTGCTTTTTCATTGTTCTTAAGATCCAAGGTTTCGGGTCTGTGTTCACCTGTGCAAATTGGTGAGGATTTTTATTAAGCCTTCCCCAGGAAATGGGGTGTAGGGCTTGGGGGGATATTTGGTGGGGGGGGGGGGAGAGGAGGGAGACGTCTCCAAGTGGGCTCTTTCCCTGTTCTTTGTTTAACACGCTTGGTGGTGGCAGCATAGGATTCAAGGACAAGACAAAGTTTGTACCTTGAGGAAGTTTTTACCCTAAGCTGGTAAGAATAAGCTTAGGGGGTCTTTCATGCAGGTCCTCACATCTGTACCCTAGAGTTCAGAGTGGGGAAGGAACCTTGACAGCCTTGTATATTTTTCTGCAGTGAAAGTATTTCACCTTGTTGGCCCAATTATGAAAAGAGGAACAGCTGTTGGGTGCCAAGTGCCTTCAAGTTTCATTGTAAATGTAGGGTGCTCAGCACTTTCAGGATTGGATCATTACCTGACATTTCTCACTTTGATGATTCACTGTTGATGTTTCAAGGGAAAATTAAAATCAGAATATGTTAGTGTTAAGGTTTTATGCAGATGTATTTTTTATGATCCTATCAAGAGTATTGTGCATCTATATATATTCTGAATGCACCTCTGTAGCTCTGTAGACTTAGGTAATAAATCAAATATATCATAAAAAGAATAATTGATCAAATCTAGATACTACTTCAGTTAGGAAGTGGTGCAGGTTTGTGTCATGGTTCTTCAGGGAAGAAAGCAGAATAGCAGAATTTTAAACAAGAAGCTATCATCCACTTTAATCTCATCTTTATGTGACAGTTTTCTAACACACCCTTGAAATTGTTTTAAAGGACTTGTTATTTTGAAACTGTGCTTAAGTTCTCTTTTATATGTAATCACCAGTAAAAATGTATAACCTTGCCTGCCAATTAGCTGTCTTTTTCCATAATGCCCTAGTTCCCTCATTATGAGGATTGCTTCCTTTTTAACTGTAGCTTATTTTCCTGGCATTTCCAGAGGATAGGTATTTTAACAGTCATATTTTTCATTCCTTTTACAACTCCCCTTCAATTTAACTAGAGTAATAAAACACCTGTTAGAAGCCATAATTATCAGTATTTGGCCTGATTACAGGTGGTTACCTTCAAATAGCACTGGCTTTTATTGTTTAATTCCTTTCTTTACGATTTAGAATGTCATGATAAAGATGAGTAGAGCACTTCTGCAAAGCCAATAGCGTTAAGATGTGTCCCAAGACCATAGCAACTCAAATGATGTTCAAAAATATCTTAGTTACTGACTCTTTGCGAAAGACAATCTTATATGGGGGAAAACCCAATTAAATTTTCCAGTCAATGCCTGTCTTTAAGTGTTTAACGCATACCATTTTATCATCGAAAAATAATATCCTGCTCCATGACTGCTGTTTAAGGTATTTGTTTACACGTAAACAAGTACTGAAAATTACCTGTTTGGTTTGCTGATGCTATGCTCTACAGCTAATGGCATGTTTCTTTTTCACCTCATTTTCTGAGTTTGAGATAACTTTCTGTAACTTAAATGACCAGATGCCCATTCATTGCTGTACAGCTACACCATTTATACATGTAACTACACAATCAGAAATGCTGTATAACCTTTTTTCTTATTCTATGTTTAGGATACAGATAAGACAGAGGATTGTCTCAGGTTGATCCCTTTGTATAAGAGGGGAAGGAAAAAAAGCCTGCTGCAAATGAAAATAACACTTATGGTTTTGAGATAAAGAAAATAGATAAAGCTATGGGCTAAGTCCTGAGCAGTGACTTCAGATGAGATATGGATGCATGTAACTAGAAAAGAATTGGCTCCATATTCTTTATTTGACAAAACAGCCAAGACACTAATTAAAAATTACAGGATTTAATATTTTGAAAATTACTGTATACCCACTGTTGTGAATGTTGTGCATGTTGTGAAAAGCATTATGGGAAGAGATGTTATGCTAAAAGATTCATTGAGTCTAACTCACTCCACAGGTATTGTGCACTCAGATAAACATTATTCATTTTTCATATCAGTGTGTCTCTGTTTGGAGACCTTTCTTTATGAAGCTGGATATGTTAATTGTAACAATGGCAGCTATGGCCCTTTCTGGCTGCATGTTTGTAAGCTTTAACAAACACTGTTTTTATTCTCTGATAAGCAATCAACCATGTCACATGCTACCAAATTTTGTTGTTGTTGCAATTCATCTCACATTTAGATGGGCATGCTTGTGGTATACAAGAAGAGTTGTGCAACATTTTTCAGATGAATAGCTTGCCAGAAAATACAGTTACGTGCAACCCCAAACTAACTGTGAATTTGATACGAAATTGCCGAATAGTTTGGCCACATTTTTTTCCAGGACTCAGATGCTGGGCAATGATGGAGGAGGACACATCTTCCTTCTAATCACTCGGCTAAAAATTATAGCACTCAGCTGGGATGTGGCAGACTGAGGTTCAATTACCCCTTTTGCCTCATGTGGAAAAGGAATTTGAACTTGGGTCTCCCACATTGCAGTAGAATGCTCTAACCAGTCAACTATGGGATATTCTGCAATAGGTTTCTTTTAATCTGTCCTGCTGAAGCTGTTCCATAAATATAAAGTCACTAAAGCCGGGGGAATGGAACTGGGTAAGTGCGCTAACCACCAGGCTACAGAGTCACTCTTGCATTCTCTCTGACCCAATGACTATTCATTGTCATTATGAATTGCCACTTTGAATGATTAAAAGTTATAAGGGATGGCCACTATCACCATCCAGAAAAAATCAGTTTGGGATCCCTCTGAGCAACATGAAACATTTGTTTTTGTTTTGTTTGTTTAATTTGCTGACCTTCTAAAGTTTTTGGATTTGGTTTGGGTCAATGACTTCTTAAAATTTATTTTTTGGAACTTCCAGAGAACCAAAAAAATTTTTTTGCCTACTTCTAGGATACAGTACTACAGTGAAGTTGAATTGTTCAGCCCACTGCTAGGGAGCACACTAGTGCAGAGTAAAGACTAGCCTTAACCATACGATAAAGGAAAATACAGATGACCATATTAATGACCACTGACACTACAGTTGTTAAAGGTTCTCCAGATTGTCTAACATTAATTCAAGCTTCAAAAACTCAGCTGCTTCTGTTGCTGCAAAAACACTGTTTTTGCTGTGACAATGTTATATAACTTAGCAGCAGCATTGCCTGAGGGTATGAAGGTGTATATGCTTGTCCAACAACCTATGATTAAAAAGTGGTACTACTGAACTTCAAAACTGGGCACTCAGCTGCAGCTTATACTAAGTTCTGAAACTATGAAACTTCTGATGTGCAGAACTTCGTCTGAAAATTGTTATTTTATTCTGTGGTATGTGTGACAGGTTCCTCCCGGGGTGCCACTTGGAGCTGGGGTACTACTGAGCCCACCTGACCCACCTTTACACTGGGCTCCCTTTACACTGTACTGCTGTGACCAGCGCTCAAGCCTGCTCCAGCACACATGGCGGTAGGGACACAACCAGCTGCAGCTTCACATGCATACTGAGATTAGCTCCCATGGGAAGGCTCAGCTAAGGAACTGCCCAGTTACTCAAGTGCACACCCCTCTTTGAAGGGTAAACCCCAAATTATACCATCTTGCACTGCACAGGGAAATGTACAGCATAAGCTCATGAAATTCACCCCCTCCATCAATGTGGAGGAAGATATGTAACGGCTTTCTGCCCCCATTTAGGATTTCCACACACTGGTTTTAGACAAAACAAAAATAAGTTTATTAACTACACAAGATAGATTTTAACTGATTATAAGGGATAGCAAACAGATCAAAGCAGATTACCTAGAAAATAAACAAAACTGCAAACTGAGCATAACAGACTAGATAGGTAGGATGTGAATTAGCAGATTATCACCCTGAGTCATAAACAGGCTGGCAGATTCTTAAGGCACAAGCTGGCTTGGCTCTGCGGCTTGGGTTTCCCAGGTTTTCATACACAGGCCAGCAGTCCCTTAGCTTGGGACCATCACTTCTCCCCTGTTGAGTCTTTATTCCTCAGGTGTTTCCAGGTGTGTTGTTGTAGGGAGAGTGAGGTACCATCATGATGTCATTTCCCCCCCTCTTATATCTTCTTCCAACTTGCTGGAAAGCTCTTTTGCTGTGACCTGGGTCAAACAGTTCCCACCGTGTAGTGCTTTCTCTGAGAGGTTTCTATTGTACACAGTTCCTGGGGTAATTCTTGTGCTTGTGTGCATTTCCTCAATAAGCCATTAACATTTTTTGGCCTTTTTACTGTTGTACCTGAAAGTCTGCTGCTTGTGGATGTTTTCAACCTCACAACATGTTTCAGTAACACATACACAGCCAAACTTCATAACGTCACATACGATAGCACATAAAATATGATATGCACATAAAATCCAATGAGATATTAATGTCTAGCAGATCAAGACTTTTAGAATAACACTGCACAAGGCATATTTTGTACAAAACACATCCTAATTACATGACAGTGGTGAATATTGGGATACCAGTGTCACAGTATGTTGTATCCAGAAACTTCCATGGAAGGCAAAAAAAAGGTGAAAACCATAAATCAACCCAAATGATCTTGCTAACTAGTTCCCTGCATCTAATCTTCCCTTCCAAGCAAAGAACAAACTTCAAAAACACCTGACTTCTGCCAGTAGCCTGGATCCACCCAATTAGACTTCAAATAAGGGTATGGAAGGTGATTGCTCTAGGTTTATTATTTATTTGCATTAAGAACTTAACATAAAATGGCCATACTGGGTCAGACCAAAGGTACATCTATCCCAGTATCCTGTCTTCCGACAGTGGCCAATGCCAGGTGCCCCAGAGGGAATGAACAGAACAGGTAATCATCAAGATGAATGAACAGAACAGGTAATCATCAAGTGATCCATCCCCTGTTGCCCATTCCCAGCTTCTGGCAAACAGAAGCTAGGGATACCATCCCTGCCCACCCTGGCTAATAGCCATTGATGGACCTATCCTCCATGAATTTATCTAGTTCTTTTTTGAACCCTGTTACAATAGCATGCCAAGGCCTCCAGTCAGGATTGGCACCCCATTCTGCTTGGTTCTGTGTGAACAGATAGGAAGATGGCTTCCCTGCAATAATGTAATTGAGAGATAACAGTTACTGGTAGACTATCTGCTAACAGCCTGTGACAGAGGACAAATGTATAGCTTATATATTAGATATATTGACAGCATTCAACTATGTGACATGCTATGGGCTGCAATGCCTAGTATAAGCTGATTGCCACCTTGCTGTTCATTTAATTTTCGTCAAGCATAGATGTCCCATTGCTTGAGTGAGGCAAGTGTGTAGGGACTTCAACGCATCTGGCTTACTATCAATCTAGAGAATGCTAATAAGAAGTGCTTCAAGGAACCAAAAGAATCTATCAAAAAAATCTCATTGTTAATCCTTAATAGGGCCCAGCTATTAAATGGGGCACTTCGATATCTTGCTTCATATCTTTATTATTTATTTGTATTGCAATAGTCCTAGGAACCCCAATCACGGGCCACTGCTAGGCGCTTAAAGAGGGCTGTGTCTAAGGTACAATAGAGACTACCTTTCTCTCTCTCTGAACTGCCAAGATGTCCTTGGTCAGTGGGGACGCTAACTGTTGAAGGAACACATGATGGAATTCTTGGAGTGAAAATATAATCAGAGGTGAACATCCAGCTTTGAAATCCGCTGCCTCTGGAAATCAGGATAAGACCCAAACTGAACGACCTTCAGAAAGCTGTGTGAGATTCTACTTTCTGGGCAAGCTCTCTCCTAAAACTGAGAGCTGCAGAATGAGCAGCAGATGTCCTGAGGACAAGGTGAGATCACCTTACTGAAGAAACAAATATTAATGGAAGGATGGAATCTAGGACCCTTTCTGATGAATTTGGTCCTTTTAATTTGTACGCATGACACATGAATACTACAGTTAAGAGATAGTAAAAATGACTGACTGATAGACAATGAGGAGAATGAGAGCAATGAGACACAATAGTGGGTCTTACTCCCAAAACTCTTGAATGTAATTTTGGGCTTATCAAAACTACAGCAGTAGCCTCAAAAATGCAAGTGGCCTCTCAGTTTGGTGCTCTGCCTTTTTTGACCTTGTACTAGTTCCACAGAGTAATTTTTCTCTAGCTAACCTCTATGTGTAATTAAAGACTTCAGGGAGGTAGAGATGCTGGGAGTTGGATATAAACAAATACTTGCAGTAGCTTCTTGTTCCCCTTTGAAAAAATGTGTATAATAATTAATGTCCTAAACTAATTGCCCAATATTGGATAGACCTGAACTTTGCCCAGTTCAATCTTAAATTTAAATCTGAATGAGAATTTAGTGGCTTGATTACAGGTGTAATAATAGATTTAGAACTCTAAGTAAAGGGAGTTAAGGAAAGTCTAAGGTGACTGAGCCTGCTAAATGAGTATAGAAGTCTGAGAGTACTTGCACGCTGCTGTGAGATACTATAAGGAAATAGATTTGATCCAAATAGTGTGATGTTCAATGTTTACCTTCATGGTTGCTTTCTAAGCTGCTCTGCAACCCATCTTCTGATCCATACCAGATTTAAATAATTTAAGTGGAAAATAAAATAGCAACATGTTTTATTCATCAGAACCAATATGTGCTTAAGGGCTCAGTTTTGGTATGAACATAACATCCATTAAAATCCAGGAGAGTTTGCCTACATAAACTTTGTGAGTTGCTGTTTTGTGTTTGTATTCCATTACATGCAGTTGTGTTGGTCCCAGTATATTAGAGAGACTAGGTGGGTGAGGCAATATCTTTTATTGGATCAACTTCTGTTGGTGAGAGAGAGAGAGAGGCAAACCTTCAAGTTCTTCAGGTCTGGGAAATGTACTCAGAGTATCACAGCTAAATACAAGTTGGAACAGATGGTTTAGCATAAATAATTAACACACATTTCAAGGGACCGTTCAAAGTGAATGGGCCCCTTAACACTCCTCCAATCATGGGGGAAAAGAGGTGTGTGAAAGGCAGCTGGCCAGAGGAGTGGTTGTAATAAGCTATAAATCCAGTGTTTTTGGAAGTCCATGATTTTTTTGTGTCTAGCAAAGTTTTTAATTTAAGCTGCCAGGCTCATCTTTTGAAAGTGTTGTGCAGGTTTCCTTTGGAAATGAGGACCGATGGGTCACATATACAGCGATAGCTTTATGAAAAGTGTTCATACATGGGTGATATGGTGTTTTTGTCTTTTATCATTTTCCTGCATGAGTTCATCTGAGAGTGTAGTGGTTGTCTACTTTCACCCACACGGTTGTTATTGGGGCATACAGTACACTGGATGAGCTATACCACATGTTGTGATAGGGATGTGTAGGACCCATGGATTTTGAAAAGTGTGGTGGTGGGGGACGTTGATCATTGTAGCAGTGGAACTATGTCTGCCGTGACACACTGAGTGTATTTCCCAGACTTGAACAAGAGCTCTATGTAAGAGTAAAAGATACTACCTCACTTACCTTGTGGGTTTTTTTTTTTTGTATTCTATTGTAATTGTCATACTAGAGATTCTTCTTCAGAAATATTATTCTACAGCCTTATGGAACTGTGTGCACAAGCATAATATTTGGGCTGAGGAATTCTGTGGAGTGTCGTGCTAGGTACATCACACACATATAGACTAGAGACAACAGTTAATTATGTCAGGTTTCAGAGTAACAGCCGTGTTAGTCTGTATTCGCAAAAAGAAAAGGAGTACTTGTGGCACCTTAGAGACTAACCAATTTATTTGAGCATAAGCTTTCGTGAGCTACAGCTCACTTCATCGGATGCACTCAGTGGAAATTGTGTCTCTCATAAAAATGACCAGTCTTCCAATCTGACATCATCATCTCTACCCTGCCCAGAGCAAATGAGTACCATCAAAAAACTAACAGCTGTTCCTGAGAACTCTTAAAGGCCACAGTAAAGTTATATCACTGCCAGAGAAACAGCAACAATTTCTAGGATGTTCAAGTCGCTAAGGCTGGGACTTATTGAGTTAGTGAATGTTATCTAGAGAGTAAGTTTAGTAAGATAATAGTGATCATTCACACATAAACTGCTTTGTACTATGTTTAACCTTGATGATTAATTGTTTTTTCTTTCGTGTGTGTGTGTGAGGGCAGTAGATGATATATTCACCTTCATCCACTGCAGTCTTATTGCCAGTTTTATAAAAATCCCCTGTCTTTTTAAAATGATGATTTTCAAAGTAAGCAACGGTGATGCAGGTATAAGCCAGGGACTGAGTAATGGTGAGCAGTGCTTATTCCAAACTGATAATAATGAAATATAAATGCTTTGAGAATTTTGGACAACAAGATGAATACTCAACACACTTCCATGGTTGAAGAGAGCTATTGTGGATTGTCTGTACAAGGTGTGCATGTGTGTGAGAGAGAGAGACTCCCTTATCGGGAAGGAGGAGTAATTCTTTCTGAACAGGATATTTTAGTGTGTGCTGCATGTATATTTTGTATGTGAATTGCGTATGTGAAATGTATATACTCTGTATATCATCAAAAATAAGGTTTACTAACAGGCATACTGGTCACACCGTGCTTTTTATAAACATATCTGCATATCCCATTGGGGGCTGCGGGGGGGAGAATACAAATAGACTTTGAAAGCAAAGGTGACACTGCTGTGCTAATGCCAGTAGAGGATTTAGTGCTTAAGCTGTTGACAGAGTCCAGAAGCAGGAAAATATTTGAAAGAGAATAACGTGCACTGGCAGTGTTGCTTGATCCATGTTGCACAGGGAGAACTGGAACTTTACTTTTCCTCTATTCAGAAATTGTATACCCACTAAAATAGTGCAGCCATTGCCTTTTCCCATCATTAGATCCTGCTCCTGCCCATGAGCCAGTCAGTTTACTTCCAGGGAAAAGAAGGGGCTGAATTCTGCCCTCATTTGCACTTGTATATCCCAATTGACTTCAGAAAGGTTATGTAGGTGTTAGTATGGATACTTTTAAAACTTTAGCATGTCCCTTCCTTCCCGCACCCCCCAAAAAATCAAATTGGAAGATTTGTTGAAACAGATCCTTTTTTGCAAACAGTTTAATTTTCAACAAATTGATATTTTATGATTGAAAAAACACTTTGTTGCAAAGTTTTCAACCAGCTCTCATTTCTAATACCACTTTGTGGCAACAGTTGGCAAATGCTGACTTTTGAATGGTGACCACTATATCTGATTTTGTGAGCTCTTCTGAATTGATAGGTGGGCTGGCTCTAATACTTCTATTTTATGATTTAGTCATTCCTCATTCAGTGTTTATCCAGAAGTCATTGTTAGAACGTGAGATCCCCAGACTGTAGAATGTTTTGTGAAAGAACATACATAGCAAGCAAATAGCCATGCCTATCTGTGAAAACATTTTTTTATCATCTTTTTTTATTTGTCAGAATCCTTGTGTAAGGTGAGAGGGGTATTTTCTAAAAAAGTGAACGTGGGCTAGAGGTCAATGCATGGAACTGAGAGAAGGCACTTCTGGGTTCTCTTCTAAGGTCTATTGTTAACTTGCTGTGTGACCTTGGGCAGTTGTTAGTGTCTAAATTTTTAAGAACATTCACAAAATGTAGGTGCCTCTAATTTTGCGTGCCAGACTTGACACATTTAAGGCCTAATTCTTTTTTTGAGAGAGAGAGATGAGCCAACCCCAGGTCACTTGAATTAAAAATGTAGGTGCTGAGCACCTCTCAGAATCAGGCTCTACAAGTATCACGTGGGAGAACCAAAAATGGAGATATCCCAAGTTAGTGGATGCTTGTGAAAATTTGGCCTTGACCTTTTTGTGCTTCAGTTTCCTCATCTGTAAAGTGACTAACACAATACTTTTCTTTCTTGGAGGAAAGCTGTTGGGCTTAATTATTATGTGTAAGTGGTTTGAAATCCCCTGCTGAAGGGTGCTATATAATGATAATGTAAAGTAGAATATAATTAGTTTACACTGAGTGACAGATTCGCTGCAAATCTCTAAATTTTGTAAAATAGTGCAGGACATCACAAATGAGTAAGGAGGAAATTGTGCTTGTACATTTTAAGTTTTCTGAGGGTTTCTGAGTAGCAGGACTGGCCCAGCTCGACTACAGAAAATGGGTGGGGGGAGGCAGAATATTTGTGTAGTTGAGGGGTGAAGGCAGGATCAGTTGGATAGGGAAAGATGGGGCAAGGACAGGTATCTGCTGTTACATAGACTTACTGTTTTTTCCCTACTGAAACTACTTCAACTCTTGGGTTTCGATAGCCTGTATGGAGTCTCTCTTCAGCTGCTCCATAGTTTGTGGAGTGGGGGATCCCTCCACTTGTTTTGTCTGTTTCTGCGCAAGAACTGTGTTTGGTTTTTCTCCAAGAATGAATAAACCGCAGTAAAACACCAGGGATAATATATGCTAAATTGCTCTTTGATCATTTACTTTGATTGTTATAGTTCAATATTAATTGATACCTCAAATGTCCTAGAAAAATGTTCCGCAGTATGTATTGTAAAAATAATGAAGCTTTAATGTTGCAGGTCACTGTAGTTTCTGCTATTAAATCTTTTCTGAGAGGCAGAGAGAGACAGCTACCAGCTGGCTTTCTCATTTATTTCTGAAAGTATTAGGTTGAACATTAGTGCAGTGAGAAAGATTAGTGGGTCTGTCTGTTTGCCTATCTGTTGTTCAGCTATAGATCTTGCCCCTCTCACCTTACACAAGGATTCTGACAAATAAAAAAATGGGGGAAAAAAGACTGTTTCACAGATAGGCATGGCTATTTGCTTGCTATGTATGTCCTTATGCATACTGAGATACTCACTGTTGTATGAATAGAGTCCCTTCCTCCCCACGCACTCGCTGTAGTTGGTAGACAATGTAAAGGTAGCCAGGGTATCCGAAGGAATGAGCCAAATCCACAATGTGTAAAAATCCAACAAATGCTAATGAAGCCAGATTCCTCACACAGCAGCACCTTTCTCTCCTAGAACTGGGAATGGGCAGCCCCACCCTCCAAATGAACACTCTTACACTTTGCATCCATCTCTCAAACCCCACCCATCAGCAACAGAGCTACCGGGGGAGGGGACAGCACTTGCACTATTAACCAAGCTTTTCATGAGTATGGAACAGATCTTGCCAACGTTTTGGCACAGTTTTAAGCTTGTGCTTGTGAGTTGTCCTGTTGAAAATGAGAATACTCATGCATAATACTAAGCGCGTGAATAAGTGTTTTGTTGGGTTCAGGTAAAAGTATTTGGTGGTACAAAGATTTACAAATCTTATCTGAGAAAGCTGGTTCAATCTCTGCAGTTCTATTTGGAAGTTCTCCCTATTATAGGGAGAATAAACGGAACCAATGATCATAATGAGGCAGACACATAAGCAAGTTGTTAGATTTCATCATGAAAAACATCATGGCAATACAGGAAAAAAAATAGCATATTTTGTGTAGCTAAATTACGGTACACAGTGTTTACAGGAGCTGATTGGTATCATAGCCTTGAATTAATTCATTACCTAAGGTTCTTAGCAGAGCATACACATAATGACATTTCTAATGTGGTTTGTTTAAAAAACAAAACAAAACGCCCCAATGTTAGCTTACTAAATTTGTTGTTGTTCAACAGTATATCACCATTAAGGTTCATAATGGGTTTCCTTAACTCAATAGTTTCTCCTCTAGATTAGATTTTATTGGGTTTGGATGTCTTTCATACGAACTCTTAAAGATCTGTAAACACTAAAATCAAATTTAAGTGACAGGCTAAAACGTGCTCAAAGTGTTGCAACACTTCTTGCAAACATCTCAAAGCAGATACTCAGGGCAATACATTTCTCATGTTTCATTACATATAGAATAGCTGGAAAGTAGCCAAAGACCACCTTTTCTGTCATTCTACTTTTCTCTTCCCCTATTGCATGAAAAGACCAATTTTTAATAATTAAGGTTAACCTGAGGAGAACAGAAATAAAATTATTAATCACCATATATGAGCAGGAAAATGCTCTTTAAACAGGGAAATTATTTAATATATTTGTCACTCATCTATACGTGTGTGTGTGTGTGTATATATATAGATATATAGTAGTTAATTCCTGTACTAAATAATGCTAAAATGAAGTATGTGTGTTTAATTAAATGAACATGTAATTATATCTGAATAATTTAAAAACATTTATCAAAATGTTTATTTTCTGAACTGATTTTTTTGGTTGATTCTCATTTTCACTAATTCTACCAGAGCACTGTAAAGGAGCCTTTACATAACTGAAAATTCAGTCCTTCAACTTCATTGGCCAAGATCGTCTGGTTGGGGGTATACAGCACAGTCTAGAGTGGAGGAAGCAAATGTGGCCCTTTATCCTCTCTGAATCTGTGAGTTTCATGTGTGCTGGGTTGGTTACTCAGTGAGGCTGCTCTAAGGGTATGTCTACAGTGCAATTAAAAACCCACAGCTGGCCCGTGCCAGCTGTCTCGGGCTCAGGGTAAGGGGCTGTTTATCTGTAGTGTAGATGTTCAAGCTTGGGCTACAGCTGGAGCTCTGGTGCCCTCACACTGTCCAAAAGCCTGCGTTCCAGCCCAAGCCTGAACATCTACACTGCAATTGAACAATCCCTTAGCCCGAGTGCCGCAAGCCTAAGTCAGCTGGCATCAGTGTAGATATACCTGATTGCAGTGTAGATATACCTGAAGTTACACCAGCTGCCTAAGGCCTAAGAGGCTGATATGGCAGCTTTGAAATCAGTCATTACATAGGCAAGCTCTAGCCATATTTCTTTTCTCTGGCAATGTCTTCAGAGGATGATGGTGGCATAGGAGGTGCTATGCTGGCTCTGACACTGGGTAATCTGCCAACACGTGTGATCCTCCCATAGTTGGCTACGGTGGCTTTAGGGCTAGAATCTGTTAGCGTAGATTAAGTGAGCCTGGTATGTGTTAAACTGTCGTGCTATAACCACAAATGAAATGCATTTGATGAAACATTAATTCAGTGAATACTGTTTAAAAATACAGATTATGCTTTCTCTTTGTTCAAAATGTAACATTATTGTGCTTTAATATAACTGCCATGAGCTGCAGAAAACTTTTTGTGTGTGGGGGGGGTGAGGGAGGGGAGAGAAGGGGTTGGTGATCAATATGCAGTGCTTAAGAGACTTAATGTGATCCTGGGAAGCATAAACAGGGGCATCTTAAATAGGAATAGTGAGATTACTTTGCATCTGTGCTTGGCACTAGTGTGACCACTGTTGGAATTCTGTGTCCAGGTCTAGTTCCCACAATTCAAGAAGGATGTTGATAAATTGGAGAGGGTTCAGAGAATAGCCATGAGAATGATTAAAGGATTAGAAAACATGCCTTATAGATTCAAAGAACTCAGTCTATTTAGCTTATCAAAGAGAAGGTTAAGGGATGGCTTGATTACAGTCTAACATGAGGAACAAATATTTAACAATGAGCTCTTCAGTCTAGCAGAGAAAAGTATAACACAATCCAATGGACAGAAATTACTAATTCAGACTGAAATAAGGCATAATTTTTTTTGTCAGTGAGGGTAATTAACCAGTGGAACAATTTTGCCAGAGGTCGTGGTGGATTCTCAATCAATGACCATTGTTAAATCAAAATTGGATATATTTCTAAAAGCTATGCTCTAGGAATTATTTTGGGAAAGTTCTATGTCCTGCATTATGTGCAGGAGGTCAGGCTAGGTGATCACAATGGTCCCTTCTTGCTTTGGAATCTATGAAAGAGATTTAAAGTAAATATATTTGTCTGAGCATTGGTAAGCATTGGTATTAATTTGGTATTAAATTGGTATTAGTCATCATATTGGGGAATTCTAAGCCTGTGTGGTGACTATTCATCAAGGAAATAATCCTGCCCTATTGAAGTCAACAGTTTTGAGACTGACTCTCTCATGGAGTTGGAATCAGGCCACACAAAAAAACAACTGTCTTGTTACTAGAGTTCAGAATATAGAGAGGATGATAAGGATACATTATATGCGAGTGATGTTGATGATATATGCTGAAAAAGGAATCCAGCTGTAGAATAGTAAAGGCTGCTTTGTTAAATGTTAGGAACTTTCAAATAATTGTAACCACACAAGTCCACATTGATAGTTAAATGGCAAAATTCTGTGCAAAATTTCCCATGAAAATGCATGGAGAGTTTGGAACCCCTGGTGGATATTCGATAGCTCAGAGATGCTAAGTAGAGCTTTGCACTGCTGTGGGTCATATCTTTTTGCTCTCGTTAATATAATTAAAATGATAACTTGAAGATGGTTTCCTGTTAATGAGGTAATTATTGTATCCTAGGCTTGACCTTGAAGTTTATTTCTGAGTTAACAAGGAGTGAGAGGCTGAGACAATGTCTTTGTTGCTGGACACATCTTAAAAATTGACTAGAGGAGCCAATCAGAGCAAAGAGATTACAGTAGCAAATTAGAGTGGACAAATTTTGCATGTTAATGAGAATACGAATCTCTTCACTCTGGCTAATAATGGCTGTCACTCAATTAGAGGACAGGGATTCATATGCTGTGTGTTTATTGAGAAATAACAATGCAGTGTTATCCTAATCATACCCCCACAATCAATTACAGTGCAAGGAACGGCATAAATGATAAAGAACTCTAGAGCATTTTTGAATTCTCATTCAACACAATATGTAGAGGAGTTCATGTTTTTTGTTAAAACATGTTTTTAACAAATAAATTAGTAAACTTCCAATGAAAACCTAGAAATAAACATTTTTACACTGAATACTTTTGGGAGGCTGGTCATTTTGAACAAAGAAGAAAAAAGAAAAATCTGCATGTGAAATTACAGAAACACATTTTCTTTAAAAATTTCCTGTGGGGGAAAAAATTGGTATTTTCAACCAGGTCTAATATTATTGGAAAATTAGGGGCTAACTGATTATTAAAAGTACAATAATGTGATGTGAAATCATGCATGTTGGATGGTAGAGCTCTCATGTAGTGTCAGTTGCTATTTTGGTGTGGTTTCTTTTTTATAACTAAGTTTAAAAAAATCGTGTTCTGTGAGACTGAGGGAAAATTAGAAGGAACTGTGGATAAAGTTGGCAAATCTGGTGCAACAAAAAGAGAACTTCTTGTCTTTTCTCACTGCAATGCATAGCTTCCTTATCCTTCATTTAAATTAATGTAAAAATGATGTTTTTGGGGAAAACCCTTTTCTGTTTACTCATGTACAAATAGAAACTATTGCTCTGCAGCAGTTGAGATAAGTATTTTTTTCTATAATAGTATTTTTCAACTTATAAAACATTATGGGAACTCATGATTGTAATATTATGGTTAAATTTTAAATGCTTGAAAATCAGGAAATCCAAAAGTCAATGTTCTCATAATAAACCATACTTCCTTCTAGGGATATACTGCCATGTTAGCCCTTCTTATGGTCTCAAGTCACAGTACTCCTGTTCAGGAAAGCATTTAAGTATGTGCTTGATTTGAGGTCAATGAGACATAAACACATGCTTAAATAAAGAACATGACTATGTGTTTTCCTGAATTAGGGCCTTATCAAATACCCTGCTTGACCAATGCTCCTCAGGTCCCTGATTCCCTACGGCTCTGGGCAGTGCATCTATCAAGGTTCCTTCCCCACTCTGAACTCTAGGATACAGATGTGGGGACCTGCAGGAAAGACCCCCTAAGCTTATTCTTATCAGCTTAGGTTAAAACTTCCCCAAGGCACAGATTTCTTTCTTGCCTTGGGAACCAGCTTAGGTTAAAAACCTGATACGCTACCACTACTAAGTGATTTAAACAAAGAACAGGGAAAGAGCCCACTTGGAGACGTCTTCCCCCAAAATCCCCCCAAGCCGTACACCCCCTTTCCTGGGGAAGGCTTGATGATCATATCCTCACCAATTGGTACAGGAGAACACAGACCCAAACCCTTGGATCTTAAGAAAAATGAAAAAGCAATCAGGTTCTTAAAAGAAGAATTTTATTTAAAGAAAAGGTAAAAGAATCACCTCTGTAAAATCAGGATGGTAAATACTTTACAGGGTAATGAAATTCAAAACATAGAGAATCCCTCTAGGCAAAACCTTAAGTTACAAAAAGACACAAACCAGGAATACACATTCCCTCCAGCACAGCGAATTTACACAAGCCAAAAAAACAAAAGAAAAACTAACGCATTTTCTAGCTAGATTACTTACTAACTTTACAGGAGTTGGAAGGCTTGCATCCTTGATCTTTTCCTGGCAAAGGTATCACACAGATAAACAAAACACTTCATCCCCCACCTCCAGATTTGAAAGTATCTTGTCCCCTGATTGGTCATTTTGGGCCAGGTGCCAGAGAGGTTACCTTAGCTTTTTAACCCTTTACAGGTGAAAGGATTTTGCCTCTGGCCACGAGGGATTTTATACCACTGTATAGAGAAAGGTGGTTACCCTTCCCTTTATATTTATGACCGCATCCTTCTCCATTATTAAGATGCCCCTCAAGCCTTCCCTTCTTGGATGATGGTGTCCACTATTTTTCCTCTTTCTAACCCCAGGAGGTTTGACTTACACCTGAAGTGAGTCTGCTTTCACAGAGTGTTAGGCTACCAGCCTAATGGTGTCCCTTTTATACTTCCCACAATCCTCTTCCATTGCCCACTGAGAAGGTGATTTAAGAGAGAAATCCTGCACAGACCCCTGGAGGTGGGAAGAACTCCCTAGAACACAATGGAGGATAGAGCAGGTCTACTGTCAAATCCCAAAGACAATAGTATGTTGTGGGGCTGATTTCCTATTTGCTCCTTTGTATAGACTGGCTGTGCTAGTGGTATTCTCCTATATCAGTATGTCAGACTTTCCAACCGGAGGGACAAACTTATTTTGAAAAGTCAAGGTCATTATGAATAACCATGAGTTGCTACTATGAGTGACAACAAATAATCATTGGGCCAGGAAAAAAGAGTGAGAATGATTCAAAAGCCTGATGGTTAGGGCACTCATCTAGTATGTGGGAGAACCAAACTTATGTTCTTGCAGCAGACTTTTTTTTAAACAGAAGATTAAATAGAAGTATTTCAACAGGAGAGACTTAGACTGTCCCATACCAGAATGTCCCAATGGCCACTGACTAGAACATTCTTCTGCAATGTGGGAGACCCAAGTTCAAATCTCTTCTCTATAGCAGTCCGAGGGAAGGAAGAGAACGTGTGTCTCCTGCATCTCACATAAGTGTCTAGCCACTGGGCTAAAGGTAGGAGCTTGGAAGCTACCATTACGTTCTTTTTCTACTCTCTCCGACCCTCTAGCCTTTCATAAGTGGCTTTAATAATTATTGATGGCAGCAAAAGGAATTCAGAGACTTACCAGCCATGTGGATTTCTTTGGTTGGTTTTGTTTTTCAAGTTCTTTGCAAATGTTTCCTTTTAAAATCTGGTTTTGTTTTGTTTTGTTTCCCCTTATTTGGAGACAATGCAGAAGCAGAGTTGTCAATTCTAATTACTTCTGATGTTTCGAAATGTACAGCATGGGTACAATCAGTTCTCTCTCTCTCTCTCGCTCTCTCTCTCAATAGCTGGAATGTTTCATCTTTTTCTTCATTTCTGTTGCTGTCTGTAGTCCTCAGCTATTTGAAAGATTAAACAACAGGATTAATCTGATCCATGTACATGAGCAACAACACTGATTAGCTATAAAAGGCACATTTTAAATAAGGGTGTTACAGTACTTTCTATCCAGAAAGAGGAAATGAGTCCCTTTATTTATCCATTAATAGATTTTGCAAA